>NC_090937.1:828525420-828828450 GCF_040938575.1 Ambystoma mexicanum | reverse complement strand
CTACATCTGCCTCAGCACCACCCCCAAACCCTCCACCATTACCACCTACCCAACTATCCAACGGCCTGCAGAGGGGAACACGATTGAGGATGTAGAGAACGAGGATGAAGAGGATGAAGAGAATGAGGTTGAGGAACTCCCTACTACCAGCACTCGCCGGGAGTCTTGGGTCTGGTGGTTGTTTACCATTTATGATAACGTACCAAAAGCACGTGCGAACAAGGTCACTTGTAACTAGTGCAAATTGCTGCTGAGTCGTGGGAAATGTGGTTTGTACAGCTTTGGTGCGACATCCATGAAGCGACACCTAACTTCGTTCCACAGTGCGTACATTCGCATGGTTGTACCTTGTGATAAACGTAGTAGGTTGAGTTCCTCTACAGCATCCTCCCTTTATCAATGTTTTTTTTTTTTACTGAATATACATATACACAGTGTGAATTTGATAGATGTTTACTAGGATTCCCTTAATTTATATACATGTAACATAGAATATACTGAACCCCTTGCTAGTGATTTTGATGTCTGCGGCCTGTGCGTATGTCCGCAGACGGATGCGGACAACATCAACACTACCCAAAAACTCTGGGGGTATCTTAGATTGTTCTATCATGCCATATAAACACTGAACAAGTTAAAAAAGCAGCACATAAACACATAATACGTAATAATAAATAAGAAGTGGAACCTATATATGTAACACATCAAACGTCCATTGAAATAGCACATGTACTAAAATGGAATATACCAAAACAAAAAAGATATGCCTCCAACATAATTACCTCACAGAAACTGCACAGCAATAATCAACAGTAGACCTACACAACAGTAACAACAAAACTTACTAGGAAGTAGTAAGTAAACTTCATTGTTCTTATATATTTCTAAACTTTCTGTATTAGGTACACTAATAGTAATATATTTTTTTTACAATGTCCAGTACTTTGGAATGGATTGAAGAAAATGTCCCACATGAGGACATGACTGAAGAGAGTGATACTAATGGTAGACACTTCTCTATATAAGCAAATTAATAATCATCACTTTATGTGTACTTAACACATTTTTATTTTAACAGACCATACAAACAGTGAAAATAATATAGCAAAAGAGACATTAGAAAATGCTCGGCAGCTCATGGAACAAAAAATGGATATGCTTATGGAAAATTTCAATATGTTAAAACATTTTTCGGAGGACCACACAAAAGAAAAAATTAAATATCATTGTCCCAAATGCACATGTTCCTACGCTCCATGTCCCAGTCAACTATCCCCAAACCCTCAGTACCTAGAAAAACGTTATGATGAGACTTCCATCCCTTCATCCCCTCGCATCCATCCTCTCCAAAACCCTAATTCGCCTGTATTTGTGTCAGTTTCTGCTTCCCCCTCTCTTTCATAAATGTTATATTTGTATATAATAAATAAAATGATTATGTGTGTTTTAATTCAGTACTTTGAGTCTTATTTTTTTAAAAGGACAGTGCAGGTGTCCAGAATGTCTGCAATTGATCAAAATAGAGGTGCCCTATGGACATTATACCTGTCCGTACTGTCCGCAAGCAAGATTGAACTGTTCTTAGAACACACTCGGTGTCCGGAATGTCCGCAATTAACCAAAATGGAGGTGTCATAAGGACATTATACCTGTCCGTACTGTCTGGAAGCAAGATGGAACTGTTCTTAGAACACACTTGGTGTCCGGAATGTCTGCAATTAATCAAAATGGAGGTGTCCTAAGGACACTATACCTGTCCATACTGTCTCCAAGCAAGATAGAACTGTTCTTAGAACACACTCGGTGTCCGGAATGTCCGCAATTAACCAAAATGGAGGTATCCTAAGGACACTATACCTGCCCGTACTGTCCGCAATCAAGATGGACCAGTTCTTAGAACACACTCTTTTCAGAGACGCGTTTCACAGTTTAAAAATAGAAGTGACAAATAAATTGTGCAGGGCCCTGTCCATTTTTTTAGAAGTCTGCAGACATTTATTTTTTTGGGGTGCTGCCCTGTCATAACCATTGCACTTTTCTATGGGGGGGAGTGGTGGCTCTGAAAAGAGCTTTTGGTGGTTTTTTTTGTGTTTGAAAAACTTCAAATGATCAACACTTACTGCAAAATGGATGGCTGTAATTCCAAAAAAGGTTGCAATGCATTTTGTACATTTCTCAGAAAAATCTGATTGCCAGCATAAGTAAGATGGACTCCATCTATGCGAAAAATGTTTGTGCTACGAAACATAATATTTTCATTGTGAAAAGAGGACATGCCACCATCTCTTAGAAAGGCACAAACAGCCTTATTGATATTGCACCTCGCTTTCTCCATTTGTTGGGAATTTACTTGGGAATTCGGAAACATGTCCATGACCTTCCCATGTCCTTCTTTCATTGCTAATTGCAAAGAAATTCCAGACACATGTCCTAAACTGTTCCCTCCACAATGAATCATAATTATGTCTGGATGATGCTGTGTCTTCAAAGTAGCAAAGACAGGTACCACGTCCAGCCACTTCATTCTACGCACTCCATGCCAGTGAACTTCCACATGAGGGAATCCAAGATCTGCAGCTACTCCACATTGTTCTGCATGCACCCCCAACCAATGTATCCATGAGTCTCCCAAAATCCAGATAATCTGTTTTCTGAAACACACAGCCATAGCTATCTGTTCTTCTCTCAGGAAAAAGACGTCTCACAAAATCTCTTCTTACACAACACACCTAGTAAACATTATTGACCAATCCCTTGCTCTACTCTTTCTCATTTGCATGTCTCTCCACCACAGAATCCCTGTATGTAATACGCGCTGTCCGCAGACTACGGCCATGTCCGCGGACATATTGAAGATCTGAGCGTGGTGAATGAACATTTAAATAGTGTGCCCCATTTCCCCTTTGAGGTGGGCTCTGAAAAGAGCTGTTTTTTTTTTTTGTAGATGCCTGACAGACACCTGTTATTTTGTATTTTTTGTTTTTTTTTCTTCTTACTTTACAAATCTTATCTTTAAAATTGTCACATAACCTTCTCCAAAGCAACCCTTACATTCCAAAACAGCATGGCATATCCCAAAAAAGATAAAGAAATATCATCTTCTTGAAAATAAACAGCATTACTCGAATCAATATTCTCATTATTACAGAAAAACATACCAGCTCTAAGCATGAAAGCACACATGCCTCAATTGATTGCACACCTAGTAATGTTTTGCTGAGGATAAAACACAGAACTATTGTCCCATATTGCCCTAGGTAGTAATCCAGAAAAAAATACTTTCGCATTTGGAAGGATGTTCATTGCTGCTTGAACCAACTGTTCCAAATCTGCCAACAAAGGAGGGACACTCACATAGCCCAAATGGAAAGCACCATAGTGCAAAACTACCAGATGGGGACTGTTCATCCTACGCATATCTTCACAAACTTGGAGAATTCCCTCTACGTTGCAATCAGGCCCAGCGCTCCACGCCACTTCCACTCCTTTAACAATGAAATTGTTTGCCACATGCCTGCATTGAGAATACTGCTGTAAACCATGGACAAACATATCTCCGAGCACCAACACCCTGACTTTCTCCACCTCTGCCATCTTCACTACACACACTCTCTTTCTACACAAATCCACAACGTCAACATCTGATTGGCTGAGTCCTACAGTCCCCATTCCATACTGGATTTGCTGGAAAACCCTGGATGTGGCATGCCCTACCCGCGGACAGCCGCGGTGCCCGCTTGGCACATAACTCTTAGCCACCCTTCCACCCTTTCCACATCACTCTCGGTGCCATTTCCTCATTGGATACAGCTAAGCAGTCACACAACCATCCACCAATCACATCCAAGACCTCTACATCTAACTCTATCATCAGAGTTCCGCACTTCAAATGTAGTGTTGATCACTCTGAATACAAGTCTCATATCATTGGAAAGCACCTGCTACCAACACTACTGTACAAGTCTCCAAGATTTCTACTTTTAGCTCCATGCATATCCACATGCATGATTACAAACTACAGGTATGCATATTTTATTCAGAGTACATGTACAACTCTTACGAATGCATATAAACAGAGTAATGGCACTAAACCTGTATAGCCTATACATACATGCCGACCCTCCCGATTTAAGCGTGATACTCCTGATTTTTAATTGAAAAATCACACTTTTTTTACTGTCTCCCCCATAACCTATACATACATGCCAAGCCTCCCGATTATAATAAATGCTAAGCCAAATGCATTTCCTATGGTAAAATAAATGTTCCCGATTGCTGTGGTGAAATATACCCCTCACGGGCTCCCAATTGTTGTCATGTATGCCTATAAAATGAACTTATTGAATTTTTTCCCATCTACTATAATCAACTTTCACTTCCAAACATGTCTACTATCTCCAACACACCTTTAAAAAACCAATTGAATTTCATACACTTAAAATTCTACTCTTTTGCAAAGCATGTTGAACTAACATATTGTAAATAAAACATAAAGGCTGCACATAGTCAAATGAAATGCATGCATACACTAAGCTCAGATATCAAACAAGAATACTAACACAAAAACATAACAATCAACATCTATATTAACATCAGTGCTATAAACACACAAACTTACTAACTTCTTTGTTTTACAGTTTTACAGTTGCAGTAAAGACCACTCTCCTGAATATCAGCAGCAAACAACATATTCGAAGAAACCTGGTCGTTCCACAAAAAAAGAGTAAGTACAATACTACCTTAATATTCTTTCTGTTCCTCAAAGACCCTGTGTGGTTCATTCATGTAATTTGTGCACCAAATAAAACAGTGATTTCTGAACCATTCTGCCCACAAATCCCCATTTATTAAACAGAGATTAGCAGGCAATATGACACACAAGTCCCTGTTTTTTGGGAACACAAATAACATACTCAACCCTTAGAATGTTAGTACTACAAAACAAAGAACTGTTTTAATTTTATACCATTAGGTTTACTATTAATGCTTCTCCTCACCACTAGCTCACTTTCAACTCTCATCTGAACCGCAGTTTAGTAACACACAAATAGAAGAATAGCCTTCCCAACTCATTGTAACTGCCCAATAAACAATCACACACCACCACATACATCTTTCCCATCATACTCAGACACTCATGCACACAGCACACATACATTGCAAAACAGGCCAACCCAAACTTTCTTTTTTTTCTACAGACCCCAAAGAATGCCTACCAAAAAGCAAGTCCGTAGAAAGCAGCACAGAAATAGAGCAAATTAAAATAAAAGTGTCCAAAATAAGCATCGATCTCTATCAGAGGTTTTACAAAATGTTCAAACAAAACAGCTAATACAGTCATTTAGTGAAAAAAAACAAGCTTCTAGTACAGAAACTTTGGCTTCTCTATCAAAATGTAAAACAAAACAAAAAATGCTTAACCAGAATTTGCTACCACTACTGCTAAAACTGCTCCTATAAATCTTGATATACTAGCAAGTAACCATACCAAAAAAAGTATTTTAGCAAAAATATTCTGCCACAGAGTCCTTTAGAATCTTATAAAAACAGGAGAGAAATCATGCACAACCCTTCAAACCTACCGTAGAAAATTAATCTTAGAAGCTTTAATAGACAGTGCAATCCTACTCAAAAGAAATGTATTCATTTTAGTGTTAAACAGAATGAAAGCACTAACAAAACTAACTACTAAATTACAAAAAAACTTCTCAAGAAACGGAATGTCAACAAAAATAACTTCTTAAATATCTGTGGAGGTGAATGGAATCACACCACGAGCACAGAACCATATTTTAATGAAGAAGCGTACAAACAAAACCAAACAAAAACAAATGCCATCCATAGCAGTGGACGGGTTTATGACAAAATTAATAATACCATAATGGAACAAGAAATACTGCTTACAAAATTATCCCCAGAAAACTAAGAATTACATCTGCATTCGACTGAACCAGAACGTCCAGTATACAAATGGCCATGCACGTCAATGTGTAACATTCCCAAAAAAATATTTCAAATATTTACGCCAGTTCCTCAATCAGTATGTGAAAGGTAAAGTCAAAATCAAAATGAAAGTGCTACAAAATATGTATACCTGTCCAGTGCGCAAATGCACAGGACTACATGGACATTCATTAGCCTGCATTTCAGGACCTATTTGCAAAAGCACCTTCCATCCTATCAAAATGATATCAACATATCATTCAACTATAAGAAATCTAGTCTATGAACTGTACTATGCTACAAGTCCTGCTTTAGAACTAGCCAATTTAAATAACACTCTTCTACATGGTACACCCAAAGACCTACAAGAAGAAATCAACCGTATCCAGAGAAAATATTTTGGAAGTGAAAGCCACTTACAAAATGCAATAGCTTTACAACAGCCTAGTAACAATTCTACACATGGCAAACTTCTACTACACACATACAAAAAATAAATACTAAAATTTAAAAGTACATCCACTGAAGTACCAAACCATGTGCTTGTGTGTTGCCGCAGAACCTTTTATAAAAGTAACACAAAAACTATAGACGTAACATAAAAAATAGAAGACAATGAAGATTCCAAATGGTTTGAATTAGCTCTCTACCTTGTAGCAGAAAACAAATAAAAAATAACTGACCCCTTAATACTTTGCAGTTACTGCTCTACAAAACTTGACAACAACCAAACTCCTTCACGTGCTATCATAAATAACTTGGAATTATTCCCACTACCAAAATCCCTGCAACAACTCAATTTAAATGAGAGCATCATAATTCAATCAGTGCACCCATTTAAAGCAATAAAACACCTTCAACCAAAAACAGCAAAATTACCTCCCTCTGAATTGGTGAAAGGCATTTGTGGAAAAGTAGTTTATTTACCATTAGATCTGAAGGAAAATGTGCACACTCTAGGAGTGCAACGTCCAATAGAGCAATCTTTAATTGTCTTAGTAAATGGTCTACCAACAAAAGACAAAAAATGTGGCAACAGCTCGTGGACTTACATAAAGTTAGACAAGCCTTGCAATATCTAAAAGACAATAATGAATACTACAAATAAATAAATATTGAAGAAAACTTAAGGGAAACAACTGAAATAATTCAAGAGTCACCAGAAACTGGTCAATTTGAACTTCTAGATCCTGCTACAGTATCCAATATTTTAGACCATTATACAATTCATTCATACGACTCTAATGACACCATAGATGATGCACTCGAAACGTACCAAATGCGACAAACGAATGGATCACCAATGAGCAGATGGGAAAAAAGTATAGAAGCACGTGCTTTTCCTCTACTCTTTCCTACTGGCAAAGGAGAAAGGTACGATGATAGACCCACTCAGATAACAGCATCAGAATACCGCTCATTACGAATATATTCTGAAGATCCCAGATTTGGACAAAATGTGGAATACATATTCTACCTAGTCTTTGAAAGTGAACTAGCAACTCTTTGTTACGGAGTTGCACACATATTGAAATCAGGAACCCACTTTCAAAATATGTCAGTTATGCAATTAATACACAAAGTGCAAGAAAAAGATGAAGTTTTACAATCAAGCATTACAAATCTGTTTGCAAAGATGCGTGGTACGAAAGAGTACTGGTTCCGACGTCACGGAGATGTACGTTGTATGATAAGAAACTTGGGGGCTGATTCATGGAATTATGTGCACTGAAAAAGGGGCTTTGTGCGCCATTCTGCCCGCAAATCCCTGTTTCACAAATGGGGATTTGCGAGCAGAATGGCGCACAAAGCCCATTTTTCGGCACACATAATTCCATGAATCAGCCCCTTGGTTTCTTACATTAAGTTGTGCAGAGTATGCATGGGAAGATTTACAGGATTTCATACGCATATCAAACAAAATCAAAACAAACATAGATATACTAACACCTGGAGAACTTTACTCTCTAGATCCTGTTAATGTTTCAAGATATTTCCACCATCGTTTCATTGCTATGCTACACTTTATTTGTAATAAAACTGTTCCTTCCCTCGGAGAAGTACAACACTTCTTTTGGAGAAAAGAATACCAAGCCAGAGGAGCATCACATATCCACATGCTTTTATGGATTAAAGATTCTCCTAAATTTGGTCAAGACAGTGATTCCACTGTTTTACAGTTTATCGAAAAATATGTCACTTGTGAAATTCCATCAAAAGCATCAAATAGTGATCTATATGCACAAATTGTACAATTTGAAAGACACAAATGTGGCAAATATTGTTGTCGCAAATACAAAAACAAAGGGAAATACTACACCAAATGCTACTTTGGTTTCCCTAGACCAGTTACAGAAACCGGTGAAGTGAACAACTTCATGTCTTCAGTTAGATATAGGGGGTCATTACGACCCTGGCGTTAAGGGTTTAACAGCGCCGTAAAAGGTGTCAGCGCTGTTAAACCCTTAACGCCTGATTACGAGGTCCCTTTGCGGCTCTCGACCTTAAACAGCCGGTCTGGACCAGCCGTTATAGTAGGGACCCACAAAGGGACTTCCGAGGTAATTACGCTACTGCAATTTGAGCCCTATGGGGCAAAAATGGGAATGGGGAAGGGCCAATGGTAAATGGGAAATTACCGCCCCGCCAACCTTGGAATGGAGCGGTATTTCCCCATTTACCATTGGCGGACTTGTTACAATATCGGCAGCAACCATGGTGCTAATAGCGGCATTGGTTACCGCCGTTGTTGTAATGAGGGCCATAGTGTTAAAGGTAAATCACCTAAGAACACTTATTACATAAAAAGAACAGAAGAATCAAAATATACCATTGATTACAATGCAATCATTGCCATTTTATGGAATGCAAACATAGATGTGCAGTACATTGCAGACAATTCCACTGAAGTTGCACGATATGTTACAGCCTACTTAACAAAAGCAGATAAAACAGACCTCTGGAATGACCTATCATCAGACAAAACACTATCTCAGAAATTGTACAGCTTAGGCATAAAAATGCTCTCTCATAGAGAATGTGGCTCCTACGAAGCTGCAGATCGTTTAATCGTTACTGCTTTGTTTGGAAAATCTGAAAATATAGTATGGCTAAGTCTTCGTCCTGCTAAATCTAGAAAAAGAGTTCTCAAATCATATGAGGACATAGAAACAATAGCCGAAAATGATCCCAACAGCCAAGACATTTTGAAAAACAATTTACTAGACACATACTAAACTTTGCATAAAAAATAATATAAAATCCGATGAAAAATAGGTAGCTATAGAGTGACGGATTGTGAAGGCAGCTTAGTGAAACTTACCAAACAAAGCTTAATTAATCATATCAAAATGTGCTTAAAAAACACCTCAACAGAAAGAACTATATTACAGTCCCTGCTACAACTTTTTAAACCATGGAGAAAAGAAGAAGACATACTTGAAAACAATGGTCCTCATTAACACTTTTGCGTAATGGGTTAACGGACTCCGCTAATGGAGGCGGACCCGTTTAACCCATTACGCAAAATTACGGGGTCCCCTTGCGGGACCCGATAAGGATGCCTGGTAAAACCAGGCATCATTACGGGGTCTCGCGAGGGGACCAGGGAGCTAACAACAGGCCGGTCGTAATCGGCCCGTTGTTAGCTCCCTCTCCCATTCCCATTTAGCCCTATGGGGGCTCAGATGGGAGTGGGGAAGGTCTGTACCCGGGTTCCAAGAGGGAGGAATTACCGGGCCCTCCAAACTCAGAATGGCCCAGTAATTCCCCATTCTGGGAACCCAGACCCGGTTTTGGTATCAGCCATGCCGCCAATAACGGCATGGCTACTGCCAAAGCCGTAATGAGGCCCAATGACTCCTATGAAGATGCTTTCAAAGCAACTGAAAGCACTATCACCGATGTTAACTTTACGCAGTACAAAACAATGTTGCACAATGAACAGCAACACGAAGAAGAACTTCAGGCTCAACTAGATAAGGACACTCCTGTCAGTAGTCAACCTTCTGTAACAGGAAGCCAAGAACCACTGGGACAGCCACTAATAGCAAATGAGGTAGAATTAGCTATGACAGAAGGAGAAAACACCATGTGACACTATGAAGAAAATATAGAAGACTTAACTGTACTACAATGAAAACTGAACAAAGAGCAGCACACCATTTTTGAAGAAGTAACAAAAGAAATCTCACATGGTGTTCAATATGAAAATAAAGAATGTACCTGCCAAAATTACAAACCCATACTACTATACGTCAGTGGTGAAGCTGGTTCAGGCAAAACATTCTTAATCAAAATCATAAGCAAGTTCCTTCAACAACTGACAAACAACAAACTGACAGCTGTTGTAACTGCCCCCACAGGTTTAGCTGCCTACAACATAGGCGGTGTCACTTTCCACCGATTACTACTCCTTCCAGTAGAACACCAAAACAAATTAGACTATTGCAAACTTTCTACAGAAGCTGCATTGGAACTACGCAGAGTGTTAAAACAAATGAAAATGCTACTAATAGATGAAGTGAGCATGGTCTCCAACCTAATGTTGGCTTTGATTCACCTCAGATTGCAAGAAGTACTTAAAAAAAACTACGAAGAGCTCTTTGGAGGAAAACACATTATTTTCGGAGATCTTCTTCAGTTGACACCATTGAAAGGTGAACCTATTTTTAAAACCTTAGGACACAAACTCTGCCGTAAAACTGTTGGCAGCATAGAAAAATGTCAACCTTTGGCAACATTTCCAATACAGAGAATTAAAAGAAAACATGCGCCAATCTGCAGACCTCACTTACGCCAACATTTTAAAAAGTATTAGAGTTGGTATACTATCTGAAGAAGTACAAGCAATATTAAAAACTTGCACATCCATGCCCTGTATGGCGATAACTCATGTGCTACTGATGTTATGGAACAATTAGCGCACAAAAATGTCAATTGTATGTCCTTAATGCCAACTCTTGCAAGCTGTTCCAAATTCAATGAAACAATGTTGAAAAAAGAAATGCAACCAATAATTGAAATTTGCTCCACAGACAAACTGGACGTACATGGTATGACACTACCCATGTGTCAACAAGCCACAACACGACTAAATACCTTAGAAAAATCTATCTCCAACACAGCTGGTTTGGAGAAAATCCAAAAATGATCCTTAAACTCTAGAGTAATGCTTAAACGTAACCTTGACGTGGAGCAAGGACTAGTTAATGGAGCACTGGGTACAGTTGTTGGCTTTCAAACATACCCACGTGACAACAACATTCAGTTTGCCAATATTCTCTTTGACAAACTTTCAGAAGTAAAAAGGATAGGGCGCTCAACAGCTCGATTCCTTCTCTTCAAAAACATGTATGTACACAGAGAACAATTTTCTCTAACTCTAGCATATGCTGTTACCATTCATAAATCACAAGGTCTTACCCTAGACAAAGAATTGATAGATATTGGTAACACTGCCTTTAAAGAAGGCTTGAGCTACGTAGCACTATCACGCTTACGTACACTTGATGGCCTATTTCTAATCAACTTTGATGCAAGTAAAGTAAACACTGCTATTGCTTGCATTTTAGAATAAAATAGACTATGTTCACTATATGTCAGGTTTCCTTCCCCTATTCAGGCTATTTTCCCTTATGCAAGTTTCTTTCCCATTATTTCTCTTTTATTATCCTTTTTTAGATTAGCTTTGTGTGGGTAGGAAGTTTTCTATTGTAGTTGGTTTGGCCTTAACTTCCTGATTCAGAATCCTGGTTCTGACCCAAGGCAAAATGGAGTTTCACAGTGACAGCTCTGATTGGTTAGAAAACACTGCTGAACAACAATGAACATTCTAAACTGTCACACTTTGCCTTTCATCATCTAAACCCCAGCTGAGAGGACGTGTGTAGTGGCTGCTCCTGCTTCAGACTTGGGCCTGGTGGATTTTATCCTTCAGGTGCTAGCAGTTGAGCGGCTACTTTCTTGGGGGTTTCAGGAGAAGTTATCAGCATTCAGGAATGCGTTTGGAAGACAGGAAACTCTGAAGATCTTTAAGAAATCGTTCTGGAGATAAGTGACTTTGTTTAACTGCCGCTCTGTTTATCTTAAAGACATTTAAGTGAGAACTCGTAAAATGTTACCTTTGAATTTATATTTTTGAACCTTTTGAGTGTGCTTGAAGTCTTGCGCGAGGTTAACGGGTGAACGCTATTTACACTACGTGTAATCTGAAACTAACCGTTGAACCTTTGCGCGTGCGAGGGAATATTGCACGTGTCTTTTCCAGCGCGTGTACTTCCAGGCGAGTGAATTCAACTGCGCGTGTGTTTTCCAGCGCGTGTGCTTTCTAGCGTGAAAATCTGTTCGTCGCGTGAGAACTCTATTGCGCGTGTGTTTACCAGCGCGTGTGCTTCCTAGCGCGAGAATCTGTTCGCCGCGTGAGAACTCTAGTTCGCGTGTTTTCCAGCACGTGAGAATCTGTTCATCGCGTGAGAACTCTATTGCGCGTGTGATTTCCAGCGCGTGTGCTTCCTAGCGCGAGAATCTGTTCGCCGCGTGAGAACTCAATTGCACGTGTGTTTTCAAGCGCGTGTGCTTCTGCGTGAGAACTCAATTGCGCGTGTGATTACCAGCACGTGTGCTTCTTAACACGTGAACTCGTCCGCGTGTGAACTCTTTTGTGCGTGGGTTATAAGGCATGTGAGAATAGGCGCGGGAATTCATCAGCGCGGGAGTTTACAAGTGCGTGTGTTATCTGCGGGTGATTCCGTTTGCGCGTGAATTCTTCTTCGCGTGTGTTTACAAGCGCGTGTGTTTTCTGCGCGTGGACTTTTCTTACAGTGCGCGTGTTCTTCAACGTAGGAAGTTTTCAACGTGCAAATCTTCAGTATTGAGATTATCTGCGTGTGTGTTTAGCACGTGTTTTTTCAAGAATTCACAAACTCTATAGAATTGTAAAAAGTTTGAAAACTAAAGAAAAGTTTGAAAGAAAAAAGAAAGAAAAAATTAAAGACAATTTAACTGGACAATTAGTGAATTTTGGAAATAAAAAAGGCAAAGAGCAAAACTTTCCAGGTTTGCCCAAATTAAGAAGTTGCTGTGAATTTCAAGAGTCTCAAGTAAGAGAGATTTTCAGCTTCTTTACAAGCTTCTCTAAGAAATTTCAAGAGAAGAACCAGGTATGATTCTTAATTATTAGTTAAGGATTTAAAGTCTTTCCAACTCTAAAGGTTAAGTAAGTAATAAAAGGATTTGTATCTGCTTTTCTTATATCCTCTACAGGTTCAGCTTTGGTTAGCCTTGACGCAGTCAGCCTGGTGTTGGTTTGTTATCCACTTCCCCCTTTCCCTTTGGGGTGTAGTTTGCAGAGCTGAATTAATATCTCGTTCTGGGAATTACATTTCAGGGGGATTGTCGGGGGTTCAGCAGCTTCCGCGGACACAGGACCTCTCAGCCTGACAGAATGAAAGGCCAATAATTTAGTCCACCCGAGCTGTCATGAACCCCGACAAATCCATGGAGGCGTTAGGATCTTTGATCAGGGAGTTACGGGAGGAGTTGAAAATATCTTGGGATGAAAATGCTTTACTTAGTCAAAAGGTGGATGACTTGAGTGTTAAAGTAACACAAATTCAACAGAGGGGAGAAAGGAGAGAGGATGAGGTTTCAGGGGGTGCTGGTTCTCCACCTGAGTTAGAAAGGGAAGGTGGAGATCAATTACCACAAATACAACAGGCTCCTCCAGTGGCAGAAGGGGTAAGGAGTTTAATTATGCCAGTTCCTTTGGCGCCTCCAGAACGTTATCATGGGGACCCCAAGAGGTTTAGGGTGTTTTTGACGCAATGTGAATAACATTTTATGACTAGACCAGAACTCTTTCCCACGGATGCATCTAAGATAACTTTTATGTTGTCCTATCTTTCTGGGGAGGAATCTGCTTGGGCTGGGTTGTTGGTGTGTCAAAAGAGTATGGTTTTAGGAAATTACACCAGTTTTTTAGAGATATTCCGAAAGATGTTTGATAGAAGACAGTTATCTCTGGAAGTGGATGGTGAACTTTTAGAACTCAAACAAGGTAATAGAGACTTGATCGCTTATATAACACTATTTAAGTCCCTTGTGTTAGAAAGCAAGTGGCCCGAGGAAAAACAGGCCTCGTTGTTTTATCGGGGCCTTAGAGATTAGTTAAAGGATGCATTGTCAGGAGTGTTTTGGGTATGCCTTGGTTTACTCTCCATAATCCTCTGATTGATTGGAGTGCTAGGACAATTGACATGCAGTCAGATTTCTGTAAAGAGAATTGCTTTTCAGGAAGTCTCTTTGAGGAAGATGTCAAACAAAGTAATTCAGTGTCTAGTTTTCTGGCTGAGACTGGAATTGGATGTCATGATGTGGGAGCTGTAGTGGGTCAACTTACCCAGTGTTACAAAGATTTTTGGGACGTATTTGATGAGAAAGTGGCAGGAGAATTCCCACCCCATAGGCCCCTGGATTGTAAAATTGAGCTGGAGCCAGAAACAATTTTGCCTAGTAGTAGAGTATATGCTCTTACAGAGAAAGAGAATGATTTTTTAAAAGAATATTTGACGGAAAACTTGGCAAAAGAGTTATTCGTCACTCTAAGTCGCCGGCGGCCTCTCCTTTATTTTTTGTACCAAAACCGGATCGAACACTTCGAACTTGCATAGATTATCGAGCAGTTAACAGAGTCACTGTTAAGAACCGGAATCCTCTTCCTCTCATCTTGGAAATGCTTAATCAAATACAAGGAGCAAATATTTTCTCTTAATTAGATTTGAGAGGAGCTTACCATCTTGTGCGTGTGCAGGAAGGGGACGAATGGAAGACAGCGTTTAAGACCAGGTTTGGGCTGTTTGAATACCAAGTTATGCCATCAGGTTTATGTAATGCTCCAGCGGCTTTCCAATTTTTTATTGACAAGGTTTTTAGAGAATACCTGGATATTTTTGTTGTTGTGTAAATCGATGACATTTTGATTTTCTCTTCTGACCTGGATCAACATCAGAAACATGTTCGCTTAGTCTTACAAAAGTTGCGAGAAAACCATTTCTTTGCCAAATTGGAAAAAAGTCAATTCCATACAGATTATGTGGAGTTTTTAGGTTTTATAATTTCACCTAAGGGTTTAGAAATGAATCCTAAAAAGGTTCAAGCAGTTCTTGAATGGCCCACTCCTACTAAGGTTAAGGAAATACAAAGTTTTTAGGGTTTGCCAATTTTTATAGGAGATTTATCAAAGGTTTTTCTCGGCTGGTTGCTCCTATAACGAGACTTTTGAAAAAAGGAGTGAAATTTGACTGGGACCTTGAAACAGAAAAAGCTTTTCAAGAGTTAAAACAAAAATTTACTTCTAGTCCGATTCTAATTCATACTGATCTCTCTAAACCTTTTTTTGTGGAGGCGGACGCTTCAAATTTAGCGTTGAGGGTGGTGCTTTCTCAAAGGAATGAAACTACAGGTCAACTAAATCCAGTTGCATTCTTTTCTAGGAAGTTTTTTGCTGCTGAAGTGAACTATACAATTGCAGATCGTGAACTATTAGCAATAAAGTCCGCTTTTGAAGAATGGAGGCATTTTCTGAAAGGGGCAAGACATACGGTAACGGTTCTTACTGATCATCGAAATTTATTGTTTTTAAAATCTGCAAGAACCTTGTCTCCACGACAACTTCGTTGGTCCTTATTCTTTGCCGATTATGATTTTGTTGTGACCTTTAAACCTGGAAGTCAGAACAAAAAAGCTGATGCCTTATCCCGCCAATTTCCTGGTAGTGAGGAGAGAGAGATTCTGGAGCCAGAACCTCTAATTGCTCCAGAACGTTTTTTGTTAGCCAGAGACATTAAAGAAATAGATTTTTTGAACAAAGTTCGCCAGAATATGTCCTTGCAGAAGATGGAGGAGTGGGTGAGACTGGATCCAGCCAGAAGTTTGAAAGACGGTCTTCCATTTTTTGATAACAAGCTTTATTTACCTACTGAAGAGTTAAGAGAAAAGGTTTTGAGAAATTGTCATGAATCCATTTTATCAGGACATCCTGGTTTGAGAAAAACTCTGGAATTGATTCGAAGGAACTTTTGGTGGGAAAAAATTTGCCACGACACATTGAACTTTGTTAAAACTTGTGTAGTCTGTACACAAGCAAAAAGTCAAGTTGGGAAGCCGCATGGTTTATTGGAGCCGTTACCTGTTCCTCCTCGTCCTTGGCACACTATTTCAATGGATTTCATTGTTGATCTCCCTCAAGATAAGGGTTGTACTACCATTCTTGTTGTGGCGGATCTTCTTACTAAAGAAGCGCATTTTTTACCAATGGAGGGAGAGGTTACCGTGGACAAAACTGGCTCATAGTTTTTAGCAAGGTGTGGTTAGACTACATGGACTCCCAAGTCAAGTTATCTCTGATAGGGGATCTCAATTTATTTCAAAATTGTGGAGGGCCTTCTGTAGGAAACTTGGGGTAGATGTTAGTTTGACTTCTGGGTACCATCCGGAGACTTATGGACAAGTGGAGAGAGTAAATCAGGAATTGGAGAAGTTTTTAAGGTGTTACTTACAAGCTGGAGAGGAATGGGTGGATTTGGTATGGTTGTCAGAATTCTCTTACAACAATTGTGGTAAAGATGCTACTTCTATGTCCCCTTTCTTTTTGGGTCGTGGGTTTCATCCTCGCTTTCTGAGTTTTGAGGTGCTGGAGGATTCCGGGAATCCTAGAGTGGAAGATCGTTTGTTGGTAATGAAGAATAACTTGGATAGAGCAAAAAAGGTGCTGGGAGAAAACAAGTTGAAATATAAAAGGTGTGCTGATTTGAGAAGGAAGGCTGGTCCTGAATATAAGGTGGGAGACTTAGTTTGGCTTTCTACCCGGTACCTAAAAATTAAGGGGAAGAATAAATTCAGTCCACGATTTGTAGGCCCATTCGAGGTAGAGAGAATCATCAACCCTGTGGTAGTACGATTGAAATTACCCAAGCATTTGAAGGTACATCCTACTTTCCATGTTAGCCTTTTAAAACCCGTTTGTTCAGGAACTAGATTTAGAACACCACCTTCCCCTGTGATTTTGGAGGATTCATCGGAGGAATTTGTGGTTAAACAAATTTTGGATTCCAGGAGAGTGAGGGGAAGGTTGCAGTATTTAATTGATTGGGAGGGATATGGACCTGAAGAACGATCTTGGGAAGATTCAGTTGATGTACATGCTCCCCGTTTAGTTGCTAAGTTTTATGCTAAAAATCCACATAAGGTAGGCCCAGGGACTGGGCATTAGGAGGGGGGCACTGTCAGGTTTCCCTCCCCTATTCAGGCTATTTTCCCTTATTCAAGTTTCTTTCCCATTATTTCTCTTTTATTATCCTTTTTTAGATTAGCCTTGTGTGGGTGGGAAGTTTTCTATTGTAGTTGGTTTGGCCTTAACTTCCTGATTCAGAATCCTGGTTCTGACCCAAGTCAAAATAGAGTTTCACAGCGACAGCTCTGATTGGTTAGAAAACACTGCTGAACAACAATGAACATTCTAAACTGTCACTCTTTGCCTTTCATCATCTAAACCCCAGCTGAGAGGACGTGTGTAGTGGCTGCTCCTGCTTTAGACTTGGGCCTGGTGGATTTTATCCTTCAGGCGCTAGCAGTTGAACGGCTACTTTCTTGGGGGTTTCAGGAGAAGTTATCAGCGTTCAGGAATGCGTTTTGAAGACAGGAAACTCTGAAGATCTTTAAGAAATCGTTCTGTAGATAAGTGACTTTGTTTAACTGCCGCTCTGTTTATCTTAAAGACATTTAAGTGAGAACTCATAAAATGTTACCTTTGAATTTATATTTTTGAACCTTTTGAGTGCGCTTGAAGACTTGCGCGAGGTTAACGGGTGAACGCTATTTGTTAAACACGTACTATGTGTAATCTGAAACTAACCGTTGAACCTTTGCGTGTGCGAGGGAATATTGCGCGTGTCTTTTCCAGCACGTGTACTTCCAGGCGAGTGAATTCAACTGCGCATGTGCTTTCCAGCGCAAAAATCTGTTCGTCGCGTGAGAACTCTATTGCGCGTGTGTTTACCAGCACGTGAGAATCTGTTCGTCGCGTGAGAACTCTATTGCGCGTGTGTTTTCCAGCGCGTGTGCTTCCTAGCGCGAGAATCTGTTTGCTGAGTGAGAACTCAATTGCGCGTGTGTTTTCAAGCGCGTGTGCGTCTGCGCGAGAACTCAATTGCGCGTGTGATTACCAGCGCGTGTGCTTCTTAACGCATGAACTCGTCCGCGTGTGAACTCTTTTGCGCGTGGGTTATCAGGCGCGTGAGAATAGGCACGGGAATTCATCAGCGCGGGAGTTTACAAGCGCGTGTGTTATCTGCGGGTGATTCCGTTTGCGCGTGTATTCTTCTTCGCGTGTGTTTACAAGCGCGTGTGTTTTCTGCGCGTGGACTTTTCTTACAGTGCGCGTGTTCTTCAACGCAGGAAGTTTTCAACGTGCGAATCTTCAGTATTGAGATTATCTGCGTGTGTGTTTAGCATGTGTTTTTTCAAGAATTCACAAACTCTATAGAATTGTAAAAAGTTTGAAAACTAAAGAAAAGTTTGAAAGAAAAAAGAAAGAAAAAATTAAAGACAATTTAACTGGACAATTAGTGAATTTTGGAAATAAAAAAGGCAAAGAGCAAAACTTTCCAGGTTTGCCCAAATTAAGAAGTTGCTGTGAATTTCAAGAGTCTCAAGTAAGAGAGATTTTCAGCTTCTTTACAAGCTTCTCTAAGAAATTTCAAGAGAAGAACCAGGTATGATTCTTAATTATTAGTTAAGGATTTAAAGTCTTTCCAACTCTAAAGGTTAAGTAAGTAATAAAAGGATTTGTATCTGCTTTTCTTATATCCTCTACAGGTTCAGCTTTGGTTAGCCTTGACGCAGTCAGCCTGGTGTTGTTTTGTTATCCACTTCCCCCTTTCCCTTTGGGGTGTAGTTTGCAGAGCTGAATTAATATCTAGTTCTGGGAATTACATTTCAGGGGGATTGTCGGGGGTTCAGCAGCTTCCTCGGACACAGGACCTCTCAGCCTGACACTATACACCCCCCCCATCTAAAAACATATCCTGTTCCACAAAAAGGAAAACGTAAAAAAAAAAAAGAAAACTAATTCAAATAGAAATGCATGCAGTCCAGGGGGGCAAAGTTATGGGGGGTCCCAAATTTTTTTTTTTCCCATAGACTGAATGGGGAAAAATGTTGCGCACGCCTACAGCGCAAACCGCTGGACGGATGTTCACCAAATTTGCAGCAGGAGCAGTGGCTTGGTCCCGAAAGCGTCTTTTGTAAATTTGGTGAAAATACGTCCAGTAGTTTTTTTTAAAACGATCAAAAAGTAGGTCTAAAAAAATTAGTGATATCTATGTCCCCTCCGCAAACACACTTCCCTGTTCGCTCCGCAGGCAAGATATTGATTGGCTAATCAGTTGCGTTATGTCTGCAGACATGTGACACGTTCGCTGATTGGATATTGAGGAGCGTGAAGTGCGTCAGAGTGTTCCGATGCACCCGCCATTTTGGATCCGTGTTTTGGTTTCCACGGACATCGCCGCAAAAATATATTAAAACATGCTGCAAAAACATATTAAAAAACACAACATTGCACTTGTTAAACTTATCAAATACTGTCAAGGGAGGTGAGGGTTGATGAGTATGGGAAGGGATATGGCAACAAGAAGCAAAAAACAGGTGTTTTTTTGTCACAAAAGTCATACGGTACATTTAGAGGTGTTCCACAATATAATGTGCGTAAAGTACAGGCGAAAGACTAATGTGTCTGTGTTAAAATGTATTTAATATAATAATGGAGTCAGACTGCTGCCCCGTATAGTCTGGCATCTGAGGCAGCCACCTGCAGTGTCTGATGCAAAGAGCGGCCCTGCACGTGTATGAGAATTACAGTTCTCATGGCGTTGGTGAGAAAAGTTTTTGCAAAGTGAGAATGTATTTAGATTCTGAGTGAAGGTCACCAGCTTTAAATTTTTGGTTGCCAGCTAAGGAAGCACACGCATGGGGCACACAATATAAGTTTCAATTGTTTTTTGACCTTGAGAGAAAGGGACCATTCCGTAAGGAATGCAATGAGAGGAGGTTTGTAATAATGAACATTTGATAAGATTATGCATTCCAAAAGTGTGTAAGGAACATGTAAATTCAGTTAATGAAGAATCTTTGGTGTGAACGCAGTGAGCGTTACAGTCTGACTTACGCCAAGAGATTGAAAATGGTGAATATAATATAAGTCTGATTTTGACGATTGTATACCGGAACGAGCATTAACTTATTATTATCGAAGATTAATTTTGTGTTATATTCTATTCATTTGTTCTGTGTTGCTTATTGCAATGTAACGCAAGTACTATCTTTGTGTGTATTTACGTGGTTATGGGGAGTGCAGCATCGAGGTGCATGTAGACCATCACTAGGTTCACCCAGGTTCAATACTAATATTTCATTAAAATGTCATGTATGACCATATTGAATTGTGTATCAATTTCCACGTTGTTTTCTCTTTGTTGAGATTGTTTGATGTGTGTGCTAATCGCTAGTTTGAACTCTATGCCGAATTAAAAAGTCAATAGATACATTGGGCCTCATTACACGGAAGGCGGTAATGGTTAACGGTCACCGTTAACCATATCCGCCTTACTACGAGGTCCCTTAGCGGGTTGGTGCTTTAACGCCTGCTTTTTGCAGGCGTTAAAAACCAACCCGCTAAGGGATCTTGGTTCTAATTACGGCACCGCAAAATTGCGGTGCAGTAATTACCACCTTCCCCATTCCCATTATGCCCTATGGGGCAAAAATGGGAATGGGGAAAGGCAGTGGTGGAAGGGGGAATTACCGCCCCGCCAACCTTGGAATGGGGCGGTAATTCCCCTTTCCACCAAGGCGGTGCCGGTATTTTACCGGCATGGACCAAGGTGCTAATAGCACCTTGGTCCTCCGCCTTCCGTGTAATGAGGCCCATTGTAATAAAGTTTGGGTATTGAGACACATTTTCTGTTATGTTTTCGAACTAGCTACATCCTGCCTGTCTGCGATTGTCATAGATTCCAGATGCCAAATGATGGCTTCTTCAATCGGCAGCTGCACATACGCCTGGATCACAGTGACTTTTTTTTGGGACGATCGCTTAGGGCCCATGTGCCTGTACGCTGTACTAGTGATTAGGAGCAACATAACATCCTTTATGGTGGTCTAGGTCCAAGTTGATGCAGAAGCACTGGAATTCACTGTGCAACCCAAGCTGTTCTTTTACCAAAAACAAACACTTTGTGTCCAGAAAAAGAACAATGTGTGCCTCACGATAAACATTTTGCATCAAGAGCGAAGAAACACATTTGCAATTTGATTGAATATGGCAATAGTCGGATGTTCTCGGAGCGTTTATTGTGAAATAAAAGTACTTTACAAATTGTCTAGTGTTATTGTTTTCCTTTAAAGTACGGTTTAATATTACGAATTGTGACGTGCTGTGTTGTTAGTGGAAGTGTGTTGATTTTCGGGTTCTGTGTCATGTGACGTAGGTGATTATGGATGCATTTGGCTACGCTGAAGAGGAACGTCTCTGAGAAAGGTGTAGAATATCACTAGGGTTGGTGATGTGAGGGTCAGGGGCGGGGCATATGATTTAGTGACATCAGGGCAGTTTACCTTAGGCAGATGCAGCAATGGATAAGAATAGCACAAGATGAACGTGCCCTGCTGCCATATTTCGTATGTTTTTAAAAGAGGAAAAGTGAGGTAAGGTGAATTGGAAATGTTTGTGATAGATCAATGTATGTATAAAAATACATGGCCGAACCCTCGGGACAATCATATTTTCTGAGCATTGCACTTTTGAAACTTATGAAATAATGTCTGGGAGGTGAGGGGTGATGATGATGGGTGGGCTATTTCTGACCTGATTTCGAATGAGTTTACAAAGTTTGGTGGAATTTTGTGCAGAGCTTATATGACGATTGTATGTATTCATTTGACAGTTTTTGAAGAAATATAACGTGGGTGGATTTCCAGCAAACTTGGCGCATTGGCAAGGATCTAAAAGCATGGTTTTGCAAATGTGGCAGTGTTTTCTTATTTGACAAGCGTCATAATGTAGTTAAACAAAAATAGCGGTATAGCTTTAGTGATTGAGGGGTAGCCTATGGCCATTGGCAGTGGTCAGATTGACTGGGTCATGGAATAAGGTAATGATCCGGAAAATGGCCCTTCTTCCGACTGCGAGCCAGTGGAGGGTTTGCAGCACTGGAGAGGTGTGATCTCTCAGACCTAGGGCAAGGAGCAGTTTGGCAGCAGTGTTTTGCACTCTTTGGAGTTTGTTGAGATGGTATGCGGGGCTCCAAGGTATAGGGAGTTGGTATTGTCCAGTCTCAACATTACAATAGACATGACTGCAGCAAGTCTGCTCGGGAAGGAGAGATGCATCTGAGAAGTTGAGATGGTAGTGACAACATTTGGACACATTGTTGCACTGACGGGAGAGGGTTAGGCCAGATTTCCTAGTGCATCCTAGGTTTTTTACTGAGTCGGAGGGGTGTTGGCCTAGGGACGGAGGCCATGGGAGTGGGTGAGGTAGAAGGGCAGCGCTGCCTCACACCATGATTTCGGTTTTACTGGGTTTTAAGAGGAGGTCGTTTATTGTCATCCAGCAATCAATGTCTCGAAGACAGGCTTCGAGGTTGGGTTGGGAATTGGTGCCCGAATTGTGCATATGTAGGATGTATGGTCAGCATAGTTGTAGTACAAATTGTTGTGCAAGCGGATGATTCCAGGAAAAGTAGACATATAAAGGTTGAATAGGAGAGCAGATAGGTATGCGTCTTGCAGTACTCAGGTATTAACCGCGCGAGCAGTTCAGACAAAAGGGAAGATGAGGGTTATTTGTTTCCTGTTGCTGAGGAAGGAGGCAATCCATTTGAGAGCAGTGCCACGGATTCCAAGGGAATGGAGGCGGTCAAGGGGGATTGAGTGGTTAATCGTGTCAAAGGCTGCAGAGAGATCAAGGAGAAATAGTGCAGCGCATCCTTCAGAGTCTGTAGTGACCTTAAGATCATCCCAGATCATGGTTAGAGTGGTTTTGGTTCCATGTCGTGGTCTGAAGCCTGATTGTACGGGGTCAAGGAGGTTGTTTGATTCAACAAAGACGTTTAGCTGGGAGTACGCTGTTCGTTCAATGAGTTTTGCAAGGAATCTTGTGTTCGAGATGGGTCTGTAGTTTTTGGGGTCAAAGGAGTAAAGGGATGACTTTTCAAGAGGTTTGACAAGTGCAATTTTGAAGGCATCGTGGAAGATGCCTGAGCTGAGGGAGTCATTGAGTATGATTCTTGCATGTTCTCCTGCGCAGGAAAATGGGAATATTTCTTTTAGGACAGAGGCGTGGCATGGGTCAATGGGAGAGCCAGATGGTTTCCTGGCAGATAGTAGGTCTAGAAACTTGTCTCTGGAGATGGGTTTGAAGAAGTCGAAAGTGGGGGATTTGGGGGTCAAGGTGGAGGTGGGTGTGGGGGTTGTTGGATTGTTCGGTTGTTGGGGTTGGGAGAGGAGAGCCAGTTTGTTGTTAAGGGAGGTTGTTCTGTCAAAAGCAGTGGTGTAGAAGTGTAGTGAGAGGGAGTCGCAGAGAGATTGAGATGGGGCTGATTGTGTAGAGGTGCAGGTAGGTTTGAGGAATTCAGTTATTATTCTATGGATTTCTTTCCTATGGTTTCCACAGTTGAGAATCTGTTTGTTGTAATAGGCTTTTTTGGCTTTACGGATTTCAGCTTTGTAGTTATGATGGTGCAAGGCAAAATTGGATCTACTGAGATCGGTTTTGAATGCACGCCATTTGCGTTCCAGAGAGTTATTTTATTTTTTGATGTTCCTCTGTTCGGGTGTGAACCATTTGGGAAATGGACAATTGCATGAGGATGCGGGGCGTGAGAGGTTGAGTGGAATAAATGATTCATTGAGCCAATAGTAGAATGAGTCGTCAGTTAAGGACCTGTCTGGCGGGGGCGGTGTAGAGGACCTAAGAGGTAGGGCTTCGGCAAGGTCAGGAAGGATCTTTACTTTGTTCCAGCATTTGAGATCTTGGGAGAAGGCCAGGGGGTGAGGAAGGAGAAGGGGATGAAAAAATGGTCGGTCCAGGTGAGTGTTTTGGGGGGTGATAGATAAATCAGGTCATGGGAGCTAAAGATTGCATCAAGGGTGTGTCCCCTTGAGTGGGTTGGACCATTCATATGAAGGGAGAGGTTGAGCGCATCAAGACTGTCGACCAGTGGATGGGTCATGGGCTTGGTGGGAATGTCTAACCAAATATTGAAATCTCCTCGGGGAGTCAGAGAGGGGTGATTTACTTGAATGGTGGCTACAGAGTCACAGAGGTTGTTGGAGAAATGTCTGTCATAACCAGGGGGTCTGTAGATGTGTAGGAAGCTGTGGGTGAAAGTCAGAGGTAGCGAGAGTTTAACTTGAAGGGATTCACATGATGGAATGCATGTCTGAGATTCGATGAGTGAGACAGAGAAATGAGAATTGAAGAAGACTGCCACTCCGCCTCCTCTGGAGGGTCTATTTTGCGGGATGAGCAAGTAGTCGGGTGGGAATGCTTCATGTGCAACAGGAGCAAAGTTGTCAGAGAACCAGGTTTCGGTAATAAAGACGAGGTAGGGGGTTGTCAGAGGATAGAAGGTTGAAGATGCTGTGCTAGTTTTTTGCCTGTTTTTCGCTACATAGCAGGCATTAAAAGGGTTGCAGTTGACTTCGGTGGGGTAGGTGATCTTTGAGGACGTTATCACGGTGAGAGCAAGAGGAGCTTGGGAGATTGGAGGGTATGAGGTTGTGGTCGGGACATTCTGGGTCATTGAGACAGGGATGGGAGATGTAGTGAAGGGGCAGGATGCCAGCGGAATCTGAGTGACGGGCATAGTGTTTGCATGGGTGAAGTTTGGGAAGAGTAGGCGGGCGGAGGAGGATATGTGAGGGGTGTGGGTGGATATCGGGAAGGGCGGGCTGATGGGTTAGGGGGGAGGAACTGGGGGAGGAACTGGGGAGTGTGGACACAGCGGCAGTAAGATCACGAGCTGTGCATTCTCCAGACAATTGCGCAATAGCTTTTGTGAATAGGGTTTCCTTAGCACTTGACAGGCGTGTTTTTTATTTGCAAGGTGCCCCCCTCCCCACACACATGTTCTTCCTAATTTTTCTCTTTGAATGGGGATTTTGCATGTGCCGCCCTCTCTTTATTTCTTTGCACTGCCACTTCCAGACCATTGCGCTGTGTGTAGCGCAAAGTGTTCCTGATCAAAACAAAGTAGTTAGGGCCAGTGCAAAGTCTGATCCGTGAATCGGAAATGTCACTTTGCGCTGCACATTTGTAAATTAGGCCCGATATATACAAAACCGAGTTTGTTTGTATATTGATGAGAGGCTTATTTTAAAATATGAATTGTTTACATTTTTGTAAACATATATTTATATTTTGGGGAGTATGGATTTAATTGGTCAACAGTTTTAAATGATGTATTCATCTTGTTAGGATGACTCCAGAAATCTGAAGCTTGTGATTTCCAACTATTAAGATGATGTTCACCAAAAAGAGCACCAATCAGCCATCGACCTCCACTAGATCTTATCGCACTTCCCAGTTTCCCGCACAAACTGAAGCAGGAACCTACACTGTTAATTCACCACCCCTCTTTTCCAACTGAACAGATCAGATAACCCCTGTACAGCTACCCCAATGCCACTCATCCTGCTGCACATTAAACCTCACACAATCCAACATATAATGAGGCACAGTCTATGGGCACCCACAAGCCTCACACGCTGCTGATGTAACTCTACCCATCAAACACTTTCATCCCTCCAACCCTGCATGACCCACCCTAAGGCGATTCAAAATCGTTTCCTCTCTTCGTGTCAACTCTACCCCCTCAAACGCCCAAATCCGCACTTCCCTGCACTCTGCATACAACTGCAGTCCCTTTGAACTCATATCCCATTGATCCTGTCACATATACTTAATTTCTCCACACTCCATCACCTATATCTCAGCCACAGTCAATGGAACTTTCACATCAACCTTCCCCACAACGTGGCCCCATACGCAGCCCGATCCACCAACTCATTACCCAAGACCCCACAATGACTGGGAACCCAAGTCAACTCCAGCACGGTATACCCTGCAACACACTCCTCTAATCGCTGTCTAATGAGCACAACTACATCCCTCCTATCACAATTCCCCTCCTTGATAGCCAACAACACACTCATCGAATCCACAAAGACCACCACCCTAGCCAACTGTTTCCCTATACCGAAGCACTGCCATATTAATAGCTATTAACTCCACCGTGCAGATGGATACATCATCCGACAACCTAGCCACCCAAAACTCCTCATCCACCTGAAAATAGCAAGCTATACCAACCCTGTTCCTCTCCGGATCCCTGGAACCATCCGTATATACTTGAGCGCCAAGGTTCCCCTCCACATACTGCACCGCCAATCTCTTAATCACCTCTCTCTCACCATCCTTCTTGGTCACCGCCTTGGCCAGATCCAAACAGACAATTGGATCATGCTGCATCCATATCGGTCCTACAACCCTATCCATATCTTCCACCATACACAACCCCTCCACCCCCAATCGTTTCACCAGCCTGTCCGCATGGAATCCAAAAGTCCCCCCTTTCCTCTTCCAACTCCCACTCTTATAAGCATGCATCCAATTAACCTCCAGACATGGTTATTGAAGTTGTATTCAGTGTTATTGTATGCACTGTGTAATGGTTTCGTCCTAAAGTCTTTATGACTGATTGACTGGGACCTCCATTCTTGGAAACAAGCATGAGAATATGGTTGCGCTCTGGGCCTGTGGCTCACTGGGGTAATGCCTCTAATACAGGGATTTGTGTTTGACGTAATGTTCCACAGTTCAAATAGTAATAAGTCCACTCAGCTTTTACTTTTCCAAGTCCATAAAACGAGTTGGGTAATTATAACCGTCTTTTAAAACGGTATGTTCGTATCACCGAAATCATTAAAATCATCACTATTCTGCAGGAAAACTTTCAAGATTAATAATTATTTGGAAGTAGAAATGATGTAATTAGTACAACATTGATGAAGTTGGGCTCGCTTTGTAACACAATTCTGAGTACACTGTCTTGAACCTTTGGTTAAATGTGTGTTTGATATATTTTCAATGAGAGCTGCTTGCTGCACGGGGAGTAAGAGGAATCGAGCAACATGTATAAAACAAACTCAAAAGAGCTCCAACACAAAGCATGTTTTGAGAGCCGTTTGACGAACACGCGGTCAAAAGAGATGTGTTATAAAGAAGCCGTTTCCTAGAACACTGAATGGTTGTTAGAAATCTTAAAGGAAGTTCTTACCAGGAAAAGGTCCAAACTGCTTGGGAAAGATACACTGTCATCAATGCATGCAGGATATTGCGTTTCAAAGATGGATTAGAAATCCCTGCCTGCACCCAGGACCACCTGCTGGGATACTGATCAAGTCATGTCCCCTGTCACTACCTTGCAACAGCCTGAAGGTCTAAAAAAATAAACATGATAGAAAAGAATAAAACGGCCCTTAACACGCTTCCACCTAAGCATGTTCCTTCTCTGCCTTATATCCTTGCACACATGACCCTGACTAGCCACATGATATTGACAGGAAACAAAGGCACTGTCGTATAATGTAAAATCATAGCTGTTCTGTTACGTCAGCAGCTTTGAAATTGTGACAACTTGTGGAAAGTCAAACACTATCACAGAAAGCAAAACCGCAATGTCTATTGTGAGGGGCGGCTGTGACGGTGAGCAGAGATAGAGGAAATGCTTTAATGCAAAACACACTTCTTTTTTGGCCTCCGTATGTTGTTGCTTGGCAAAGGTTTTGCCTTCATTTGTGTTTTCATATGTTATTGTTGTGTCATACGTAATGTATATGTGCACTTTATGTGTATGTAGTGTCTCAGGAAGAAAGGGGGATGTGTTGTATTGTGCTTGTGAGTGTAGGTGGGTGGATGCTTGTGATGTCATTTGCGTGGATGAGGGAATGTTGGTGATGAGAGTTGCTAGCTCAGGCAGTTAGAGTGGGTGATGGGTGCCAGTGTCTGTTCTGCCTGTCTTAAGTAACTGTTCATAAGAAGTCAATCTAATGTAACCTAAGAAGGTGCTAATAGAGCTAAGAGTAATTTACTATGAAGTCTAGGAGGTCACTTCATTTCATTGTCGACCAGGCGGGGATTAGAATTTGGGATTGGTAGATCCCATAGAAGCAGAAAGGGATGGCCATGCCTCCCATAAGTGGTGAAGGAAGGTCACGCCTTCCACCGAATTAAGTGTGGGGATGGTCAGTTCCCACCAAGGTATAAAAGGAGGCGTGCTAGTCATACCTCCTGCTTGAGTTAAGGTTGGGATTATTGGTTCCTACTGAAGTAGGTAGGGTTGGTTGTACCTCCTGCCAATGTGAAGGCAATGGGAGGTCATGCCTCCTATTAGGGATAAGAAGTAGGGAAATCCAGTTCCAGTGCCTTACAAGTAGAAAGTGGTGATCATGCTTCCTGCTTGAGTTAAGGTTGGGGTTATTGGTTCCTACAGAATTAGGTAGGGTTGGTTGTGGCTCCTGCCAATGTAAAGGCAATGGGAGGTCGCACATAACCAATTCAGAAGTGGTGTGCTGCCAATGATCTCTGCCTTAATGCCAGTAAGAATTAGATCCTCCACAATGGGACATCATCGCCCCCATTTCCTCTCTCTCTCTCTCTGGCTGATCATCCAGGGCCCTCTTCCTTCTCCTTCCTGTGAGACTCAGAGCCTTGGTGTCATCTTCACATCCACCCTCTCTTACTCTCCTCACATCTCCAACATCTCTAAGACATCAAACTATCAGCTGCACCTCCTCAGAGTTATTTTTCCTTTTTTCACTTTCCTCCAGAAACTCACTGTCTCCAGAGCCCTGGTCTTCTCTAGGCTGGACTACTGCAACAGCGTCTTTTTAAATCTGCCTGCCTCTACTCTTCAACCACTACAAATTATCAAGAACAGGATTGTGCCACTTGTCCTTGACCTCAAGACCAGGGATCATATCTCACCAGCTCTGAAATCAATCCACTGGCTCCCCGTGGCTTTAAGGATAAAGTTTAAAACCCTTTTCATCATCCACACAGTTTTCTGTGGCCTGGAATCGCTCTACCTCCAACATTCTCTTCCTAAACATCTTCCTTCTCAAGCTCTCCACTGATCTACCTCCAACTCTCTGAACATCAGATGCTTCTCAAGCAGAGAGTGGGGGTAGATCTCTCTCCTTGGCTGTGGCCTCCCTCTGGAATACCCTCCGTGCCGCTCTCAAACCTGAGCAAAACCACCTTCGGCTCTGGAAGCAACTCAATGTCTTCCTTTTTGCTTCAGATTTCTCTATTCCTCTCCCCTGTTGATGTCCCTGACTGCTCCATGCATTGGTCACCTGGCTACGCTCTGAACTCGGGCCCAGTCTTGTTCAGTTGCCGTTGCACTGAATCTGGGCTACCTCAGCACTTAGAGTCTGTACCTGTAACCCAACAGTCCCTTTCTCTGCACTTATGAGCCACCTGCTGGCAGCACTTATTAGTTACCTGCTCTTATGAGCCAACTGCTGGCCTCACTTATTATGTACCTGCGATTCTCCCATCCCCCCGGCAGTTCTCCCCTGTCTCTTCCTCTGAATGACAGAAGGCGTAGTAAGATTGTTGTTTTGTCCTCCCCTTGTGCCCCTTCCTTATCGTGTTGCACCTTGAAACACTTGTGTATGGGCACATTATAAATGCTTATCATATCATACAACAGTTTGGATATAAATGACTCATGATTGATGCCCTGATTTGCTATCTACTCCTGTAACATGCAAATAGATACCATCAAACTCCCAATGTGGTATTCATAAGGATTCTTCTGTTATTGGAAGGATCCTGGTGCACTGTGTAAACCAATGAGCGCACAGCAACCTTTAAGGACTATTAAGCACAAAAGGATGTTTTCTCCTGATCGTTTAAGTTTAAATGTCAAAATGATATCGGATGGACCTATCATTTTGGTCAGCTTGTTGTATTGACCTCAAATAGTTGTCAAAATCTGAGAGCTCATTATTTTCAGAAGTCTACACAGAATCACCAGGATCCAACACATTTTCCACCAGGACAATCAGGAAGGACCCCTGGTTATTTAACTTTTCAAGAATCCTTAGCTATGCAACTTCTTTTTAAATCCAGGATATAATGGCAAAGAGCATCTGGCAGGTTACATGGGCTAAGTCATTCCAGTGTGGTAAAAATGCAAGTTCAGTGCGGTAAAAAGGTGCATACTTATCAGCTGCGGGAGTTGTTTGCTGAACGGGGAGGATGCTTCCTTGATAGCCACACAGTAATTTGAACTAGAATGGAGAATGCCCTAGAGTAATAGTATTTCACATTTTACAAACATAGATAAGAAAGATGGGTCACAGGTAAGTATATATGATTTAGCATTAGGCAGAGGCATGCAAATAGGTCTCAAAGCATGCTTTTCAGAAATGTGTGCTTGTTTCATTAGTTTACTTAGAAGCCGCAGTTGCTCGTGGCAGATTGCAAATCCCACGATGCCAGGATCGCATGGTATGAAGCAAACAATCTTTTTTACTTTTGATGTCATAAAATACAGCTCATGGGTGCCACAGAAAGGCAATAAATGCCCAATCATTTTATAATTCAGCATATTAATTTAAAAATCCTGATCTACTGACAGTTTCTGAAAGCACATAGTGGTTTAAAATTGCCCATGAGTACATTTCTTCCTGGGAAGAAGGTCAAAGAGTTCTTTATGTAGAACATTAACATGGTAACTTGTTCTTGGTTCAAATCTCTGACAGTATCCTGATTGAAGACTTTCAAATGAGAACGCAGATGAGATGACCCGGACAGATGAATAAAGATCTGCTGGTCATTCAAATGTTTCAATGAATTGCCACTATGGTGTGGGAATTGGGGTTGGATTGTGATGTCACACCGGGAAGCTAGAGGTGGTGTGGTCAATCATAGAAGACAATGTATGTCCTTCTATAGGGCTATGATACTTGTGGGGAGACATTTAATATTGCAAAGTAATAGAAAGTAAATAGTTTAGATGATTATAAATGTTTTTGATTTAGGGGTGTTTCTTTTGAAGCACCTCTTCATGCCGTTCTGTTCTGTGTTCTATTTGAATATTACTGCCCCAGCTGTGTCTGGGGCCCTGAATACAACTTAATTACCTCTTGCATGGTGTACACTACTCTTTTAATCTTTTTATAATTTTTTACTGGTGAGTTCCGAGGCAACCCCCTGAACATTTTTGGAAGACCCAGCGAGATACATCAGCTTTCCCAACTAGGCATGGTGATTCCAGCCGTACCCCGCAGGAGTGCATGATAGCGCTTGCTGACCAGTCCTAAGAGCTAAAGAATTGAGGAGGCCCATGGATTCTGAGTTCCCGAAGGTCTGCCTAGTCAGAACCTTCGCTCTGAAGGTTACTGGCCTTTAAAGGAAGAATCCGAGGACGAGAAGAGTGGAGAATCTCCTAAAAGGATATGTGAGTGTACCCGTGAATGAATGCGCAGGCAGCGGGAGGAATTCTTTGTATGGTGTATAGGATGCACCCCCAAGAGGTGGAGGGCAATTGACCATAGTCTTAGATTTTAGGTCCATTTATCCATTAGGGAAAAAGTGGGGGCTGGCACAGCTGTGCTAAAGAAGAGGGTTGCGTGGTAAGTGGCAGACCTTGTTAGATAACAGTTGAGCGTAGTGCAGGAAATTGGCATAGATGCGTCATTTTTTAAATTCTTTTGGGTTAAGGAGTTTGTACGTGAGAAGCAAAAATGGGAAGAAGCATATGAGCTAGCATTTGAGTAGTAGCAGTTTATTGTGGTAAAGTGGATGTTGTTGCAGTTTTTGTTTATTGTGGCTGTGGAGATTATGGAATGGCCAGAGCCAAACTAATGTGTAAATATCGAAAGAGCTGTGTAGTGCATGCAGATGGGCATGATCAAACGAAAGGAGGAGCCACAGCTCTCTCGGTATACTAACATAGGGCATTGCTGTTGAGGTGGTGGGCCTGTGCAGAGGGACATATGTGTACTTATAGAAACTAAAAGGGTGGGCATGTGGCCAAGGCCATTGTATGTAATAGTGGAACCAGAGGCGAGAGAGGGTGGTGCCTGTGGAGAGGGACTGTGTGAATGAAATAGGGTGAACGAGATCAGTGGTAAGTATAATATTAAGTGAGTTGAAGTGGGTGAATAAGGATAACATAATTCAAGGTTTTAATAAGAAGGGATAACAAGAAAAGGGGGAGGGAAAAGTACTGTAACAATCAGGAAGAGGGTGCAATAGTGTTGTCCCACCGGTTGGATGCACCCCTTGACCATATGTGCAAAAGATTGCCCCAATATCGCAATAATATACTAATGTACCAATTTCAGTGGGCAAATGACACTGTAGGTAAGTGTTATCACGAATGGCCCGGGGAGGGAACATACAATAATAGTATTATTGACAGTATGTACTCATACCCATTGGCTCCTTTTTAAGGAGCCAAGCTCAAAAATAGGCAAGACCTTTTGAGGCTCTGGAAGCTGCACGAAGAAACTAAAAAAGAAACGGAGAAGGAGTGGAGGAGGAAAAGGGGAGTGTGCCACCTCCGCCCTATGGAATGTACCGACTGTTGAAACCAGCTGCAGTATATACAAATTCTAGCTGAGTGCCTCAAGATGAGGAGGGAACAAACAAAAAGCAAGATGAGTCTGAAAATAACTCTGGGAATAAGTATGAGAAGGGGAAAAATAACTGTTTAGTGCACATTTAAAAGAGCACACAACAGCACTTGTCTCAGTGTTCAGAGAAGCAGAAAAAGCAATGGCGATAGAGATAAAAGGGAAGGAACAAGGAAAGACAGCTGACGTGCAGGGGTGGACAGCAGGATGCATACAAATTGAAATTGATAAATGGGGACAGGACTTGGATGACAGCGAACTAGATACGTAAGAGGGTGATCACACTGTATCGGATTGGGAGGACAGCAGCGATAGTGACCATAGGGATGACAAATTCGACACATCCGATCTAACTAATGTAAGCATGGGAAGAAAAAGAGATTAAAGTTAAGTAGAGGAAAGAGAGGAATCATTGGGAGACTGGGGAAATAGGCTTTGGAGTAGGAAGACAAGAATAGCAAAAAGATCACAGCGAGGGACTAAACCCAGAGCGTGAACACAGATACCCCTTTAGCAGAAAGCACAAGGAAAGATGCATTACGTACCTTGGCAGACAATTGACGAGCATAATTTGGTCTACAGTTTACCTTCATTAATGAAGGGAGCAAGTAAGTGGATTTATGTTTTCGAGCAGGAGATATTGGTGGGAGAACGAAGTGAAAAACATTTGGCAACAAACGGGATATGCAGGCATAATATTAATTTGTAACATACATGATGGAGCAGCCTTTAATATTTATCGAACGAGCACACCTGCGCAAAGTTTTGAGAGAACTGTATCCAGATACGTCAGATATGGGGTCAATATTAGCATGGAAAATGAAGCCAGATGAGGATCCTGCAAAGTATATACGTGTTAAAGCACTACTGAGGATGGATGCTCACGGACAGGATATAGAATGATGTTCTAGCTTCTTTCTTGAACCCCTGTTATCTCTGTAGACAGGACAACAATTAGAGTAAAAGAGCAGTGAACAACCCAGTGAAGCGCCGAGTTTCAAAGGAGAAAAGAGGCAGGTAAGTAATTGGAATTGAGGAAAAAAATATATCCAACTAATAGGAAAAGAACTGACAAGAATGTTAAGTGATATATCCTTTATCCTATGAGGGTAAGACTGTTCTATCTTTGGTGTAAGTGCAGGCAGAGAAATGGAGGCTTCACCGTTGAAGAGATAGAAAACAAGCAAGAGTAAACAACCAGGATATCGAAAGGATAACATAAAAAAGGGAAGGTTAGTAAGGACCTACCCGAATAGAACGAGGATGCTCTAACAAATCTTCACAGCCAGGTCACAGCAGAGTGTCTTTTCCTGTGAGGAGTCCCAAAATCAATTCCACAGGAACAGTCAAAAAGAAAGTTATAGCTGTGTAAATCCAAAGCCAGAGGAATCCAAATCCAATCCGATGAGGCTGTACAATGTCAAAGTTGAAGTCTGTTTGCAGGTTTGTCGAGTCTAATTTGGTGAGGTACTCAAGCTGAAAGTAAACTGCCATGTGATGGCAATGAGGAGATATTGCAGGGTTGTCGAGTCTCCTTTGGTGATGTACTCAGGCTGAAAGTAAACTGCCACGTGACGGCAATAAGGAGATAAGGTGCTGCTGAAGAAATAGTTAGGCAGAGGAGTGTTGTTGTGGGCTGCAAGGAAATAAGTGCCATGAGGTGGCGAGGAAGCAGAATTCTTTGTATGCCACTGGGCGGCGAGGAATGCCATTGGGCGACAAGGCAGTATAGCCGTGGGGCGGCAAGGAAATGAAGCTGTGGGGTGGTGAGTAATCAAAGACAGCTTAAGGGTATTGGTGAAACTTCAATCAGAAGCACTGATACCTGGAAGCGTTCAGAATAAATATGCTGCCGGATGTTCATCAGGTAAGGTAGGCTCCTCGTGTCGGGTAACCATGGCAATGGTGAATCCTACCCGACGCGAGAGAGAGGAACTCAAAGAAGGCATTGTAGAACGTTCTCTCAAGAGTCAGGGGAGCCACCACCAGTGCCATAAGGATGTTAGAAGCCTAAGCCATTTGTTAGACAGGCTAGGCTTATGACAGGTTGTACAATATGGTCCATACAAGAGATGTTGACACAGGAAAATTAATGGTCCTGGGGTGAGAAAAAACGTTTGTTTTATCAAATCTTGGTGAGTGCACTCCCCGCGAATGTGCAGGTTTCCCTGGAAAAGATAATTGGGATATAAGAAAATGGATGGCCTGAGATACAGGCAACTATTCTGCTCTATTGCAAACAAAATCAGTAGAATGATAAAGAAATAGGAGACAAGGCGGTAAAAGCGGAAAACAAATTAGTGCAGAAAAACGGACTAAAATAAGCATAGAAGGAGCAGTGCTCATAGGAATGGTTGTCACACCCGTCCAATATCAAGAGGTCCCAGTAACAGTGGTAACACAGCAAGGAGGATACACGCACGCACCTTATAATTAGCAGTTGTGGACGATGCAGATGCAACAACATCCAGCATTAGCAAACATTCAACAGTTTGGTTTTTTGGGAGGAATTACCAACAACACGGGACATTACCAGACAGGAAGAGGATATTATCCAAGAGGAACTGGGGTGGGGCCCAGGGGTATGTTATGGGGCCAATGTTCTGAGGACAATGTTTTGCATGTGCCAACTTTGGTCATTTTGCCCGAACATGCCCACTAATTGCACAAGCTGAGCAGCAAGGAGTGCAGCAACAGCAGGCATATGTGCAGAAGATGCAGACACCTCAACAGATGCAAGTTATACCACAGCAGCAACTGCAATTGCTGCCCACACAGACACAGGTTATACCAGCCCAGGGACAAGGCCAAGTGCAAGGCGGGGAGATGACGGGAACGCAGGATACAGTAAGCATACTTCAAGCACCAGCACAGACAAAGGTACAAGACAAAATAACAATACTGGGATAGAATGCACTGCCCCAATACATGGGAGTAACAATGTTGGGTTACAATCCATTCACGTCCTCTGCAACCACATTTTCCCAATAGGGTTGCCCATACGAAGCGCAAGTGTGTCCTGTCCTACCAGTAACTGAAGACCACAAAGAGGAGCCTGAGGTAGCAGTTCAAATAGTACACAGGGGATTTTCCTTTCTCAAAAATATTGGGGCAACCAGATCATATATAAAAGAAGAGGGATTTCCATTATCCAACATAAATGTAAATAGACAAGGCATTTCGGGAACATTTATTGTATTTGAAAGACACACCTATCAACATTCTAGGAAGAGACTTGCTAAGAAAACTGAACGCCACAATGTTATTTTCAGATAAGGGGATGCTGTGCACCACACCTGGAATATACCCAGCAAGGGTGGCAATGTTGACACAGCACGATGAGGGGGACACACACCCCACACACAGGTGTTTTTGTTATGGGGTACATGGGCTGCTGGGATGAATACCAGGAATTTAAGGGAAAGTGTTTTAATGGTCTGATGAGTTTCTGTTTAACCCACAGTGCCTCCCCCCACCCCCCACCGTTACTTCAGCCACACATAAAATGCAATAGCTAGAGGAAGTAGTAGTGCGAAAAGGCATGATTATATTGGTGGCTACTGATGATCACAACATGGAGTGGAGATCAATCCTATGCATCGATCCCACCCTGACACTGCCGGGAGTAACAGACAAAGTGTTGTTTACTACCTAAGATGATGAAGAGGGAGAGGTAGTGTTTGAACTGAGCACAACATGTCCATTGCACATAAAAGAAAGAGCAGTGTCTCAGATGACACAATTGGTGAAGAAAGAAAGAAAATACTTGCAAGAGTATCTTTAGAAAGTTCCAGAGGTCCTATGGACAAAGGGACCCCATGTTGTGGGTATACTAAAAGGGGCAACGGCCGTACACGTTAAAATAAAATAAGGAGCTATGTTACCACGAGTAAACCAATGCCCCCTTTCCCGAGAACAAGATGAGGTCATATATGATACATTGCATGCCTTATGGCAACAAGGTATAATACAGGAATCCATATCACAATACGGCTATTTATCCAATCAAACCTTCAAGAGGGGCATGGTTTTTCATACAGGATTTACGCCCCGTAACAACATTATCGAGGCAGAATACCCGTTGGTTCCAAATCCGTGACAATTTTCAGAGGCACACTACTTCTCCGTCATAGATTTCAAAAATTCCTTTTTCTGAATTGCCTTGCCACCAGACTCCAGGTATCTCACTGTGTTTACGTATTGCGGGACCAGATTAGAACATACAAGAATGCCTCAAGGGTAGTGTAAGGGACCCAGCACATTCACATACTGCAAATGTATGTGGGTAATTTACAGGTTGCGAGCACAGTGATGCAATATGTGGATGACCTTTTAGTGTGTAGCACAACAGAGGAGTAATGCAGAAAGGACTCAGTGACACTACTAACAATGCTAGCTGACAAAGGGTACAAGGTGGACAAAGACAAATTGCAGTATTGCCAAACAGAAGTGGCTTACTTGGGTCAGATTGCATCAGCAGAAGAAAGAAAAATAGCTTCAGAGAGAGTGAGGCAATACATGAAACACCCGGACCAAAGACAGTGAAAGAAATGCAACAGTTTCTATGGTTGTGCAATTGTTGCAGGGTATGGGTTTTCAATTACTCCATTTACACCAGGATATTATTGGAAGCACTAAAATAATCTCAGAAAAACAAAAGCAACATAAAATGGACAGCTAAAATGGGTCAAAATAAGGGATGGCAAATTAAATATTGACAAACTTAAACACGAGTTAGCACATGCACCAGTATTGGCTACAGCCAATTACAATGAGCGGCTTCACTTGTTTTCCCATTCAGATGGCAAGTTGATAACAGCTGTACTAACACAAAAGAAGGGACAGAGTCACAAGCCACTGGCATATTACAGTGGATCACTAGATCCAGTAATGCAGGGACGCTTCCCATTTAAGAAGGCACTTGCTGCTGCTACATTTTCAATTGAGAAATCTTCCACAATTACAATGGGGTGCCCTGGAATTTTGTACGTGGAACATTCAATGTTTGCAATATTAGAAAGGACTAAATAATCACTGACAACTAAAAGATCTTCAGGGTATGAAGTAATACTGCCCTCCCCTGCAATGGAGGTGGTAAGGTGTAAAACAATAAATCCAGCAGAATTCATTGCAGACAAAATTGAGGAGAGATATTACAAAAATGTTTGTGTTGCTTGCATTAACAAGAGGGAAGATAACCCCCTGGTTAAAGAGCAAGTGATTGAAAGGGGGACATGATCTTTATTGACGGAAGCTCAAGTATCGATAAAAGTACCGGACAAAGACATTCTGGATCAGCAGTGGTGGGACACAATCACAGGATCCAGAAGGAAAAGGAATTGATAGTATACTCACAGACACGATTAGCAGCACACTACTCTTCAAAAGCAGCAGAATTAGTGGCATTAATTGAGGCGCTAAATATGTCTGATAGTCAGGTCGTTAACATTTTTTCCAACTCTGTATACATAACATTCACTTTACATTCAGGGCTGGCAAAGTGGGAAATGAGTGGGTTCAAAATAAGTGATGCCACACCACTATAGCAGTCAGCACTGTTGAATAACTGATTAAAAGTGTTACCACTCCTAGCAGAATTGGCTTTAATCAGTGGTTAATGAAAAAGCAGACAAAGCAGCAAAAGAAGCCACATATCTGCCGGAAGGGACACATGTGCTATTCCCTGGTGGAAGAGAAGAAAATACTTCGTATGCCACTGATAAAAACTAGCAAGGAAACATGAGAATCGGAAAAAGGGAAAATCACCAGATGATGAAAAAGAATTGTGGAAGAAAATAGGATGTTCCTTGTCCCCAACAGATTTAATTTGGCAGCATAATAGCACAGGCACGGTGGTAATGCCAAAAAAGTTGTTGAAAGTGGCACTAGAACAGATCCACTACCCTGCCCATGTATCAAAAGAGCATGTGGCTGCGAGAGCCGGGCGGGGGGGGGGGGTCAGTGAAGACTAGTTTATGCCAAACTTATACAAGCATGTTTCTGAATTTGTAACTAGCTGTATGATATGCCAGAAGTTTCTATCATGTCACACTTTAAGAATAGTGCAGGGAACGCTGCCACACCTGGAGGGGCCCTTACGGCACTTGCATATCGACACAGTACCCCTTACAAATACATGCTCGTAGTGATGTGTCCATTCTCACATTAGAGTGCGGATGGTCCCTGTGTCTATAATGAGGCTCATTCAGTAGCAAAATTCTTAGTAAGGGAGGTGTTCCCAAGGTGGGGGATCCCAGAGGAAATGTTTTGATTAAGGAAATAACAACACCCCTGGGGATCAGGAACACATTGTGCACAGTTGGTTTGGTTGACAAGGTTAATGGCCTATTAAAAATGTACCTTGCAAAGATAACTCACATGCTTAGAAAATCTTGGTTGCACTGCTTACCTCTTGCACTTTTTGCTTTGCTCAATTCGCCTGGAGGAGATAATCATCCCACTCCACATGAAATTGGTTAAAGTCGGAGAATGCATGAGCCTACACCTCCGTCACATACAATCTCTGATGACAATTCCTCTGCTAATATTCTGGGGGGAGAGGTTCATACATATCTCACAGAATTCACACAATCGCTTCAACATATTTGCCTGCAGACAAGGCTGAGAGCTCAGGCAGAGCAAATAAGTGATCAAAGAGTACAGTTTCCGCAAGTGACACTTCTATATCCAGAGGACATTATGCATGTAAAAAAACATGGCAGGAAGTGGAAAGAGGAGTGATTCATTGGTTGTCACACAGTGACTTCTGCAACACTGACTTCCGTAAAGATTAAGGGATGCAGAGGATAAGTTCAGATCACTGATGTCCGCAATGACAAGAGGACCGCCTCCCATTGAGAACAGGAGCAGAGCCCAGCATAATGGAAAGTATTTGTGAACTTTCAAAGACATTAATTTCTGCCATGAGACTTTACAAAAGACCAACAACTGCAGAAGGAGGGGGAGGTTTTTAGGACAATGTTTTAATGAACAAACTGTAAAAGATTTATACATTTTGGAATATTTTTATGATAGTGTGCATTAGTATTGGACTTATATGGCTATTATATTTTGTGTTTAATGGAAACAATGTTGCATTTTTTAATAATAGAGTGAAAAGAAACAAAATAAGTGTTTTAAATGGGGAGGATATCATTCATGTCACTGAAAAAGGGCAAGAACTAATCCCACACGTAATGGGAGCCCCTAACATGTGTCTGCCCCAAGCTGTATCATATGAGGAAACAGGATGTTTGATGCACTTATCTGTAGCTCCACATTTCAACATCCACATTTTAGCAAAGATCTGAATTTTAACTAGTGCCAAGGGTGTGAGACTCATATGTTTGACTCATGTGTGAGACTCAGGAACATCTAATAGATGCCAATATTGAGAATGCACAAAACACTTGCTAGAAAAATAATCACTTTGCTCCACAATACCATGGTTGTGGGCTGAGTTGCACTGAAAAAAAAAAAACTAACATGAAACTAACATACTAATTTACCTTATCCATTTAACATATAACAGATTCCCATACTAACATTTAGTGCAATCCAGTCCATGCTGATTATATAAAATTGGTGCAGATTGATGGACATGCATTGTGGCTTGGAAATTAAATAAACTAAATGAGCAGGCATAAAGCTGTGCTGTGTCTGAATGGGGATGTGACAAATCAGAAGTATGGAATGAGAGATTGGTTCTGTTAAGACATTGCATTGTTTAAAAACATTGAGAGCAGGAAAATAGCACTGAGAGGTAGCTATTGCTTCTGTTTCTAAGAAATGAGGAGGACACGTCAGAACATTCTTGGAATGACTGGCTGACAAAAAGGGAGGTGGTTTTGAATGACACATGAGGTCTTAGAAAAAGGCTTTAAGAAGGAAAGGGCTAGGGCTTTTTCTTTCACTCACTGGCTTAGGAGCTGGCAGCTGTCTAAGGAGAGAGGTTGCAGGCAATCTTTTCCGCTGGCTGACTTCAGGAGCAGAAAATCTAGTAGAGGGTTTGTTACAGGTGAAAAAGGAGTGGACTAGATACATGGTCTGATTCAGAGAAGCATTTTGTAATGGCGCAATCCCATAGGAAAACATTCTGTGAATCAGGCCCATAGAGTTCTTCTGTCTGACAACTAGATTGGGGTCGCGAGCAGTTCGAGGCACACACATGATTAATGTTTTTTGTTGGTACGTTCAGTCAATTTGAGAAGTGTGCTAATGAGTAAATGCTTGATATAAGAAAGTGTAGAGTGGGTAAATAATTTCATTTTTAGGTACTGTGAAATGCCATTTTAAATATGTAAATAAAACTGTGTTCATGTTTCTCCAGATTTTGGTGAGATAAAACTCAGATGTGACAGAAGCCTGTGCTCTGCCAAGTTATGTTGTGAAGTTCAATGCCAATGTTGGCAGAACTCTGGTCATTATTGCAAACAGAATGTGTTGAAACCCATTGCAGGAAAGACTTAGCTTATGTTTGAATTGCAATCTGGATCCACATGTTATTCTGTGTAAATTGCATATTTCCAACTTTTGATAAAGAGTAACAATTCGAAAAAGGTGAATTAGCCTCAGTGTTCTTAGTCTGTGCTCAGTTTTATTGGGTTGGCATACAGAGAGATGCAGAACGTGTGGTAAAATAAAAGCAAAGTTAGTCACTTTAAATTGTGTTACTATGAGCTGCTCTGAATGAATGTTCGTGTTTCATTTACATGGTAAATGTATTCTGAGATGCAATCCAAAACAGCATAATGTGGTATTGTAGATAAGATACCACAGAAGGGGATGAGTTAATTGTTTAGTGTGTACTAGGACCAGTATTAGATTACTGTTAGTGATACCGGTATAAGAAGAATTTTCAGGTGGTACTCTGAAGTTAGGCTCACCACTGTACCACGAAGTACCAAAAATACTACCATACCACAGAAATACCACAAAATACTAAACTATAGCCCAAATGATCTCTTACATATCCCTCTGCATAACTAGGGGTCTTTTACAAGGAACAAGTGTGGCTGTCCAGTGGGTAGATGAATGGGAGGACGTTTATGCAGGTAACCATGTGCAACTAAATAGCATGGCCCAAAAAAGTGAAACAAAGACACTGATGACAGAATATACAACTGAAGGCCCTAAAAGGGGGGACCAACTGGTGTGTGTAGGTAAGGAAGGACATAGCATTCTCTGGTGTCACACAAGACCAACTGTTGAGATTTAAGGGAGCAGTGTGGTATGGTGGCCAATGGATTGAGGATTAACATATTGTTGTGCTGAAGGTCTGGTGGGGTTCGAACAAAATGTGGTCTTGAAGGTGAATGACAGCTGCAAGGCAGTTTGGGGAAAACACATACATGCATTAACTTGGTTAAGTGAAGTGCATCAACCAGTATACATGAGGAGCTTTACACTGTTACCTTTGTGTTCCAGGTCCAAAGGTGATGAAGAGTGCAGAACTGATGCAGGGGACTGAAGCTATCTTGGAAGTCTAGTGGGCCTATGGATCGAAGGCCTACCCTCATCTCCCTCCTGATTGGGGTGGTCCGTGTGATCTTGTCACACTGCACAGTCCTGCCCTGGTGGTGTCCCGAGGCAGCAACTACAATATAGGGCTTTCAGTGAGAGAAGAATCAAGTGAGTTAAAGGAAAAGGTGATAGGCATTTGGCAGAAAAGAGTGCAGAAAGCCTGGTGGCAATTCCAGCAGAATACAGGCTTTTCTCTAGCACTACCACTTTCTCTGTTTCAACATTGTTGCCAGGAGTGCAGACTCCAGCCCATGATAAATGGTTGCAGTTAACCCGTTACTCAACAGCAGAAGGCCTGAATGCCATAAAGGAAGAATTAAGAGCACTGCGTCTGCTGGCCCTTCAAAATTGCTATATTTTGGACTTTCTCTCTACTATGGAGGGCAGAGTGTGTTCAAAAATTGGCAGAAGTTGATGCACAGTAGTACCCAATGGAGACTCCCCAAATGGAACTTGAGAAGCTGCTATTATTGAAATACAGACACTCCATGAGAAAATGTCAAATTAAGTGAATGGAGTGCAAACTAACACTTATCTGGACAACCATTTTGACTGGGAATGTTCAAAGTGACTGTCCCCACGTTGGTCTTCATGCTCATCACCTTCTCCATTGGCAAACATATTTTGAGACTTTATACTAACAAATGAAGAAGAAGGTTTATGCTACCGCTGAGTATTGATAGGGTGAATACCTAACAGCAGGATACTAATACACTAATTGAGGAAAATGCAGAGGAAGATATTGATGGTTGGGTTAGAACACAGTCTGAGCATTTAGAAAACTAAGAGCAATTTTGGATCTCATGTCTTAATGATGGACAGGGGTGTATATGGGTAGGGGACTCAGTGGGTGGTTGGGAAGAAGCTGGGTGTGACATGACAAGGGTAGAAAAATGATGAATTCATAAAAAATAAAGTAGAATAAAAGGAAATGGGGAGGGCTAAAGAGTTTTTATTGGTAGATCAATACAAGGGGGGAAATAATGTGGTACACTGCAAGCAAGTTCAGTGCTGTAAAAAGGCTCAAACATATCAGCTGTGGGAGTAGCACTCTGAACGGGGAAGGGGCTTCCTTGAAAGCCACAAAGTAATTTGAACCAGGCTGAAGAATTCACTAAAAAAAATCGTAGTTTGTGTTAATATGGATCACAGGTAATTATATATACGATTTACCATTAGGGTGAGACATGCTTATAGGCCTCAAAGCATGCTTTTCGGAAAAATGTGCTTGTTTAATTAATTTGCTTATAAGCCACTGTGGCTGGTAGCTCATTGCAAATTCAAGGATTGCAAGGTATGAAGTGAACAATCTTTGTTACTTCCAAGGTCATAAAGTAGAGCTCCCATGTGCCAAGGAAAGCAATGAATGCACAATAATTTTATAATCCGTTATATTAATTTATGAAGCCTGATCTACTGGCAGTTTCTGAAAGCCCATGGTGGTTTTAAATTGCCCCTGAGTACATATCTGCCTGGGAAGAAGGTAGAAGAGTTCCTAATGTGCAACATTAACATCGTAACTTGTACTTGGTTCAATGCTCTAACAGTGTCATAATGGAAGACTTTCTCATGAGAACATAGGTTAGATGACCGGGACAGATGAATAAAGAGCTGCTGGTCATCTCACATATTTCAATGAATTGGCACTATAGGGAATTGGGGATTGGATTTTGACATCACAAATGGAAGCTAAGGGTGGTGTGGTAAGGTGTGTGGAACTCAATCATAGAAGATAATCTATTCCCTTCTATAGGGGTATGATACAATTTGACCAATCAGCTTCTTTCCTGTGGGGAGACATTTAATGTTGCAAAGTGATTGATGTTAATTAGTTTCGATGTTTATAAAAGCTTTTAATTTAGGGTGGTTCTTTGACAGCGCCTTTTCATGCATTTCTTTTCCATGTTCTTTTTGAATATTACTGTCCCAGCTGCATCTGGGGCCCTGAATAAAACTCTGTTACTTCTTGCCTGGTGTACACTCCTTATGTCCTACTTTTGTAATTTTTTACTGGTGAGTTCCGAGGCAACTCCCTGGACACCAAGATGTGTGTTAATATTGTAAAACCTTCCATGGACTGTACCTTGGTACCTGAACAATGTTTCAGAAAGTCATGCAAATCTCTTTTCATCATAGTTCCAAGGTTCTCAGCTACCCATTCAACCCAGGGATTTTGTGGAGGGGCTCTATTTTGCTCTGAATGAATGGGAACCATGAGGGTAAGGTCAGCTATTTGATTTGATATATATATCTCATTTTTTCTGGCAGTCTAGCTGCTGGACCTTAATGATTCAATCACCGAGGACTTCTACCATGATGTAGTCTGACTGGGCAAGCACGTTGTTTTTGGACGGTAACATATCAGCTTGCCCCCAACATGCAATGCCCTCTGTCTTGAGGTTGGATCAAATAGCCAATTTTGATTCTCTGGGCTAGAAGCTGAAGGTACTGGCTGACCAATTAATGCACCAGTGTGCTTTTTTTTTCTTGGCACTCTTTTCAAATTAGACTGTGTCACTACCAATTGTCCTGCTGTGCACAGGCCTAATTGTCCATGACAACCCAGAACTCCCAACCTTGCATGAGCACTAATTGTGTGAGCCTGTGAATGCTAGGATGGTTTTCTGTGCATCGGAATTCTGAGGATTTCTTAAATTTTGGTTTACAAACTTTCTAAGGACGTATTTCTGGGTCTGATTTAAACATTCAACAACACCTTGTGTTTGGGCAGAGTCATTGTAGTATGTAGGGTTTTAGTATGAAGCAGATTCTTCATTTCATCGATCAGTTTTGTCATTAAAGTAGATCCCTGTCCTGCTATGATCTTTTTGTTTAGCCCCTCCCACTAAAGTCAGAAACGAGATACTTCAAATTGTACTGAATTGTGTTTGCACACCGGGGAAAGCTTCCAGGTAATGGGTGGTGTAATCTACTATCACCAGGATGTATTCAATTCCTGCACTTTTGGGTTTTGGAGCCTCACAATGTCTAAACATATTCTAGTTAAGGTGTGTCTTTGATAGGCATGGGCTGAAGGGGAGCCTTGTGTATGTTATTTGGTGGGTGGTATTTTGGCAAGGGGGCAGCTAGAACAGTTTGGCTTCTGATGAGGGTATATCCCTGGGCAGAAGATTTCAGAACATAATCTTTGGAATTTAGCAATTCCTCAGTGGCCACCTGACAAGTAGGAGTGAGCCATTGTAGAACTATTGGCTTGAAAGCACTGCAAACTAGGAGCATTTATCGAGTATTTCAATTTCAGTTGGTGTTGTTCTTGTGCCATATAGGAACCATTTCTTCTCAATAAAATACTGCCCCTGTTATTGTTCTCCCTCTATTTCAGGAGTGTCCTGTCTATGTAGAGACAGTCAGTTAGTGTGGAGGCCTGTGTTGTTTGGGTTGACCCAAAACATCTCAATTCCCGTGAGTTGGAGGTACACTCTGAATCTATTGTACCTGGAGGTGTGTATTTGGTCACATATGAGTGATGTTGTCATTCCTGGAATTGACTCTGTCGGAGGGTGGAGGTCCCTTGTTAATCAATAGCGGTGAAAGAGATAGGGTGGTTAATCAATAGTACTTTTACATCTCACCTGAATTCCAAGTCTGTCGCCCGAGTCTATTTAATGGTTCACCACCAAGCAAGATTAAGACACCAATCAACATTTATTCACAGAAGCAAATGGATTTGCAACTTGGTTTTCACCAGCGCATAGTCAGAATGGGGTGGCAGATAAGCCATTCAAAATACTAGTTGCAAGAAACAAAAGTCTTATATTTCTTGATGGGTACTAGGAGATACTAGTTATTACTGTTGCTGTAACGCTCACCTGACTCCCACGGAGGCGCTGGCCTGGTTCGCGCTGCTATACCTCTTCTAAGGTGATGCGCAGGGTTCGGAAGACGGACTGGACCGGACCCCCAAATCTGGCTTGTCTGACTCGCAGAAGTATCCTTCTGTAGGCGAAAATAGGGGATTAACTGTCTGCGGGGCAATGCAATCGGCCTCCCACTTTCCCCTCTCACCCTCCTCGAAACCCTTCTGTGATTCCTCGTAGCGTCTCACCTTAGGGTCTGGAAGGACGAGCTCTCCATTCTGCTTCTGATGCAGGGGCGCGTTGGTATCCAGTTACTTCACTGGATTTTCGGATTGGTGAGAACCAAACTTGCTTGGCTTCCAGGTAAGTTTTTTGATAAGAGGTTTCCCTTGTGTCCATGCATTAATGTACTAATGCTATTGTCTTTTTCCCCATAGGGTCCGGGGTACGGAATGCCGGGGTACAGGCACCGACCCGAGATGAGAGGTGAAATCCTTGTAGAAATCAGGTAAGTCTTTAATGAGCATTTTTTGGTAATGTCTTTTCATTCGCTCATTAACGCTGATGTCTCTTTTTCCCCTTAGGGGCCGGGGTCCGGAAATGCCAGGATGCGGCGCGGACCTGAAATGAAGAGGGAATGAATCAACAGGTAAGTCTTAACATGGAGATTTAGCATTCCTTATTCCCTTCTCTCTCTCACCTTTTGTTCTGGTCTTTTTCTCCCTAGGCGCTGGGGCGTGACTGCGAATCCGAATGATCGCTGCTGAACATGGAGGCGCCTTGTAAAGGTGAGTGGAATGCGGCGCTGCAGCGATCGACGTGATGAGCTTTTAAATAAAAGTCTTCCTTATCAGGATTGTCGGCGAGATGTCTCCGGGATGCGGATTTAGCAGGTAAGGAATTTTCCTTCTTCTGTTCTCTTCTTCTCTTCCTTTGCAGGTGATCCAGGATGCTGGCAGGCGTGGCAGAAGTCAGGATGCAGGTGCAGACACGGTGAGCGTCCAGCTGCTAGATGCAGAACAACGCGAAGCATGTGTGGCTGTTTGGGTGGGGTTTAAATAGCCTTGGAAGAAGTTCCAGGTATGTATCCTTCCTCCAATCAGGTATGTATCCTTCCCCGACCACGCCAGGATGGCAAATTAGTCCCACAGGTAAAGTAGTTCCTTTCAGGCCTCAAGGAGGCCGGGATCCTGCAGCATGGTCTGCATCAGGTAAGTGCACCCAAGCACTCCCATAATGAGCCTGGCGCCTATGGCGCCAGGACTGATGTCTTTTATGAGCCTGGCGCCATAGGCGCCAGGACACTGTCCAAAGGGCCCCTATATGGGGTTGCTGGGTCCTTCCTTGGGGACTGGATGTCCGCTTTCGGGGACGCAGGGCTTGAACCGGCTCCCCGGGAGCGGGCATCATGACAGTTGCAGAGATTGCAGATGGTTAGACATTGCTATTGTCTTAAGAAACAAATATATAATTCAATGAGATGGACATCTCCCATTAATCATAGAACAGTCCCATATTTTCTTAACATAGAACAGTCCCATATTTTCTTAACATAAGATCTGAAAAAAATACAGACATGGAAATCATGCCAACATAAGCAATTGGGTAAACATCCTACTACGTCGTTGAAGGGCAATACCAGCCAAAAGGGATGTGGTAAAAGAAGAGGACAGAAAGAGACATAGAGGCTCTCAAAGTCAATGGAAGATAAAAGGATGAACAAAAGCAGGAGAAATCAAAGCTGCAAACAAGGTTATTATACTGAAGGTATACGTCAACTTTCTGAAAGTGCACCGCGAATAATAGTTGGCGATGCCTCTGAAATTCCGGTAAACCAATTAATATGTGTGGCTAGCTAGGAGCTCTGGGTGCCCTCTACAACTCCGTACAGCATTATTATTAAAATGAAGAAGATTTGCTGCGACATTTACAGTTACATGAACTTGTCCCACTTCTTTGCACAAATCATCACTTGCAAAAAATACCAAACATGATTAGTATATAGTTATCAGAAGCCAAAACTGTTTCCACGACTATGTTTATATAAACACCTGGTCAACTTTCAAGATTTATAAAAAGCACTAATTTTAATTGTTTATGGCGTGGTTTGTAGTTTCCTCTTAACTAAGGGCAGGGGTTCCACCATTAATTTACCTCTCACTCTGAGTGTAGACCCACGTTCCACCTATTTCACATCAAATATCAAACTCGTTTCTGACATCTCACCGGGCACATCCCTTGCAGAAACCTACAGCAAACAGAGCTGCTGCACCTGGAACCACTAGCAGTCCAACTGCAATACTTGTATGATATTGATTTGAACATTTACTGCAACAAAAAAAATAAGTTTGTGCCATGTACCTAAGAAATATGTATATACGTTAGGCATGCCTGCCAAGATAGCACTAGTAATTTGTTCAGCCTATTTGTGAGAGTAAAAGGCTTCTCCTGAGAAGTTTTGGAGACTCAGAATTAACTCTACTGCTCTTTTCATAATTTCCCTTTATGGCGAGATAACCTTGCTAAATTGCTTGAGGATGGCAGAAGCTTTATTTTATGTGCACCTCGCATTGCAATATAAAAATGAAATATTGATGATATGGAAAGCCGGAACTCGCCCGATAGTGGAAGACTGCGTCAAAGAATGGAGAATATATGATTCTTATTACAAAAGTATTTCTAAACATACGACTCCTCTGTTTAAATGGTAGCAGGTGTATTCTTTTAGATGTTGCCTGTTGATTGCTATAGTATACAGTACCAGGTTGCAATCATTATAATATTACATGCAATTACATCTGGTTGTCCTGATTTTAGATCCTAGTTGGGAATTCCATGGGGGAAAGGGACAGTCACTTTGTACTAAGACAATGTCCTAGTCTGCTTATATTATAGCGTATAAAACATGTGTATACTATAAGCAGTATAATCCCAGTGTTAATATCAATGATACAACAGTGGCAACAACCTTTGGAAAAATAAATTAAAGTTATTATGATATATGCATTGGTTATACATGTATGTACTAAATGGCTTTACCAATTGAACAAATTCCACATACATAATCATCGGATTTGCATAATTCATTGTTTATTACAGTCAGTAAAATATAATAGGTGTCACTTTTTGTCACATGAAACTTAATGCTGATCTACGGTAATGTTCTAAATGTAGTGCCTTGACCAGATTATTTGCTCATTCGCTTGTGAAGAGAATCCATTACTTTATTGTATGTCAGGAGAGCAGCTTCATGATGTCCTTTCCGATGACTACCTATGCTTCAGGATTGCCTCACTGGTTGTACAGAAGATCAAGCAGCATCAGGACCAGAACAGTGTTATCTCTGTGTCCCTATAGTTATTCTAGGTCACATTTCCTGCTCAGTCAAATACTTGTTGTTATATGTTTAACCAGAATATGGAATCAGATCCTATACATTCTGATTCCCATAGTATGTATTACAAGCATGTATAGATCACATAAGAATTAATTTAGAGTTCCTCTACAGATTTCTATTATTCTATTGAAAAAGGAACATCGTTTACACTACGTACGTTTCATAGTGGGATTAGTTTGTATGTCATCATAGAGAACAATATTACAAACAAAATACAGCTAGCCAGGGGCAGATTCAATTTCTTTTTGTTCTTATAGGGACTCCTTTCACATGGTTGCCCTGATTTAAGAATATCTGTATCTATTTGTTCCCTAAGTGTCCGACATCACTGCAGGGTACTCTCACTGCCTCATGTAGGTATTCCCTATACAACCATAAAATAGAAACATATGCCAACACAATGTGGTTCAGCCTTCCTCCTCCTCTGCACAGATTTACTTGCCTACTGCACCTTCCTCTTCTGCACAGGTTCCCTCGCCTTTCCTCACTTTCCTGGCTCCCTTGTCGATCTTGGCTCTTCCGCCACCTTCTAATATCCCTCTGGCTCTTCTGCCACCCTCTGGGGCACCATGGTCCCCTGTGCCCCCCCACGGAAGACCTTCAAAGATGGCAAGCTGCTCCATATTGCCTCGCTTCAATCTTGCTCTGCTGTCAAACACTCATCTGACATCTGCAACTCATTGAACTCATGGATTTTGATGTCCTCACCATCACAGAGAGATGGTTCAAATACAGCTCTCTCACGAGCTTTGACACACTCCTCCCTAAAGGATACAAGATCCTCACTGTTCCCAGGTGCCCAGGCCCAAGGGGATGGAGGGGAGAAACCCTGATCTTCCCAGAATGGATATCTGTGTCCATCATCCCTACTCAGGTCTACCCCTCTTTCGAGTGCCTAGTCTGCAGCCTCTCACTGTCTCTTAACTCTTCTCTCCTTATGGCCACCTTCTATCAGTCACCAGGACAGTGCACTCTCTTCCCCTTGGAATGGACTGACCTGGCCTCCTCTGTTCTTTCTCAACTCCTCCTGCTGGGTGATCTCAACATCCATCTGGACTCTCCTGACTCCTCAGGACCTTTATGCAATCTATGCGATTCTCTCTCCCGCTCTCTCTTACCCTCTGGCTCCACACACACAGCTTGTGTAACGCTCACCTGATTCTCGCAGAGGCGCCGGTCTTGACTGGGCGACTACCGTATCTTCAAAGGTGATGTGCAGCACCCGGTTGGCTCTTTGGGCTGGACCTCTGTGCCCTGTATGCCTGACGTGCAGAGTAAGATGTCTGCAGATAGAAAATACGGGGTTAATGAACTGGGGTTATTGGGGTGTCCCTATCTCTTTCCCCTTCTCCTCTCCTGTAGACCCCCACAGGTTAACGCTCTCACCTTAGGTAAGTGAATGCCGAGCTCTCCATCTGCCTCGGGGCAGGGTGCTGTAACCAGTTTCTTCACTGGATAGGTAGCGCAGGCCTCTTGACTTCAGAGGACTGCTGTCCGTCGTTTACTGCACGAACGGTAAGTTTCGAGTAACTCAAATGTCTTTAAAGTCTTTAATAATGATGTCTCTTGTTTTGCAGGGTTCCGGCGATGGCGGATGACGGGCTGAAGTGAGTTGAAGATGGAGCCCGTGTGATGGATAGAAGCGCCTGGAAGCACGTAAGTAAGCGCTTGTTGCCAGCTTCACGATGCGCTCTAACTGTCTTTTTATTTTGCAGGTACAAGCTCGGAGCGGCTGCAGGGTGCCGGGATACCCACTGGGTTAGATGTGGAAAGGAGTAATGGCACGTGAGTATTAAAGTTCCCCAATGTCTTTAAACGCACCTTGTTTTGTCTTTCAGATGCGGGATGCAGCGCCGACGGCCTCCGGAGCGTGCAAAGAGTTGGTAAGCTTTTGTCTTTCAGATGCCGGAATGCAGTGTGAAGACCTCCGGAGCGCACGAAGATTAGGTAAGCCTTTGCCTTTCAGATGCCGGAATGCTAACCTGTTCTTTCTTGTCTTTATAGGTGTTGCTGAAGACTGGATTGAGGATGGTAAGCCTTTTTCCTTAGGCCCAGGACCGGATGCAGAAGACACGATGAGCGTTCTGCTGCAGAGGGTGCAGAATAACGCAAAGCAAGATTCATCCACCGGGTGTGGTTTAAATAGCCTCCTGTAGTGCTTAGGTGTCTCCTTCCACAGCCACGCCTAAGTAAGAAAAGAGTTCCTGGTAAGAAAAGAGTTCCTGCCTTCCAGAAGAGTTCCAGTGTTCTGAATCTAGGGAGTGGCTCCAGCCCCACCCAACAGGAAAAGTAGTTCCAAACAGAAGAGGATCAGAGGCTCAACTGGCAGGCAAGTAAGCAGCATGGTCTGCTGCAGGTAAGTCCACCCAAGCATTATGAGCCCGGCGCTTCCAGCGCTGGGACTGGGCATATTTATGAGCCTGGTGCCACTGGCGCCAGGACTGGGTCCAAAAGGTCCCAATTGGGACTGGTTGGCACTCGGAACCTGGGTTATGGATCTGCTTCCAAGGGAGTTGGGAAAACCCTGACCTTTTGGAAGCAGAGATCATGACAGTACCCCCCCTCAAGGCCCCTCCCAAACCGGGCTTCTCCGGGGGTTTTGGCTTGTCAGGAAATGTTCGGTGAAATCTTTTGATTAGGCGAGGAGCGTGGACATATTCATCAGGTTCCCAGGATCTCTCTTGGGGGCCGTAGCCTTTCCAGTCAATTAGGTAGAATAGTTTAGATTTGGAGATCTTGGAGTCCAGAATGCTTTTGACTTCAAACTCGAGTTCTCCATCAACTAGGATAGGTTTTGGAGATTTGGTTAGTCGGATTTGAGGTTGCACGGGTTTTAATAGAGAGACGTGGAAGACCGGATGTATCTTCATGTGCGGGGGCAAGTCCAACTTGATCGCTACTGGGTTTACTATGGTAGTGATGGAATAGGGACCAAGGTATCTTGGGTTGAATGTGCGTGGCCCTTTTAGAGATAGATATTTGGTGGATAACCAGACTTGATCCCCTACCTGATAGTGAGGGGCTTCCTTCCGATGTTGATCTGCTCCTTTCTTGTATTGTTCTTTAGCCCTTTGAAGGTGAGAAACAGCTTCCTTAAAGGCATGGGTGATTGTAGAATGCAGGTAGTCTACTGCTGGTGTTTCAAGATCTTGGAGGGGATCCAACTCCGAGGTTCGAGGGTGACTGCCGTACAAAAGAAAAAACGGGGTTTTCCCAGTTCCCGAATGGACAGAGTTATTGTAGGCATACTCGGCTATCCAAAGGATATCTTTCCAAGTTTTTTCAGTTTGTTGCAGCATGCAGCGTAAATACTGTTCCAGAGTTTGATTGGTCCTCTCGGTTTGTCCGTCGGTCTGAGGGTGGTGACTGGTCGATAGTCTCACATCAATTTGAGCCGACCGACAGCAACTTCGCCAAAAATGAGAAATAAATTGACTACCTCGATCCGAAATTAGAACCGAAGGAAAACCGTGCAGTCGGACGATGTTTTCGAGAAATTCTCGGGCCAGAGTTGCTGCTGTTGGCAAGCCTTTGAGCGGAATGAAATGCGCCATCTTGGAGAATAAGTCCACGATTACTAGAATCGTATTGTATCCGGAGCATGGAGGTAGATCGGTGATGAAGTCCATAGAAAGCGTATGCCAAGGGCGAGGTGGGATGTCAATAGGGCGTAAGAGGCCTGCTGGTCTTTCCTTTTGACTCTTGTTTTGGGCGCATACTCCACAGGACATTATAAAGTCTCTGATATCTTTTTTCCAAGACGGCCACCAGAAGTAGCGCTTGATCTTTTCTGAGGTCTTGGCTATACCGGGATGACCTTCCATTAAAGAGTCGTGATAACAAGAGATTACTTTTTTCTGTAAATCTGTGCTGGGTAGGTATAATCGTTCTTGGAAATACAATAAGTTGTCCTTTACTGCAAAGTCCTTTCCCTGCAGATGCCAATTCTGTATGTCTGCTGGAGTTACAAGTTGCCTGGCTTTATCCTTAACTTCCTCTATGGATTCTGTGGCGATTACACCCAGAATTCTTTGTTCGGGAATGATTGGTACAGGTTTAGGGTTGATCAAGTGTTCTTCCACTCCCATCCGAGAAAGGGCATCGGCTTTACCGTTCTTTGTACCAGGTCGATAGGTAATTATGAAGTCAAACTCGGCAAAGAATAATGCCCAACGGAGTTGTCTAGAGGATTGGGCTTTTGCGGTTTTCAAATATTGCAGGTTTCGGTGATCCGTAATCACAGTAACGGTGTGTCGGGCCCCCAGCAGATAATGCCGCCAAGCCTTAAAGGCAGACTTGATAGCCAGAAGTTCCTTGTCAGTAATCGTGTAATTGACTTCAGGAGGCGAGAATTTGCGGGACCAAAATGCCACGGGATGCAACTGATTGGTTACCGGGTCCTTTTGTGATAGAACTGCCCCCATGGCAAGGCTTGAAGCATCAGTTTCCACGATGTAGGGGAGTTCGGGGCGAGGGTGTTTTAAGATTGGTGCAGAGATAAATTTAGTCTTCAAATCCTGGAAAGCTTGTTCCGCCTCGGTAGACCATTCAAAACGTTTGTTTTTCTTTAACAAGGCAGTGATGGGCTGGACTATTCGAGAGAACTCGGGGATAAACCTGCGGTAAAAGTTAGCGAAGCCTAACATGCTTTGCACACCTTTTACGGAGGATGGTGATGGCCATTTGAGAACTGCATCGACCTTCTTTGAATCCATACGCACTCCGCCAGGTAATAATATGAATCCCAAGAATTCAACTTCAGTCACGTTGAAAACACATTTTTCCAACTTAGCGAAAAGTTTGTGTTGACGCAATCTTTCGAGGACCATTTTCACGTGTTTCCGATGTTCAGATTCCGATGAAGAATAAACGAGAATGTCGTCGATGTAAACAACAACACACACATCTATGAGCTCTCTGAGGACATCGTTCATAAAATATTGAAAGGCGGCCGGGGCATTGCAAAGTCCGAAGGGCATGACCTGATATTCAAATAGCCCATACTTGGTGCGGAAGGCCGTCTTCCATTCATCGCCCTCTTTTACTCGTACCAAGTGGTAAGCTCCTCTAAGATCCAGCTTTGTATATATGCATGCTTTTCTGACTTGGTCCAGGAGTTCAGGGATCAAAGGTAACGGATATCTATTCTTAACGGTGATCTGGTTCAGGGAGCGATAATCGATACAAGTTCTAAGGTCTCCTTCCTTTTTTGGAATGAAGAACAAAGCTGAAGAGGCAGGGGACTTGGAAGGACGAATAAACCCATTTGCCAGGTATTGATCCAGGTATTGTCGAAGGTGAAGGTTCTCAGGCTCGGTGAGGGCATAAATTCTACTACAAGGAGGAGTAGATCCAGGTATCAGGTCTATCTGGCAGTCATAAGACCTATGAGGAGGTAGAGAGTTAGCCTGCTCCTTCCGGAAAACATCTTGGTATTCTAGGTATTCGGGAGGTAACTGGGGAGTCTCTGAAGAAATTGCTGCCAGTGCAACACCAGGTGGAGGGTGACAAGTAGAGACACATTCTGGAAACTGGACCGTTCTTGCTCGCCAATCGATCAGAGGATTGTGTTTCTCTAACCAAGGTATTCCTAGAATAATCTGGAACTGAGGGGCCTTGATCACATCGAACACGATCTTCTCATGGTGTCCATCTTGACTTACTAGCGTCACCTCTTGAGTGGTATGCGTTACTGGCCCAGAGGCTATCTCCGTACCATCCACCGTAGTAATGACGTCCTTTACAGCCTTGGGACAAAGAGTTAGATTCATCCTCAAAACCATTTCATGATCCACATAATTGCCGATGGCACCGCTGTCGACGTAAGCTTCAATTGCATGTAATCGATCCGGATTATCAGGGCTAATGAGGACCATAGGTATCACGAAATGCGAGGTCACGGAACTGGTTTTCACGCTCGGCAAGAGGACCTCTATTCTTGTCGGGCGAGGTCGTTTCCCTGCTCAGAGTTTGTAACTGTGGTAACTGCAGCTCCTACTGCCTTCTTGGCAGGTTTCACCGGACAGTCTCGAAGAAAGTGCCCTGAGCTTCCGCAATATAGGCATAATTGCAACTGTTTTCTCCTTTCCCGCTCCCTTTGTGTTAGAGGACCTTTCAGACCCCCTATTTGCATGGGTGCCCCAGAGTCTACTCCTTTGGAAGGAGTTGGCGGTTTGGAAAATACTCGAGCATCAAACTTGGAACGATCGGCCTTCCTGTTCTGCAGTCTGTGATCTATTTGAACGACCAAGTCTATATAATCCGAACAGTCTTGTGGGGGATTCACTACTTGGGCTAAAACGTCTTTGAGCTCTCCACGTAGACCTCTATAAAACAGCGTAATCCTTTTGTCCTCAGGCCATTGAGTTTCCACTATTAGTCTATTGAAAGATGCAATATAAGCCAAAAGGTCTTGATTACCCTGTCGCAACGAAAGAAGCTCATTGTCCAAGGCCTGCCCCTGTGCATGTCTTGCGAACAGTTTTTCCATACTAAGCTGAAAGGCTTGAAAATCATGGAGAACCGGATCATCTTGATTAACTAGAGGGATCGACCAGTCTGCCGCATTGCCACTAAGGTACGAAAGTACAAAAGCTACTTTAGCTTGATCAGTTGGAAAGGCTGCTGGCCGGCATAAGAAGTGCAGCCGGCACTGATTGATAAATATCGCAAACCTCTTTGGGTCACCAGAAAATCGTTCGGGCGGAGCCAGAGGTACATCCCCAGGTAGGTTGATCTGCACTGGATTCATAGAGGATGTTGAAGGAAGATTTGCCCCTGATGCGGGTAGCGGGGTATGTCCGGCTTGTGACTGTAGCAATTGTCTAGCAAGATCATCTGTTCTCTCCTTGGAAATAATTAGTTCCCTTCTTAGAGCGTTCGTTTCCTGACGAGCTGCATGCACTTCTGCCCTTAGTTCCCCAAGTAACCGGGCTAGGTGGTCAGTATCCGAGGTTTCCATAGCGCCTGGGCGAGAGTTTTGCGGTAGGCTTTGCGTTCTGTAACGCTCACCTGATTCTCGCAGAGGCGCCGGTCTTGACTGGGCGACTACCGTATCTTCAAAGGTGATGTGCAGCACCCGGTTGGCTCTTTGGGCTGGACCTCTGTGCCCTGTATGCCTGACGTGCAGAGTAAGATGTCTGCAGATAGAAAATACGGGGTTAATGAACTGGGGTTATTGGGGTGTCCCTATCTCTTTCCCCTTCTCCTCTCCTGTAGACCCCCACAGGTTAACGCTCTCACCTTAGGTAAGTGAATGCCGAGCTCTCCATCTGCCTCGGGGCAGGGTGCTGTAACCAGTTTCTTCACTGGATAGGTAGCGCAGGCCTCTTGACTTCAGAGGACTGCTGTCCGTCGTTTACTGCACGAACGGTAAGTTTCGAGTAACTCAAATGTCTTTAAAGTCTTTAATAATGATGTCTCTTGTTTTGCAGGGTTCCGGCGATGGCGGATGACGGGCTGAAGTGAGTTGAAGATGGAGCCCGTGTGATGGATAGAAGCGCCTGGAAGCACGTAAGTAAGCGCTTGTTGCCAGCTTCACGATGCGCTCTAACTGTCTTTTTATTTTGCAGGTACAAGCTCGGAGCGGCTGCAGGGTGCCGGGATACCCACTGGGTTAGATGTGGAAAGGAGTAATGGCACGTGAGTATTAAAGTTCCCCAATGTCTTTAAACGCACCTTGTTTTGTCTTTCAGATGCGGGATGCAGCGCCGACGGCCTCCGGAGCGTGCAAAGAGTTGGTAAGCTTTTGTCTTTCAGATGCCGGAATGCAGTGTGAAGACCTCCGGAGCGCACGAAGATTAGGTAAGCCTTTGCCTTTCAGATGCCGGAATGCTAACCTGTTCTTTCTTGTCTTTATAGGTGTTGCTGAAGACTGGATTGAGGATGGTAAGCCTTTTTCCTTAGGCCCAGGACCGGATGCAGAAGACACGATGAGCGTTCTGCTGCAGAGGGTGCAGAATAACGCAAAGCAAGATTCATCCACCGGGTGTGGTTTAAATAGCCTCCTGTAGTGCTTAGGTGTCTCCTTCCACAGCCACGCCTAAGTAAGAAAAGAGTTCCTGGTAAGAAAAGAGTTCCTGCCTTCCAGAAGAGTTCCAGTGTTCTGAATCTAGGGAGTGGCTCCAGCCCCACCCAACAGGAAAAGTAGTTCCAAACAGAAGAGGATCAGAGGCTCAACTGGCAGGCAAGTAAGCAGCATGGTCTGCTGCAGGTAAGTCCACCCAAGCATTATGAGCCCGGCGCTTCCAGCGCTGGGACTGGGCATATTTATGAGCCTGGTGCCACTGGCGCCAGGACTGGGTCCAAAAGGTCCCAATTGGGACTGGTTGGCACTCGGAACCTGGGTTATGGATCTGCTTCCAAGGGAGTTGGGAAAACCCTGACCTTTTGGAAGCAGAGATCATGACAGTACCCCCCCTCAAGGCCCCTCCCAAACCGGGCTTCTCCGGGGGTTTTGGCTTGTCAGGAAATGTTCGGTGAAATCTTTTGATTAGGCGAGGAGCGTGGACATATTCATCAGGTTCCCAGGATCTCTCTTGGGGGCCGTAGCCTTTCCAGTCAATTAGGTAGAATAGTTTAGATTTGGAGATCTTGGAGTCCAGAATGCTTTTGACTTCAAACTCGAGTTCTCCATCAACTAGGATAGGTTTTGGAGATTTGGTTAGTCGGATTTGAGGTTGCACGGGTTTTAATAGAGAGACGTGGAAGACCGGATGTATCTTCATGTGCGGGGGCAAGTCCAACTTGATCGCTACTGGGTTTACTATGGTAGTGATGGAATAGGGACCAAGGTATCTTGGGTTGAATGTGCGTGGCCCTTTTAGAGATAGATATTTGGTGGATAACCAGACTTGATCCCCTACCTGATAGTGAGGGGCTTCCTTCCGATGTTGATCTGCTCCTTTCTTGTATTGTTCTTTAGCCCTTTGAAGGTGAGAAACAGCTTCCTTAAAGGCTTGGGTGATTGTAGAATGCAGGTAGTCTACTGCTGGTGTTTCAAGATCTTGGAGGGGATCCAACTCCGAGGTTCGAGGGTGACTGCCGTACAAAAGAAAAAACGGGGTTTTCCCAGTTCCCGAATGGACAGAGTTATTGTAGGCATACTCGGCTATCCAAAGGATATCTTTCCAAGTTTTTTCAGTTTGTTGCAGCATGCAGCGTAAATACTGTTCCAGAGTTTGATTGGTCCTCTCGGTTTGTCCGTCGGTCTGAGGGTGGTGACTGGTCGATAGTCTCACATCAATTTGAGCCGACCGACAGCAACTTCGCCAAAAATGAGAAATAAATTGACTACCTCGATCCGAAATTAGAACCGAAGGAAAACCGTGCAGTCGGACGATGTTTTCGAGAAATTCTCGGGCCAGAGTTGCTGCTGTTGGCAAGCCTTTGAGCGGAATGAAATGCGCCATCTTGGAGAATAAGTCCACGATTACTAGAATCGTATTGTATCCGGAGCATGGAGGTAGATCGGTGATGAAGTCCATAGAAAGCGTATGCCAAGGGCGAGGTGGGATGTCAATAGGGCGTAAGAGGCCTGCTGGTCTTTCCTTTTGACTCTTGTTTTGGGCGCATACTCCACAGGACATTATAAAGTCTCTGATATCTTTTTTCCAAGACGGCCACCAGAAGTAGCGCTTGATCTTTTCTGAGGTCTTGGCTATACCGGGATGACCTTCCATTAAAGAGTCGTGATAACAAGAGATTACTTTTTTCTGTAAATCTGTGCTGGGTAGGTATAATCGTTCTTGGAAATACAATAAGTTGTCCTTTACTGCAAAGTCCTTTCCCTGCAGATGCCAATTCTGTATGTCTGCTGGAGTTACAAGTTGCCTGGCTTTATCCTTAACTTCCTCTATGGATTCTGTGGCGATTACACCCAGAATTCTTTGTTCGGGAATGATTGGTACAGGTTTAGGGTTGATCAAGTGTTCTTCCACTCCCATCCGAGAAAGGGCATCGGCTTTACCGTTCTTTGTACCAGGTCGATAGGTAATTATGAAGTCAAACTCGGCAAAGAATAATGCCCAACGGAGTTGTCTAGAGGATTGGGCTTTTGCGGTTTTCAAATATTGCAGGTTTCGGTGATCCGTAATCACAGTAACGGTGTGTCGGGCCCCCAGCAGATAATGCCGCCAAGCCTTAAAGGCAGACTTGATAGCCAGAAGTTCCTTGTCAGTAATCGTGTAATTGACTTCAGGAGGCGAGAATTTGCGGGACCAAAATGCCACGGGATGCAACTGATTGGTTACCGGGTCCTTTTGTGATAGAACTGCCCCCATGGCAAGGCTTGAAGCATCAGTTTCCACGATGTAGGGGAGTTCGGGGCGAGGGTGTTTTAAGATTGGTGCAGAGATAAATTTAGTCTTCAAATCCTGGAAAGCTTGTTCCGCCTCGGTAGACCATTCAAAACGTTTGTTTTTCTTTAACAAGGCAGTGATGGGCTGGACTATTCGAGAGAACTCGGGGATAAACCTGCGGTAAAAGTTAGCGAAGCCTAACATGCTTTGCACACCTTTTACGGAGGATGGTGATGGCCATTTGAGAACTGCATCGACCTTCTTTGAATCCATACGCACTCCGCCAGGTAATAATATGAATCCCAAGAATTCAACTTCAGTCACGTTGAAAACACATTTTTCCAACTTAGCGAAAAGTTTGTGTTGACGCAATCTTTCGAGGACCATTTTCACGTGTTTCCGATGTTCAGATTCCGATGAAGAATAAACGAGAATGTCGTCGATGTAAACAACAACACACACATCTATGAGCTCTCTGAGGACATCGTTCATAAAATATTGAAAGGCGGCCGGGGCATTGCAAAGTCCGAAGGGCATGACCTGATATTCAAATAGCCCATACTTGGTGCGGAAGGCCGTCTTCCATTCATCGCCCTCTTTTACTCGTACCAAGTGGTAAGCTCCTCTAAGATCCAGCTTTGTATATATGCATGCTTTTCTGACTTGGTCCAGGAGTTCAGGGATCAAAGGTAACGGATATCTATTCTTAACGGTGATCTGGTTCAGGGAGCGATAATCGATACAAGTTCTAAGGTCTCCTTCCTTTTTTGGAATGAAGAACAAAGCTGAAGAGGCAGGGGACTTGGAAGGACGAATAAACCCATTTGCCAGGTATTGATCCAGGTATTGTCGAAGGTGAAGGTTCTCAGGCTCGGTGAGGGCATAAATTCTACTACAAGGAGGAGTAGATCCAGGTATCAGGTCTATCTGGCAGTCATAAGACCTATGAGGAGGTAGAGAGTTAGCCTGCTCCTTCCGGAAAACATCTTGGTATTCTAGGTATTCGGGAGGTAACTGGGGAGTCTCTGAAGAAATTGCTGCCAGTGCAACACCAGGTGGAGGGTGACAAGTAGAGACACATTCTGGAAACTGGACCGTTCTTGCTCGCCAATCGATCAGAGGATTGTGTTTCTCTAACCAAGGTATTCCTAGAATAATCTGGAACTGAGGGGCCTTGATCACATCGAACACGATCTTCTCATGGTGTCCATCTTGACTTACTAGCGTCACCTCTTGAGTGGTATGCGTTACTGGCCCAGAGGCTATCTCCGTACCATCCACCGTAGTAATGACGTCCTTTACAGCCTTGGGACAAAGAGTTAGATTCATCCTCAAAACCATTTCATGATCCACATAATTGCCGATGGCACCGCTGTCGACGTAAGCTTCAATTGCATGTAATCGATCCGGATTATCAGGGCTAATGAGGACCATAGGTATCACGAAATGCGAGGTCACGGAACTGGTTTTCACGCTCGGCAAGAGGACCTCTATTCTTGTCGGGCGAGGTCGTTTCCCTGCTCAGAGTTTGTAACTGTGGTAACTGCAGCTCCTACTGCCTTCTTGGCAGGTTTCACCGGACAGTCTCGAAGAAAGTGCCCTGAGCTTCCGCAATATAGGCATAATTGCAACTGTTTTCTCCTTTCCCGCTCCCTTTGTGTTAGAGGACCTTTCAGACCCCCTATTTGCATGGGTGCCCCAGAGTCTACTCCTTTGGAAGGAGTTGGCGGTTTGGAAAATACTCGAGCATCAAACTTGGAACGATCGGCCTTCCTGTTCTGCAGTCTGTGATCTATTTGAACGACCAAGTCTATATAATCCGAACAGTCTTGTGGGGGATTCACTACTTGGGCTAAAACGTCTTTGAGCTCTCCACGTAGACCTCTATAAAACAGCGTAATCCTTTTGTCCTCAGGCCATTGAGTTTCCACTATTAGTCTATTGAAAGATGCAATATAAGCCAAAAGGTCTTGATTACCCTGTCGCAACGAAAGAAGCTCATTGTCCAAGGCCTGCCCCTGTGCATGTCTTGCGAACAGTTTTTCCATACTAAGCTGAAAGGCTTGAAAATCATGGAGAACCGGATCATCTTGATTAACTAGAGGGATCGACCAGTCTGCCGCATTGCCACTAAGGTACGAAAGTACAAAAGCTACTTTAGCTTGATCAGTTGGAAAGGCTGCTGGCCGGCATAAGAAGTGCAGCCGGCACTGATTGATAAATATCGCAAACCTCTTTGGGTCACCAGAAAATCGTTCGGGCGGAGCCAGAGGTACATCCCCAGGTAGGTTGATCTGCACTGGATTCATAGAGGATGTTGAAGGAAGATTTGCCCCTGATGCGGGTAGCGGGGTATGTCCGGCTTGTGACTGTAGCAATTGTCTAGCAAGATCATCTGTTCTCTCCTTGGAAATAATTAGTTCCCTTCTTAGAGCGTTCGTTTCCTGACGAGCTGCATGCACTTCTGCCCTTAGTTCCCCAAGTAACCGGGCTAGGTGGTCAGTATCCGAGGTTTCCATAGCGCCTGGGCGAGAGTTTTGCGGTAGGCTTTGCGTTCTGTAACGCTCACCTGATTCTCGCAGAGGCGCCGGTCTTGACTGGGCGACTACCGTATCTTCAAAGGTGATGTGCAGCACCCGGTTGGCTCTTTGGGCTGGACCTCTGTGCCCTGTATGCCTGACGTGCAGAGTAAGATGTCTGCAGATAGAAAATACGGGGTTAATGAACTGGGGTTATTGGGGTGTCCCTATCTCTTTCCCCTTCTCCTCTCCTGTAGACCCCCACAGGTTAACGCTCTCACCTTAGGTAAGTGAACGCCGAGCTCTCCATCTGCCTCGGGGCAGGGTGCTGTAACCAGTTTCTTCACTGGATAGGTAGCGCAGGCCTCTTGACTTCAGAGGACTGCTGTCCGTCGTTTACTGCACGAACGGTAAGTTTCGAGTAACTCAAATGTCTTTAAAGTTTTTAATAATGATGTCTCTTGTTTTGCAGGGTTCTGACGATGGCGGATGACGGGCTGAAGTGAGTTGAAGATGGAGCCCGTGTGATGGATAGAAGCGCCTGGAAGCACGTAAGTAAGCGCTTGTTGCCAGCTTCACGATGCGCTCTAACTGTCTTTTTATTTTGCAGGTACAAGCTCGGAGCGGCTGCAGGGTGCCGGGATACCCACTGGGTTAGATGTGGAAAGGAGTAATGGCACGTGAGTATTAAAGTTCCCCAATGTCTTTAAACGCACCTTGTTTTGTCTTTCAGATGCGGGATGCAGCGCCGACGGCCTCCGGAGCGTGCAAAGAGTTGGTAAGCTTTTGTCTTTCAGATGCCGGAATGCAGTGTGAAGACCTCCGGAGCGCACGAAGATTAGGTAAGCCTTTGCCTTTCAGATGCCGGAATGCTAACCTGTTCTTTCTTGTCTTTATAGGTGTTGCTGAAGACTGGATTCAGGATGGTAAGCCTTTTTCCTTAGGCCCAGGACCGGATGCAGAAGACACGTTGAGCGTTCTGCTGCAGAGGGTGCAGAATAACGCAAAGCAAGATTCAACCACCGGGTGTGGTTTAAATAGCCTCCTGTAGTGCTTAGGTGTCTCCTTCCACAGCCACGCCTAAGTAAGAAAAGAGTTCCTGGTAAGAAAAGAGTTCCTGCCTTCCAGAAGAGTTCCAGTGTTCTGAATCTAGGGAGTGGCTCCAGCCCCACCCAACAGGAAAAGTAGTTCCAAACAGAAGAGGATCAGAGGCTCAACTGGCAGGCAAGTAAGCAGCATGGTCTGCTGCAGGTAAGTCCACCCAAGCATTATGAGCCCGGCGCTTCCAGCGCTGGGACTGGGCATATTTATGAGCCTGGTGCCACTGGCGCCAGGACTGGGTCCAAAAGGTCCCAATTGGGACTGGTTGGCACTCGGAACCTGGGTTATGGATCTGCTTCCAAGGGAGTTGGGAAAACCCTGACCTTTTGGAAGCAGAGATCATGACAGCTTGCCACACTGTTGATGCTTTCATCTCTAATGACATACCTCTCTATCCCTCTCACTACCTCTCTCTCTTGGATGGAACTCTCTCTTCTCTCACCACACTTGAAGCTCTCCATTTGCATCGGCACACCCAGTGCAGCCATTCATTCTTGAAGCCGCTAGAGCCATGAAACGAGGTACAGTTGTCTTTGCATCCCTCTACTCTGTGCCTCCTACTCCTGCGGCTGACTCCCACTCTGACACAGCCCTCACTAACTTCAATCTCTCTATCTCTAACACCCTTGATAATCTTGCCCCTGTCATGAGGGTATGACTAAAGCCTTCCAAAAAGTGCAACTCTTGGTATAACTCTGATCTGGCTGCCCTTAAATGCAAGTGTAGGGCAGCTGAGCAGAAATGGAATTAGTCGGGTGGAACCTCTGAAAACCTGGCTTGCCGCCTCCTTCAAAGGCAATATCGACCTTGCATCCACTCAAAGAAAAGAGTCTTTATTCAAGCCTACCTCTTTGCGGCATCAAACAACACAGCTGAACTTTTCAAAGTCTGTAAGGATTTGGCCAATCCTGCAGCAGCCTCCTCTTTTGTCACACCCACCCAGGACATTTGCTCGGACCTGGCTGCACACTTCACCGCAAAAAAACAAGACATCCTTTCCTCTCTCTCCTCCACACCACATCTTACACCAACACCTCTGGAGCCTCCTTTGGCCCCTCCACCACTTCTCCTGTCGTCTCTCACAGTCTCACTCTCATCACACCTGATGAGGTCCCCAGACAAGTCTGGTCTATGAAGGCTTCATCCAAACAGGTGGACCCCTCCTTCCTTTCTGACTGCCCATCCCTGGTGGAACTTCAGTACTTTCTCTATACTATCATTCTTTTAATGTGTGACATTGACCAGGGTTCAAACCTATCCCCCTGGTTCTTCAATGTCTACATGGCTTCCCTTGCATGTGTGATTGCCACTTTGATTTCTAACTTTCAGTGTCATGCAGATGACATGCAACTCTCCTTCAGGCTACCCTCAGCCACCTCCTCTACCTCGCTTATCTCTGACCTTCTGTCCGCAATTCAGTCATGGTGTGCTGCAAACGTCCTCTACCTCAACACAAGTGAGAATGAGATTGTTTGCATTGGGACTCCTGCTCCCGCTTTCCCACTCTCACTCTGGCCAGCCTCCCTTGGCCCTGCGCTCCCACCCACCTGCAAAGCAAAAAACTTTGGGGTTATCTTTGCCTCCACTGTCTTCTTCTCCACTCACATTTCACACATCCAAAAAAATAATCCAACTACCAGCTACAACTCTTCAGAGATACTCTCCCTTTTCTTACCTTACGCCGGCGGCTCATTTTATCCAGAGCCCTGGTTCTCTCAAGACTGGACTACTGCAACAGCCTCTTTCTCAACCTCCCTGCCTCTGCTCTGCGCCCTCTGCAACTCATCCAGAACAGAACTGTGAGACTCATCCTTGGCCTCAAGCCCAGGGACTGCATCTTTCTGGCACTCAAATCCCCCCACCGGCTCCCTGTGGCTCCAAGGTTCAAGTTCAAGAACCTCTGCATTGTCCACAAAGTTTTCTGGGGCCTGGGACCTAAATAAATGCAATGATTCCTACCTAAACACTGTCCTTTCTGACCCCTCCTCTCATTTACCTCCAACCTTCTGCGATTGAGCCGGTCCTCCAAAAGGAGATTTGGAGGGAGATCTCTATCCTCTGCAGGGGCCTCCCTCTGGAATAGCCTCCCTGCTGCACTTCATCTTGAGCCTGATCTCCTTAAATTCCGGAAACTCCTTAAGACATTCCTCTTCTCCTCTTCCTTCTCTCTCGCTCTGCCCTGCTAACCTTTCTCTCTGTTCTATCCCTCTCCCCCTCCTTTTCCACACAGCCTTCTGACTGGTTCCTGGGTGCCTCAGAGTCTCACAGGTCCCTGGCACCTGTGTCAGTCCTCTCACACTTGCTTCCGTGCCTACACTTGCCTCATCCTTACTTCACTTGGTAAATTATCCTTGAGCGTGGCATCTCTCAGCACTTACCCCAGCTTCTGACTGAATGGGCTCACTTAGTGTCCCCCACACCACCCTGCACTTGTCTCCTCCACCTTCCACATCTCCTGCACATGCATGCACACTTGCTCGATCTGAACTGCCTTGAAGATCGTCTATCTGTTTTTCCCTTTTCTCCCTTCCTTGCATGGTGGTGCCTCAATGCACATGGAAAAACTGCAGAATCGTCGTCTGACCTATCTGCTGTCATCTACACTGTTAATTGTATTATATGCACTTTTTTCATGCACCCACTCTGCCTGTGCAGACTTGTATCGTTCAGAAATTCTCTAAAAAATATGTCTGAGAAATGCTACTGGAGTAGGGAATTAACAGAAAAGAAAGAACGATCTCAGCTAACCATGTCAGATTGGAGGGATAAGTCAAATCAAGTGAAGGGCCTCTTGTTAAAGGTCTTAATGTCCTTAGTCAAATGTAAAATCCCCATTGTAATCCACACAGTTCCGGTGACTCTTCACCCTGGCAAGCACCGTTTGATACACTGAGTTGAAAGGAATTTTCAAGTGCCCCAGAACTTCACTTGGCCCTCTCAGATGATCCCAGTTATTTTACAACTACCTGTATTTGCAGATGTGATGCATTCTCACTGTCTATCTATCTTGTTATACCTCTTTTCTTAGGGTTCCCCTGGGACTCTTTAATGAGGCCAGACGTTGCAGTTTATTTCTTCCCACTTGGGTTCTTGTGAGGATGCAGCAGTTATAAGTCCCCAATCAAGGATCTTACTCTTGGGTGTGGACCCACCACAGGCCTGAGCTTAGGCTTGCAAGATTGTCGAGCTTGTTTTGCCAATTCTATTGGATTTTCAGTCACTTCCAAAATCTGGTGAGGGCCCCAGCTGGGTACTCTCTTGCTCCATTTCATTTTTTATATTGTGCAATAGTTAACAATGAACCTCACACAAATAACAATTAAGTACAGAGTTCACACAGTTCATTAGATAATTTGAATTAGGGAGAAACAAAAAGAAAATGTATACAACAAATAAGAACAAACTTATAAAAGATAACCTATAATATAACATTTAACATTTTTCAATCTCTAAAACATATGCAGCGTATCTTAAAACAGCCAGGGTTAAGATATTTGTTTGCCATAAAAAATGTGTTTTCAAAATGCCTCATTATTCATTCTGCTGGGAGAACAGCCACATTATCAGAAGAAGCTCTAATCTCTTTTAGCTACTCTAATTGATCACACTTTGCACACACATGGAATACATGTTCTCCTACAAAGTTCAATTTACAAAAGTGACAGTGATTATTTCAGCATTTGTCTCTTTCGACGTAAAGCTTATTATCTTTCTCGTCAAAAGTAGATTTAATCTGAATCTTACAAATGTATTTCTTCTTGCATAAATAGGACATTTTACCAAGTACATGGGAAACGCATCTAACATTTTGTCCTCGTTTGCAATCTCTTTATACAATTTGAACTTCAACATATATATTCAATCTCATTTTAACCCATTCAAATGCAAGTAGTTTGTTTTTTGTGATTGGTGAATAGTAACTCGGTTGCTATTCCTGCATCTTTGATAATGTTAATGCAGTCCTCCATAAAATAATTGACGACAAACCCCTTATTCTACGGCAATTCTGTTCTATGTTGTGTCTCTGAAAGGGTCAACATTGTTATGTTACGTTGATTTATACTGTACACCGCTGCCATTTGAATGGCCTGCAGGGATTCTCGTGGGACTGTAAGGCAACGTTGGAGCATGTTGGTTAGGTTTGAAAGAGGTGTAAAACAGATGCACTCATCTCTTGGCATGTGTAGAACCAGGAGTAGCTGGCGTCTTTGCTGTGGTGCTTTCTTGGTGTGTTTTGTTTAGCACACTTGGGTATATTTTTTCCAGAAGGCTGATCTCCACTGTCTGGATAGTCATGTGTTTGCAACATGGTATGGTTATATGAGTTGGTTGTGAGAAAGATGTGCAGTTTAGGGGTGTTCACTGAGTGGTGTGCATAGTCACCTGTGGTGTGTGTGTGGCAAGTGTATGGTGAGGTGAGGATGATTGAGAGAGGAGATGGTTAGTAGTTTTAGGGTATCAGAGGTGTGAGTAGCCCCTTTGTACAGAATATGCTATGTGATTTGTTCTTCTTTCTTATCATTCTTCTCTTATTTTACTTTGGATACTCACCTTTCTGTGGGTGCAGAAATGTCTTATTTCAAAAATTCATGAGGCAAAGTTGGGTCCCAGCCCATACCTTATTCTGGAAATTGGGACACAATTTGCTAGAAATAACAAACCTCACCAAAGCAAGCCCTTTAACTTATTTATTTTCATCTGAAAACCTAGATCAGCCATTTCGAGACCATATAACAATGCAGAGGCAACCCTCATCTTGTAAAACTTCATAGCGGGCAACAATGAGAATGTTACACATTTTAATTGTTTGTTTTCAGTTTTGCTTTAAACAAGATGACATTCACTTTTAGACCTGCCATCTCTACTTCATCTGATTTGTGGCTATCAAATGTGAACCCCAGATAGAGCAACTTTATGATGTGCTATAGTTTCCCATTCTGCTGTACGAAGTAAACTTTGTCGATTCACCAGTTCTGCTTAATGTTAATACTTTAGATGAATTTGTATTAATGACTTCGTCATTACGGTCAGCATAGTTTTTCAAACTTTGTATCAATCTTTGCAAATCATTAGGTGCAAGTCCTAAGATTATCAGATCAACCCCATAAGCCAACCATGGTACTGCCAACTGTCCAAGACGAGGAGGGAATGATTTACATACCCCAAGTATACGTCCAAGTCAGAAAGATATAGATTAAATAGGCATTAGACAAACATACACCCCTGCCTAAGTCCTCTTTCCGTGATGATTGCAGTTGACAAAATTACCTGATGATCCAATCTTGTTCCATTTCTTCAAAAACTGACCTCTGCCAAATGTTGGGTCAAGGCTCCTAGCAGGTTTCACACTTTGGCCTCTTTACAAACCTTATCCCTTCTACAGTGTAGCTCACATGCTTAGCCATCCTCGATTCTTTATCTCATCTGCAATGTGACCTATTTGTCTTGGCCACCTCTGTTTCCACCTCTTTGTCTCTGCTGATCATCTCAGTGCTGCAACACCAACCTTCTGGAAGACTGTCTTTACATTCACACTACTGAATTGCATATGCCTTATTGAATGTTCCAGTGAGCATTAGGTCCTTGTCAGCCTTACTCCAGGGTCGTGTGATTTGTGGTGACTTATGGAATACACCTCCTGCCCATGTACCTGTCCTTGTTTCATAACATGTTTATTTTTATTTTTTTGTATCTAATAACTCAAATGTACATGTGTATTGGGATTGCATACCGAAGGCTGAAATATCCCTTCCACCATCTTGGAATCAGTACTTGCTGTTATGGCAGTTAGATGGTCCCACATTGTGGTTGCCCAGGTGGTCAGTATTAGCATATATGCATGGAGTACTTAACCTTACTTGGTGTTTCCTCCACCATTGTTGATTAATCCTAGCCATGCTCCAGAAACACATTGGGCCTCATTACGAGTCCGGCGGTAACCGAGGCGGTAAAACCGCCTGGTTCCCGCCGGACTCGTATTACCATTCCGCCTCCGTGATTCCCGGAATTACCGGGGCATTACAACCCCGGTTTTCCGGGAATCACGGAGGCGGAACGGTGTTAATCCCCATTCCCATTGAGTCCTACAGGACTCAATGGGAATGGGGATCATGGAAACACCAGCAGCATCTCGCAATGCTGCCGGTGTTTCCTCGTCCACCTGCAGGAGGGCGGTGTTAAACCTGCCAGGTCAAACCTGGCGGGAACATCACCTCCCACCTGCAGGAGTCGGGATCAGGCGGTCCGGAAACAATAGTGGCGGCGGGTTTACCGCCACCGTTATTTCCGGACCGCCTGATTAGTAATGAGGCCCAATGTCAATCTGACACAATTTCTCTCAAAAGCAATATATCCCTCACATACCTTTACTGAGATAAGAGGAGTAGTATAGAGGGGAGGCGGTGAGTATAGGGGTATAGAAAGGGGGGCAGAAACCAAGATTTATTTTTGTGAAGTTGATGATAGGGGAAGATGGCCTTAAAATGCTTGTGGGGGATGTGAGGGACTTCACAAGTATTTTTTAAATTAAGAACAAATGGGCCTCATTACAAGTTTTGTGGTAATTTGGCAGTAAATCCACCATGTGGTCCTGCAGATTTACTGTGGGGTAACAAGTAGTGATAGGGTGATCTTATTCTCATTTTCATAGTCCATACGACTCCCTGGGAATTTCAGTGGAATTTCTGCCAGTGGTATTTCCGCCAGTGGTATGTCTACCAATTGTGCTGATTTTTAGTGGTAAGGAGGAGGTTTTACCTCAGGGGCGTCTTTTCAACAAAATGCCAATGGTAGCGGAAGTGACATTGCACGACCCTTGATATCAGATGACATCACAGAAAGTGATGTTATGTGACCCCAACCCAAGTGACACCACGGTAAGTGATGGCACATGACCTCTCACCCCTTGACAAAACAGCAAGTGACATCACATGGCATTGTACCAGTACACTAAGAAAAATATGGTTACGATATCACTGTAATATTATACACATCTGACAGAAGAATTGATTAATATCATTGTGTTTAGGACCATTTTACCACATTACAATACAAGCTGCCTCTGCTTGGTGTTGGTGTGCTTCCCATTTGCCACAAACTCCAGTGCCTAAAATCCAATGATCGCAGTGTGTCAAAATGTTCAGGTTAGATCAGACATCCGAAATAAATGGCGCAAAGTCCTTCCTACTTTTACTCACCCTCAACCCCTAGTCCTACGTTACACAGCCGACCAACGTTCGCTTCTCTCCTCCAGCATCCTTATCTTGGTGAGATGGATTCAAACACATAATGATGTTTACCACGTCCCAGCGACCTCGGACACTTGGAAGCACAGATTTCATGTATCTCTCCTGCCAGAGTGAAGGAGTGCTGACGCGGTCCCTGTTCTGCCACAGGGTGCAAATTCCATACACGCACATTCATTGCGTTAACACCTACACAGAGGCACAGACATCACGCATCTTCTACACACACACACATTCACAAATCAATTGCTATGTGGAGACACAACACCATCTATGCACAGGCATATATCACTTCTTATTCACACCTACATATTCAACATACACACAGAAGCAAATACACTGAGGGCCCCATCTTCACAGCCACAGAGGTCACCTCACACACAAAGCACAGAATTATATGTTCAATTGAATACTGTCTTCTGTAAATGGCGCTATACATTTTTGGCAGTGAGTGCCCTTTCCCATCATATGTGAAAGAGAGGTACATATGCTGATATTAAAGTCAGCACGTTGACCACTAAGCTATCTCCCTACAGACAGTTTCCTTCAGCGGGTGTGAGCGTTTTTAAGGATTCTGCGTTGAGTTATTGTGGCCATTGCTCCTGTGCTCACTTCTGAAGAGCACAACAGCACAAGCTCTGAGTGACCCTATCCCCGCGCCTGCTCAAAGATGTGACTGCTTGCTTGTCTGAGTTTGCACAATGGGCAACGTCACCTCTAGCACCTGGAGAGCCGTTGACAAACGTAACAATATGACCAACACTGTCAGTAACCAATAAGCAGAAGCCTGTCCCTGTGTTCAGACCAGAGGAATGATCAGCACACACCACACTCAGGAGCTATACTAATGTGTTATCTGAATTGAAGAGGATCGATACGATTCGAAAATGCTATTAATGGTGACTACTGGGTACACTGGTGATTCCGCCAGGGTTTAGTCTTCAACACGTAAAAAGTGATGGGCCCTCATTACGACCCTGGCGGTAAGTATGCGACATTACCACCATGGCGTAATCATTGTTTACGCCATGGACCGATGGCGTAAAGAGCGCCATATTCCGACCCATCACGCACGAGCATTACGCCATGGCGGTAATGTTAACTACGCCATGGCGTAAACAGCCCTTACCGGCATCGAACGCCGCGCAGGGTGACCTACTGCCACCCATCATTGAGCCGACCGTAATCAGCGGGCCCCGTAATAAGCGGGCCCCGTAATTAGCGGGCACCGTAATTAGCCGGCACTGTAAATAAGCGGAACCGGAAGTAGCGTCATTGCGGCGGAACGGGAAAGAGCACAGCGGCCATCTTTAAAAACACAATCCATTGCCATCCTACCCAACCACACTACATTCGACCCTGAAACCCTGTGAATCCCATTACCCACCCATTTCCTCACCTAACCATGCCAAAAGTTGTTAAAAAAGCCTGCGACAGGCAGCGGCAGGACCGCTTCAGTTGCGAAGAACTAACTATGCTGGCAGAAACGCTGCAGGAAAAGGCAGACATCGTCTTCTCATCAGAGATGACGAGACCAGCCATAGCCCGGAAAAAAGCAGTATGGGAACTCGTGGCACAACGCGTCAGTGCCGTAGGTACCACCCCACGCACCGCCAGACAGTGCCGCAAAAGGTGGGATGACCTCCGGCTCCGAGTAAGGGGCATACTGTCAGCAAACCGCAACCTGGGACTGGCAACTGGCGGTGGAGCAGACTCCCCACTGAAGATGCAGCCATGGGAGGAGACATGTGCCTCATTGATCGGCATAGAGTGCATTGAGGGCGTCGGCGGAATGGAGAGAGGAGCCCCGACATCAGGAGACACAGGTAGGTGCCTCCAATTCAGCCTTGCAAAACACCCTGGATCACACTTACATGGGAATCACAATGTCGCCCCATATGGCAAACGCAACACATCAGCAGAAGACCCACACCCTGCACACATGCAGCATGTACACTCTACAGCAGGCACACACATTCCTGCATGCTCAACCCACCCAAAAGGGAGACAACCTGTATGTCACGGCCTACAAAGTCCACCATCTATCCACCTAAACCATGGCACTCATCACAATGCCTGCTCAATGTCCGCTGAACCATCAATAACACTTTCCCTCCTCTGCTCCACCACAGGCTCACACTCGGACACCGGCAGGGACGAGAGTGGCACCACCCCAGCCAAGAAGCCCAGGACAGAGGGAAGAGGCCACCAACCATCCACCTCTGCTGGACCCATGGCCAACCCACAGCAGGCCAAAATTCCTGTTGCCGAACAGCCCAGGGCAGCAATTCCCGCCGAGGAAAGGGACATGATAGCACCCACGGCAGACACACAACCACTGCTGCCCACTGAGGGGATTGTGTCTGCGGGGAGCAGTACAGTCGGGGAGACTGCAGCCATCGCAGCCTGTTCTGACAGCGATGTGGCGAATGTGGATGATGACATGGAAGGTCCCCCCAACACCCAACTTACCTCCCCACACCTGTCCCCATGTAGCCTGCATGGACAGGACACACAGGGGCAATCCCCTGGAGATTCATGGCCAGCCACTCCAAGCCCAGTGGGAGTAGGGGAAGAGGGGAGTAGTCCTATTGGGCCTGCAATTGCAACCTCCATTGGGCCTGATTTCAGGCAGGTGCTGGACCAAATATCAGCGAGGCAAGAACAACTGGCGTCACTCCTAACGCAGCATGTTGCTGATTGTGGAGGTGCCAGTTCAGGCATGGAGAGGTGTGCTGAGAGCATCAAGGCAGCCACCAATCAGCAAGCACGAACATATGCACAGAACTAGCCGCAGTGCGGAATATGATTAGTGAACTGATACGGACAATCATGGACACACGGCGTACCGAGCAGGCCGGTACCTCCTCAGCTGCAAGTTCGGCCCCATCCAGCCCCATCCGCAGGTCATCCAGGACCCAGAGGAGTACAGGCAGGGGGGCCCCAGGTTCCGGGACAGGGGGCTGGCAATAGTGCCCGCCCAGTGGACCACTGAAACATTACCCACTTCACCACGGGCACTGGCACCCTTTGCAGGGATTTCTGGGGGGAGGGGGAGGGGGTTTGGGTGTGTTGGGGTGTTCAGGGGGGAGGGGGAGGGGGGATTGGGTGTGTTGGGGTGTTCAGGGGGGAGGGGGAGGGGGGATTGGGTGTGTTAGGGTGTTCAGGGGGGAGGCGGAGGGGGGATTGGGTGTGTCATACCTTTTCAGAAGCACAATACACTTTTTCGTTTATCACAAACCAAATGTGTGGACATTGCTCATTGCGTATGTGTGCTTTATTGTTGTACAGTCTACAGTGTGCATATACCAGACACACACAGTGCCCCAAGTGCCGTCCACATGTTACACGCACACGCTGTGTGTGCTAGAAGTATTGGTCAATGAGATTCTGACGCATTTCACGCCCCTCCTGTGCATCGCTGCCTCCTTGAGGTGCTGCCCCATCCCCACCCTCATCATCCTCATCATCAGGTGGTTGCAGTTCTGCGTCAGGGGGCAGAGGCACGTTACGTCTGACGCACATATTGTGTAGCATGACACATGCCATGACGATCTTCGCAACCTTCTCATGGCGGTACAGGAGTGCCCCGCCAGACCTGCTGAGGCAGCGGAAACATGCCTTCAGTAGGCCAAAGGCCTGCTCTATCACCACACGGGTAAGTGCATGGGCACGGTTGAAGTCCTCCTCATGCTGGTTCTGTGGGTTCCGGACTGGTGTAAGGAGCCACCTCTTCAGGGGATAGCCTGCATCACCTGTAAATGGGCAACAATGTATGTGTCAGGAATGAGATTGCTTTCTGAACATGACGCGCCACCATGCCTTGCATTCAACTGTTACTTTGCACCAAATTTAGTTGTGCTAATGGATTCACCCTATGCAACCGGTATATGTTCATTGCTCTCATGTACTGTTTTGCATGCCAAGACACAATGCAGGGGGGACAATTGCCTAGTGAGTGCCCATCCACTGTGTCCGTTCAGGCCGTTATTTTATGTGACCTGGCACGTGTCCTGTGAGGTCAAAGCTCACATGATTGCAACATTGCTGTCTGGCTCATTATGACCCCAGGGAACAATACTGGTGTCAATGGGGACAGTTTGTGGGTCTTGCTGTCTGTGTAGTGGTGCATTGATGTTCCTGTCCGACATGTGCCTCCTTTGTGCGCAGTTATGGGGGACAGCCCTTTCAGTAGATGGTGTTTGGTGACGTGCATGTAGGTGCGTTCCTTTGGAGTCAATGTGGTCACATTTTGTACAATGCACTTGCAGATGGTTGTGTCATGGTTGGGGTACACTTTCATTCACATGTTAGGGCTGATTAGATCAGGCATCATGTATACAGTTGTCAGATGACGTGAGTGCTGCCTCAGGGTATGATCTGGCTACTGCTAGTCGCAGCCATGTGACGTATGCATCATTCCCCCCCCCTTTCTGCCAGGTGAAATATGCATTGGTACGTCGATCACCTACACACTTCACATTTCCATGCTCATGACATTAGACTCACTGAGTAGGCAGGATCTTGGGCCTGCATGTCGCTCCATGTAGCGTGGTATTGTGGAGTTCCGAAGGACCATTGAATTATGGGTTGATCCGGGGAATCGGGCACAACAATGTGTGAAGATCCTGTTGGAGTCGCAGACCATTTGCACGTTGATTGAGTGAAATAGTTTACGGTTGCGGTATGGTACCTCCATGGCATGTGGGACCACCAATTCAACATGGGTGCAGTCGATGGCACCAATGCAACCAGGTATGCCAGCTAGTGCATGGAAACCCACTTTGGTGTTGGCAATCTCTTGGGCAGACCGTGGCAATGAGATGTGGTCGTCTGTGTGCTTGAGGAGGGCATCGAGCACTTGGATCAGTGTACGTGAGAATAATGGTTGGGATATGCCATGCAAGTGGCCCACTGTGTGCTGGTAGGTGCCTGTGGCCAGGAAGTGGAGCACGGACACTACCTTCGGGATGGCGGTGGGTGTTTCTATCATGCTGACAATGTCGTTGTGTATCATGTGCACAATGTTGGTGATGGTGTCCCGGTCCAGTCGGTACAGGGTGTGGATCTGCTCTGCGGTGAGGTTAAATGGACTGGCTCTGATGCGTGGGATTGGGGGCTGCCTGCGTGGTGCCACTTGCTGTGCTGGAGGGGCTTGCTGGCCCTGCCTTGCCCTCCTTCTCCTCCTGTGTCTCCTCTGTGCAGCCTGTTGTTGTTGTTGTTGTTGTTGTTGGTGTTGTTGTTGCAGTTGTAGCACTCGCATTGCTATCAGGTCCTCCAGCCCCAACATTGGTAGTCCTATTGGTATCATTGTGGAGTGTGACTGGGGCTGGTAGGGGTGGGGTCTGCTCTTTTTGCACTGGGAGAGTCTGTATTGCCTCCACCTGTGCTGAATCTGTGCACCTGTGGCAGCTGGGAACACTGCACATGGCCATTAACGGTTGGTTCGCGATGGCGGAATTAGCGCCATGGCAGTAAGGTACTTAACGGCCTTGGCGATGGCGTTAGGGGCATGTCCGCTTGGTTTGTGATCTGCGTAGCTTTGCACCATGCCGGTATTTACGGCATGGAGGGTCGCGCGCGACCTTGGTGCTGTTAGCGGCACCGTAAACTACGATGTCGCTAATGGCACTTTCGCGGGTCATAATCGGACCTAGTGGAAAACGATGCCGGTATTCATTTACCGGCATCGTTTTCCGCTTACCGCCTGGGTCGTAATGAGGGCCATGGTGTTTTATGAAATGCCTTCGTTTTTTCAGACTCACATTGCTCAAAACAGGGTGATGCCATTAAGTAGTGAAGCTCGTGTTGCTTGCTTAATTGGACGATATTGGGTATTTAGACTGGTCAATAATGTCCATTTGATGGTCACCTGCCTTAGCGCTGAGTTTGGCAATGTCGCAGGTACCAGGCGAGGCCGGGTAACCCATGCCCCATGGCAGCCAGTCAGGGGAGAGGGACGAGCAACAGCCCAACAAAGGGGGGGCGGTGCTCCTCCCTCTACCCCAGTACAACTAGAAAGTGACACACAGTCGCCACCGGCCCAGGAAGATAAGAAGAATGGGTGAGGTGTTAAACAACACCTCACCTTTCCTCCCCAAGGGGTGCTAAGTACCAGTATCAGGATGGGGCAGGAAACAGACAGGAGCAGCAGTGTAGGCACCACACAGTGCAATTGCCGTCAGCGTCAGCCAGCCGGTGGTTGGCACGCAGCCCCCCACAGAGGCACAACAAAACCCAGGGGCAACCCTGGGTCCAATAGAAGGAGCTGCTGTTGCAGCAAAAAAACAGAATCAGCTTGTGGTCCCTACAGGGGGAGGCAAGCAATCCCGTTTGGGTCCCTGCACGGGGAGCCAAACAAAAGAGTTATTTGCGTAACACAGAGTCTCTTCTACATACAATATAATATACACAAATTACAGTTTTGCCGATAAACTGGTAATGTTGCTCAGTGCACAAACACTTCCACTGCAGACATCTTTGGATAAGTGGCCACAGATATGAATCCTAGCGCCTCCACATAGCCTTGCGTACTGCCTCGGTTATATAGTAAATGCCACTCAGTTGTGAAACACTGACCCGTGTTGCTAAGGTGCTCTGAGACTCAAGTTACAAAGTGCTGTCTAACCAGCCTAGTAATATTTAGCATTATTATTGTTATATTTTCGTTATTGTTATGGTGATTAATATTTTGCTCTCTGAATCTAGGAGGAAACTCGGTCCGCACTTCCAGAGCAAATAACTAAGTTACCAATCAACCTTGTGAGTACCTTGAACTGTCAAAACTAGTCTCTATCTCAGCATATCTAACTTCGATTAATATTTTGCTACATTCTCCTATCCTAGGTCCATAACACGCTCAGTCCACAGTGCGAATCAGGCAGCATTACAATGTATGCCCGATTTTATGGCATTTATTTAAGGCTGTTATGAAATGTTTTGCAGGCTTTTCCACATCACATGACGTGTGGGAGGGTGGAGGTCAGGCAAAGCGGACAACCTTCAAACTCTCTCCTTTACCCACCATGCCCAAGAATCCTAGATACAAACGTTCATCCTCCCTACCTTTCTATTCGGTCTCCAGCTTAGTCCTTCTACCTAAATTCCCAACGCACTGTGCCACGCTTGACACAAAGCGACTGTTAGGTAGTGCCCCCACTTCCCCGCAAGTGATGCTACTACAGCTGATACATGGGAGTGGTGGGGGCATGGGGAATTCACCCTGCTGGGAATCACTGTCAGGAAACGCGACTACTCCCAAAGGCTCCGTCCTCCCCATCTAATCTCGCAGACAGGATCCCTCTCTCACTCGCTTATTTGGTTCTGGAAAGGAAAGCAGTAGCACAGTACCCGAAGAGAGATCTGTGCACTCATAGGTCAGTGCCTCTGCCTCAGCAGCAAATAGCAATACATGTGAATACTCATGGCGGGCCAGGTTTGTTGCTTCCATTGCGGAACCCTTCCACCGTTACACTAGTGCTGGGTGCAGGAAAGCACAGACTCATGCCTCGGAGTTCTGTAACTTACCACTGAAAAGTTAAAGAACTCTGAAAGAACGAGCCACAAAATGGCGCCATAGCCCAGGAAGCTGCCATGAAGCAGGAAGCAGCCGTGTAGCTCAGGTTCCATTTCTTTTTCCCGGTTTTATTTTTATTCCGTTTTACAAAAATGAATTGGTGGTCACAGATGAGACCACAGGGGTTGCGGCTGAGACCACAGTGGTCGCAGCTGCGACCCCTGGTGGCCTCCAAATTACATCCCTGTTTACATCTAGCTTTCTGCTGCATGGAAATCCTCCACCTTACTACCAAACATCTTGTATGGAGATGCAGTAATGAAGCAGTGATGTAGCAGTAATGGAATTATCACTGCATTATCACAATTGTTATCCTCACTGCTGTACGTGTAATGGGATCTATGTGACCACCTTCAAAATGTTTTTTTTAAATGCATTTTGCTGCATATATATCTGGGGGAGATCCCCCACATTACCCTTACCCACCCCACCCCACATGCATGGCCGGCGAAATGCAACATTTTCCATTCAGCATTTTCGTCACCGCAATATTTACATTTAGTATTTGTTATGATACCCTGGTAATGAGGTCCATTGACTTGTTGGGCCAATCGTTCTGTTGGGTGTCCTGACCCACGTTTAAGCTATCATGCCACAACATTTGGTGCTGTGGGCTTAGAAAAGTCAAGATGGCGGAAAACCCACATGTGCGCCGAAATCCAGGAAAGCTGCGCAGTTTGTGCGCACACCAAGATGGTTGCCTCACTTGCCGCCCACCAGTGCGAGAATGAAAGGCCGGGTTGCCATGAGGGAAATGGGTTTCCAAAGGAAAAACAGTAACGCCGGTTAGCTTCAAAGCGCTTTAAAACCACCATTGGACTACCCGCACAGTAGTCTGAAACCATTGGGAATGGCAATGCTGATTGCCAAATGCAACCTAGAATTGTGGGGAATTCATGTCTTAAATCCCAAAAATGGGTGCAGTACCAGTACTCACCACTATCCAAAAGCCGGCGTTTTAAAACCACCCTGTGTTTCTCTGAAGGCAGGCTCAAAATGCCTATTTTCAAACATTACAATATGTGCAAAATATTCACTGAACACCAGCAGACATTTGGCAGAATGGAGTTTTGTGTGCCTACAAAATCTGGGAAATGAAGAGCCCAGAACAATGCTTATAACAAAACTGGCTGAGCTATGGAGTCAGCAGTTTAAGTTGCACTGGATTTAAAGACACTAAAATCGAAAATGTTTAGATTGAATGAGTGACCTATGTTTGGTGTCACATGCCTTTGTAACTGTTGAAATGTCATAGTTTTGCACTTAGAATCAGCATTCTAGCTGCATGTGTAAAATTGCAAGTTAATTTAAAAAGCAACAAAAAACATGACAGTTATATGAAAGTCTGGCTTAAGGAACTTGATTTTGCTTGACAACTACCCCCATCAGGAGTGAAACTTGAGTCACAGCTGTGTTCCCAGGACTATCTGCCTTTTTGCTGGCCACACTAAGAATATACCATCTATCTGATAATTGAATTACCTGTGCTCTGCAGGAGAGTGAACAATGCAACTCCCTTCACCCAGGCAGAGGGTTTATTGAGAGGATCATAAATGGCTTCCTCTTGAACAATGAGCCTTTCAGGACCCAAGCAAATCTTATATTGCAGGGGTCGTAAAAGTGGCTTACTCTTGGCAGAAACTGGGAGGGGGAGAAACTGGAGACAGAAGCTGGCTTGGCAGAACTGGATAAACCAGTATTTCTACCTTGTGCTGAGAGGAAACCACACCCCTTTGGAGCCAGAACATAACTTTAAAAAGATGGATCATTCATAGAGCGGACATGTGAAAATTTTATAAATGATACCATAATTCTTGTGATTTTTCTGCCCACAGTTTAAGAGGTTTTTAGAACCGGTGGTATGTTCAGGGGGGTGTCAGCGGAAAAGTGGATATTACTCTAAATGTATGCATGTTAAAAATCTGAAACTTCATCAGTTAATGTCCATACTCCCTGCGCACATGTATGTAAAGTTGGGTCAATGTCAGAAATTGAAAAATCAGTTAAAAAGTCAATTATGTGCCATTTCTGAATGCAAGCTCTTAGAAACAACAGATTTGGACAGAGACATGGCTAAATTCAGCCACACCATGTATATGTAATTTCAAGCAACTGTGTAACTGTGAAATATGTCTTTTGTTATCAAATATAGAATGTGTGCAATCTGACAGAGGAGTGTCCTATCTGCAAGCCATAAAATGACATCACTCTGACACAACTTAGCTTCGCCAATCAAGTGAGGAATGGAAATTTGACCAATGACAAGTGAGAGGGGCAAGTTTAGTTATGACCAACATACCCACCCACTCTCAAAACACATAAAAGCAGACAGACAGGACAGATAGGGACCTTCAATTCCATTTGCTGCAACGCGCTCTGCCGGACCATACAACATCCAGAGATCCAGACTTCAAATTCATCAACCTCCAGAAAGCCAAACTAGAGGCTTCAATCTATCCAGAACTAAGAGACCAGACCAGAGAGCGAGCAGTTCCAGAGACCAGACGCTGTGCCCAGAGAGAGACCAGAGCCCAGTCTAAAACCCTGACCAGATCCGTGATGAGGCCCATTTAATTCAAGAATATAGTGTGAGTACCCAGCAGAACTGTGTAGAACCAATCTCTTAGTTTAAATTCATCTAATTCAATCTATTTAACCTAAGTAGAACTGCCTGATAGCTCCAAATCTGTCACCTGTCATTCTAGCTGCAAAATCTGTCACTTGTCATTTTGAGCTTTTAAAATTTCAAATCTGAAAAACGACCGTTATTTAATCACTCATATCTCCGCAACCGTTTGTGCTAGAGACTTGCAATAACTTTCATCTGAAAGGTTAGAATCGTGGCTTTCCTACGAACCTAGAACCGCATTCCTACCCCCTATAGTTTTACCGCAATCGCGGAACACGCATCCGCGAATTTTACCGCGATTTGCAAATTTCTCCACATGTAAAATCAGCTGCTGCTTGCCTTCCATTTGCCAGAAATTCGTTTAACCTGCTAATCATTCCTGAATCATTGCAAGAGTGAGCCTGAGCTAATATTAACTAGATACCACTCACCCTGAACCTCTGAAAGGGAATTAAAAGCATTTTAGCATATTTTTTAATTCATTGCCAGCACATATCAAAGCAATTTGGGCCTGTGTTTTCAAACTTCTGTAGTCTAAGCTTGCTGGGGTGAACTGAATCACATTTGATTGCATTTCTGAGAACTGTGTGTTTTCCTTCCATTTCCTTGCCTTGCATCAAGGGGGGGAGGGGATTGCCAGAGAAAAGTGATTACATTGTTTGGTTGAAATCATATTGAGTATTTTCTGTACTGCATTCATTGAATATTGCATCCACCTGAGCTTACATAAAGCATTCTGTACCACCTTCTTCTTTTGTTCCTATTCACCTGTGTGCTATCTTATCCATTTCATGTCAACTCCTTATTGATTATAGAGAAGCGTGTTGGTGCCAGATTCTCCGTTGTTAATCTTTATCATATCAGATTAAGTGTGCTATTCAATTATTTATTTATTGTAAAGTTTGATATATATATCTATTGTTTAAATTATCAAATAAACCTTTTAACTTGCAAAACAGAACTACTTCTTGGCTCAGTGGGGTCAGGGGGATTCCAAGAGAGGGGTGTTATATAGGGGTAGTCATCCAGAACGCATGAACTGGACATAAAGATATATCAATAAGGGTTTTCATTCAGTATTCTAGACTAGGCGTTGACTTGGCTGTAGTGCTGAATTGAATCCTCTTACAGTTCAATGCTGCGGTGGAGACTTAATGGTTGGATAATTGTCTTATACCTTAAAAGATAGTGGGGCTGTGGGTGCTAGAGAAAAGACCCAAAGTGAGGAGTTCAGGAATTGTTCAGGAAGACAGCAATTTTAAAATGTGTAGTGTAGTTAGGGAAAACGTTCATACACCAGCAGGCACTGTCTGGTGGCCATACAATTAAATATGTATATCATAGGTGCAAAGTCTTAAGATGAGACAGTAGTGCTATGCTTTGGAGGTACTGGCATTTGGAATATGAGTTCATCACAATTCAAATTCTCATACACCTAACTGACACACACACACACACACACACGCACATATGCACGTCTTCACACACACCCTACAACTCAGACAGTGAGTAGGGATTCATGGTGAGGCATGTATAAAATGGAATTTGACCATGTCAAGTAATATATCAACAAGCAGTTATTTTGAATTAAAGGAAATCAGCTGATGTCATTGACAACTTTAGATTAGCTCTCACTCCTTCTGTTCACAATTGGAACACAATACTATGTTTGCATGCCAGACTTGAATTCTCTTGAGAAAACCCCCCACCAATGATTGCACCTTTCTCTTTTACTTCTCAGCAAAAAGTGCAGTTTTGTTGTGGGCTGATTAATAGTGCAGACATCAATTGCCTCCTATTGCCATGAATATCGTAGATGTGGAGACGATCAATGATCACCTACACTATGAAGCACATTTTTATCTGGGACGTAACGTTAATGGAAGGTGTAAAAGCAGTATTCCATTAAAATCATGCCACATTTTCATCGCGGGCTGCAGTTGCGGAATGCAACGTGTATTTCTGTCTAAGTCATTTCTGTCTGCCATACAAATATCCCGGCATTTGCACCAGCATGCATTTTCATGCCAGCGCAAATACTGCGGTCCCTAATGGGCCGGACAGCTTTATGCTCAGAATATAGCTGGCGGACTCCATAGGGATCCATGTGCACATTTGGCAGGCAACGTTTATAATCACAATTGCATGCTGCCTACCATGTGCACCTAGCTGGCAGCGGTTACTCATTTGCACAGTGGACTGCAAGTGTGCAGGGCAAAAGGTGGCATGCATGTGTGTACATTACCCTTTTCCTTGCACATTTGTACTCTGCCGTGCAAAGGTCCAAAATTTGGCGGCAGGTTATCTGTATGTCAACACGTAACGTCTCCCAGCTGCAAAATATCGCACAGGAGCAAAATGAGCTCCTGTGTTGTGCATTATAAGCAATCTATTCTGTTTTTCCTTTAGCATTTGATGTAATGCATTGCATAAGGGACACACAACATACGTAATGGTGCAGAGTGGGTGCTCCCCAGGCACTGTGAAAACAGAGTGTGTCCTTACAGTACACAATGTGGTGATGCGCTGAAGTGTTGCAGGTCTTTTACTAATTCCCAACCCAGCTTCATGTAAACGTGGAGAATGGATGAGAACCGAATAATGTAATGAGTGCATGTATTTCTGGATGACAAAACTAACCAATGCGTTAGGATCTGGGCCTTTGATAAAAAATAACTAATATATCTGGGGTCACAAACTAGAATTTTTAAGACACGCTGGAATGCATATCAAATGATCCCTCTCCATTGACTATGTTGGCTAAGGATGATGAGAGTTGTTAACTAAAAACCTGGAGCGCTAAAGGTCGCAGGCCGCTGTAGTCTGTTATAGCACAATAATATATCTTTCCCATTTTATATGAAAATTATGAAAATTGTCTTACAAAATGTAAAATTCCAACATTTAAAAAAAAAAATCCTTTTCCGAGAGTACAAACATTGTAGCATGTCAACAATGAATATTAATCCAACACAAACTGCACACACAGCGTGTTACATGACAACAAACCTTTCTTAGATGATGCTAGTCCGACCCTTTGGTGTTAGTATCAGGTCATAAGTTGGCATAGCTGGCACATATTGATTGCCTACCAATTCTACAGACCATACCTATGCCAAAATCGATCGTAATTGCCTTTGTTCTCCTTCACTGCTGTATCACAACCATGCACAGAGCTGTGCTTTTATAACTATGCTTCACACATGAAGGACTTACTCTATGCTATTTGTGTGGCATTTGGAAATGGCTTCTGCTGCTTTTAAATTACTCAACCAGTGCTGCTTTTCCTTCATCACCAAGAGCAGTAACAATGGTTCAATTATACGCTCGCAGGTTCGCAAACATTGAATCTGTGACATTTGAAGCGAAGATGGAGGTGTTATGGTGGCGAATGAGTAAAACCTGTAACATGCAATACATAATAGAGTTGCAATTTCGCCAAGGCAGTGGTCTCGTTTATATTTAGTGACCTTTATGCCAAAATGTGTTGACAACACAATCTGAAATGCAGGAAAATGTTGCCTGACTAGTGCAATTTATAATAGATCGCTCTAAGTAGCTACATTAGCATTTTGATTCAAGGAGGCAGCGGGAACTTGCAGAGAGCGTGTATGAATGCACACTTCGACAATGCTTGATACAAAGGGTGTTTATGCATGTGCTCAGTATCCTTTCCTACACAGGAGACGTGGCACATTGGGAACATCGAGTATAATAATCATAAAACTACTGAACGAAATTAGTAGCTGACATACATTTGCAGAGAGTGTGTTTAAATATTAATTGTTTAAGCATTATGGTGATTTATCATTGAATCTTGGTAAGGTCCTCTGATCGCTGGAGTTTATATCACTACTTGTTTTTTCTGACACCTCCCTTATGAAAATGTAGGTTGTAGTCCACCATACCAATTTTTTCACTGCAGCAATATAACCAGAGGAGAAGGGGCAGGGGGCATTACCGTTAGCGTAATGCCCCCAGGGACATAGTTAGAAGCCCGAGCAAAGAGAGGGCCTTAATGAAGCCACAGGGGAATTACCCTTTTGGAAATGCTCCCCTCCTAGGTTTATATTGCCATTAGTGCACCGGAACATTGTACCAGGGTACTAAGACCAATTTTTCTCGAGTTGAGAAATTGCCCTATGACCATTACTGGACTTGAAAAAAAATAAAATAAATTGCCTGCCAGGATCGGGCAGATGGGACTACACGTAGTGGCCATTAAAATGAATGAACAAAAAGTAAACAAAATGGCCACCATGGAAGGGGCGAAGGCCCTACATGTTGTCCCTTATCCCTTTCCAAGGTTTCCACTTGCGGAAAGAACTCCCGGATGCTTCAGTGTCGGAGCGTAGTCGGGCAGGGAAGGCCTGGGCGAGGGCCAATCAGCTTGCTTTTAACAAGCTCATTAACCCTCACTGGGTACTCATTTCATTTATTCAATATTACATTTAAATACAAAGCAATTCCACTGTTAAACTATATTCTTCAACAGATTTGGAAGCTTTTTCCAAAGACTTCTTTTTTAAGTCACGTACGTTCTCTGATGGATACATTCACTATGAAAACTAATGAAATATTCCATTAATGCATGAATGAACATTTTGGTTCTGCTCTACTTGTTCAAAGTAATAAGTGTATGCGTGCGTAGCATTTGGCATCAACATCGATATGTATGGCAAGGTTCCTTGTACTGGTAAGCCGAGAAGCTCCATCCCAATTGTTGCTGGGATACGAGGTGCAGCAGAGCCATGGTTCCAGGTTCTTGTGGAAGTCTATCCCATTTATGATTTATCGAACTTGTTGCAAATCTTTGACATGTTTGTCGACACTTAAGTAAAATTAGAACAGTTGTACCAACACAGTAAACATAAAACGGGATCTGCTTTTTGTTGTTGTGTTTTTTTTTGTGGCTATGCTACACAAAATAGGTCCTGCTCCAAGAGTTCACAAAGCACTAGAGTTCCAGGGAACGTGATGATGGAAATGATGAATTTATAAAGCTCTCGTTCACCAAAGGCATCATGGCGCTGATACAGAGTCCAACAACAGTAGTACCATTTTTAAGAACTGGGAAACTTTATTGAAAGAGATAGGACTTCAGCTGCCTACGAAAGGGGAGGTGATCCGGGTATCGCAGAAGGGAAAGTGGCAGCCCGTTCCATAGCTCAGCAGCAGCCACTGAAAAAGCCTGTCCACCAACCCGGGAGAGGCGCACCCATGGAACCACAATTTGGCAGGAGGTCGAAGACCTAAAAGACTGATTGGGGACATAAGGGTGGAATTTGTCCTTTAGATACTCTGTGCCAGAAGCTTAGAATGCCCTGTGCACAATACACAGGGATTTAAACTGGACCCTTTTTAGTACTGGTAACCAGTGCAACCGGCACAGTACTGGAGACATAGGTGTGCGGTCGAAAACAGCAACCACAAGCCTCACTGCAGAGTTTTGCAAAACTTGCAGACAATTAGATACAGAGGTTGGCTAGATACAAAGCACTACAATAATCAATTGTACTCAGAACCAGTGCTGCCACCACTGGAGTATGGAACTGTCGAGGAATGAAAGATTAAACCCTCTGCGGTTTGTAGTGGCCTGACTTACAGACTGCTGCAACTTGCATATACAATGATAGGCAGGAGGAGATGTTCACCCTCAGATTTTTTACAACCAGCACTGGGCTAGGGCAAACCTCAAAAGAACTGGTTAGAAGGAGGGAGACCAAAGCAGCAGAAGAACAACCCACCACTAGGATCTCAGTCTTATCCCCATTCAGCCTAAGCCAGTTTTGGCCCATCCACCTCCCCAAGTCCTCAAGGCAGCTCCTCACCTGAGAGGCAGGATCCGGGTGTGTCTAATCAAGTCACACTGTGATTATCGTATCATCGGCGTAGGAGTAACACCTCAGGCATTGGTAGTGGATGAGCTTAACCAATGGCTGGATGTACACATTAAACAGAGTTGGGGACAAAGCCGAACGCCGGAGGACCCCACAAAACAAAGAGACAGGAACCAAACGTAAGAGTGGAAGAGAGCGGGTCTGAGTACGTCCCTCAAGAAAATTCAAAAACCAAGAAAGCACCCGACTAGTATTCCCTGCTTCTGCAAGCCGGTCCAACAGGCTGGGATGATCAACCATGTCAAAAGTGTCTGAGATCCAGCAAAATAGCCTTCAACGTAGTTAAGGAGATGGGATCCGACGCAGAAGCAGACATTAACCCGAGAGTGGCTTTACTGAGGTCTTCAACCGAAAACAGTAGGAACAAGGCCCACAGTTCCCGGGGGGGGGGGGGGTACCATGATAGCATAGGGTGCTGCAGTCGTACCCAAAGCTGAAAGTGAAATGGCATCCCGAATAGTAGCAATTTATTCTATAAAGTACTTAGAAAAAAAGTGACATAGCTCCTGGGATGATGTAACATCAGTGTGCACAGCTACAGGGGAGGACAGCAACTGCACCAGTCCAAAAACGTGGGACACTGGATAGGTGGGTTTTGCAAGAGGCAACTTCTGGCAGGGCCGGGAAAGGTGCAGTTATTCTGTGGTTTATATGCAGAGTGCAATAGCAATGTGTGTGGGGAATATTCTAACACTGCAACTGCAATAGAATAACTTGTTGGCGGCATAGTTTGACACCTTTTTGGGTTTAGGACCTGTGCTGTGAATGTATAATCTGTTCACAGTGGTGGCTATGCAGTTGTTGCAGTAATTTGGAACTTTGCTATTCTGTAAGGCACAGTCATGGATCAGAGAACACTAGCAGTGCTTTCAATGCCAGCATTGCACATTCGTAGCCCCTCAGAATACGGTGTTCTGTAGAAAAGTGTCATGTTGCCACTGAGCAACAATGTGGCAATAAGCCCCAAGCAGGCAGGCCATTACAGCCTAATGTAATGCCCGAGGGTCCCATAATTATAGCCCGAAGCATAACGAGGGCCTTAACGAAGGGCCCGGAACATTACCATTAGGCGGTAATGGCCTGCCGGTGAGGGGCTTATTGCCATTAGTATTCTGGGTTTTTTAACCACGGGATACTAATGATGTTGTTATATTTTTCAATCAGCATTTGTTTTGCAGTTTGAAAAGGCGGCCGCTGCAGTACGTGTTTTGGTTCTAGAGGGACTAGAACGTGAGGACTGGTTATTATTATGGATAAACAGGGCGCCATTTTGGGCCAAGTTGATCAGTAGTAATGAATGGGAGGTGAGTGAGGAGGCTTTGAGACCCGGCGCGAGATGCATGCCAATGCGTAAACGGGATTACACTGTGGTAAGGCTCGCAATTGAACCAATCCACGTTCAGTGTTTCCCATAGCATCGGCATGCCGGGTACTCATTTATAATATAGCACAGTGCTGTGAATGGAGCCCTAAGTATCTCTCTCTTTTCAGCTATAGTATTGTGAAGGGATTTGAAAAGGGGACTGGGAAAGATACATGGCAATGGCGGTTTTATGAATGTTGATTGTTAGCCAGAATAGTTTTTTCAGGGTGAGTCTCAGCAGATCTTACATGAAATTAGACTAGCAGCAGTGTGGTGAGCCATGCTTGCATAACAATCTGACTGCAGTGAGTTAGTGTAGTCGACTGGCGAGAAGGAGTGGTCCCCAAAACATTAGTGTGCTTCTTCATCTCTATGAGAGGATGGATGCTTTGGAGGAGGCACATTCATTGGTGGGATGTAGAGTTCTATTTTGCTTTAGAGAACCTGCAGGAGACCAGTATGCAATTGAACGGAAACCCTTGACACTATATTTTGTATTCCATAGGACCTCATTATGAGTTTGTTGGTCATTTGGCGGCAAATCTGCCAAAATACCACCAACCACGATTACAGTTACAGCCGCTTGGATTGGATTTCAAGTGGCTGTATATCCCAATTTTTGGAGTTCATAGGACTTCCTGAGGGTTTTTGGTGGGTTAAACCTATGCCGATTACCGATCAGTAAATCCAGAGATTTTCTGAGGTAACATGGATAATTTACCTCCAGCTTGTTGCTGGAGATAAATCCACCACTTTGCCTCCAAATGTATAATTCGGTGGTGCTGGAAAAATGGCAGTAATTCTGTTACTGTCAAAACTTGCAATGAGGCCCATAGTGGTTGTGGGTGTTTGTCCCATTATTTTCCTGTATGGAAAATAACAGCGGTAAGCTCCAGTTTTTGAGCCATGTACCTTAGATATTGTGGCAGGCTGTTACTATGAGATGCCCAGGTTGGCAATTTGACTATTGTGGATTGTGCAACCCTTGATTGAAAGGATGAGTTATCAGTTGGCCAATGATGAATGTTTAAAGGAACCTGGATGCAATAGGCTGGCAGTTGCTGGTGATAGCCAACTCCACAATGCCTTTCTTAAGTAATGGAATGATGACATGTCGATGGCCTATTTGATGGAAGCTGCATTTGCTTCTTCTTTGGTATATTTTTATTATATGAGTTTGGCTAAAATGGGATTGTTCTGCACAAGATTCTGTTGGGAAATGGGTTGCTGATTGGACTTCTTTTATGTCACTGGTAGATCAGTTCAATGTTGTTTTACTGACACAGTTTTTTTTCGGTGGATTTTCTTACTGAAAAAAATCCGTACAAATAACTCATCGGCATTTTTGTAAAATTTGGGAGGACCCCCCCAAACTCCTATTTCCCCATGTCATTTTCCACATCCTGACCCCCTCCCACCCCTTATAACCCCTTACCGGCCCCCCATATGTATTTCAATTAGTTTTTTGATGAATTGGTCAGGTAAGAATTCCATCGAAAAAAACACTGGCCCTCATTACGATACCGGCGCTAAACCATGGCGCTATTAGCACCATGGTTGGTGCCGGCATCGTAACGTGTCCGCCATGGTGAAATGGGGAAATACCACCCCATTCTAAGGTTGGTGGGGTGGTATTTCCCCATGGCCCTTCCCCATTCCCATTTTTGCCCCATAGGGCATAATGGGAATGGCGAAGGCGCTAAGTACGGTACCGCAAATTGCGGTACCATACTTATCGCGAAGGTCCCTTTGCGGGTCCCTAATTTAACGGCTGGTCTAGACCAGCCGTTAAGGTCAGGTCCCGCAAAGGGACCTCGTAATTAGGCGCTAATTGGTTAACGGCGCCGCAGCCTTTTACAGCGCCGTTAACTCATTAGCGCCAGGGTCGTAATGAGGCCCACTGTCAGCAAAAGGGTGTCGTACCAATGGATTTAGAGAGAGAATGTGAAGATCGTTTTGCACAATATTTCAGCTATTTCCTTTGTATTCTGTTGAAAGTATTTTTTTTTCGAATGTATTTATCAAGAAGGTTGACAGTTCAGCATAGTACTGCTGTTATTTATTTGATTTCGTGTCTATCCATAATCAGTTACCGGAGATAATTTGAATAGCTCTAATAGCGCAGCAGAAATGATGACATGTTTGACAATGGCCAGCAATGACAACGGTCTGTTAAACAGGGGATGGCAATCCTCTACATGTTTCTGCACGGTATTTAGGTCAGATGTCAGATGTCCAAAATATATTGTTATAGAGATAGTTTTCGAAAGCAAGATTTAAACACTGCTCTCCCCCAGCACATATTAATATGAATAGCTCATAGAAATATATTAAAGAAAATAAGTAAACTTTAATATATATCTAGGTACCCCACAATGCGCTAGTCATTTAACATAACTGAAACAGTAAATAATTGCCAAAACCCTTTTGCCTTTTCCCCTTATTCAGATGCCAATTAGCAGGTTGTATGTTGCTCTAGACTAGCTAGGTTCCCTTTGTTTACTCTTTAGTTTGTTTCCTTATTTGATTATATGTTCTTGTTTGAATCCTCTCAAATTCACATCCAACAGACACTTCGGTTTCTCATTTTTATTGTCCATGATGGGTCTGACTGTACAAGCAGATAACCTTTAGACCTGGCACTTCGAGATGGGTCCTAGGATTTATAGGCCCTACGTTTCATCCACTTGTGATGCCCTTGGGATTTGTTTGCAGTCTGGAGTAGGAGGGTCTGAAGTATAGGGTGTTATAGCAATGCCCCACCCAATTTTATTGGGAAAAGAAGGTGAGGACCACGCCCCTTTTTGCATTACATTAGACTCAGTTTTGTGTTTATTTGTGTTTAGAACTGTTGTGGGGTTCTGAAAATACTAGTAGTCTCAAGTTACACACACAGAAGAGGCATGAAAGTTGTTTCTGAGTGAGGCTTTTTATACAGAATAATCGCAAGTTAAATTACATCATAGATAAATAGGCATAAACACCTCAATATCCACCGGTCCCCCATCCAGTTACATCTCTCTCTGGTCTCTGTCTACCAACTGCTGCATGAGGTCACCTCTTATATAATGGATGTAACCTTACCTGACTCTAACTTACATGACCTGTTGGGAAATGTGTCTGAAAGGACTGAGGTACTAACCCCACTTTTACCCTTCATTTTTCAAAACAAGCAATCCATGTTTTAATTAATTAATACCCTAGACCAGTCTCTAAGCGCAGGAGCAGGTTCCAACCTGTGTTGTCTTGTGTTGGTCTGCGTTGTCTTACTCCCAAGACAAACGTGTTACACATAAGCTATCCTCCTGTTCTGTATTATCAGAGTATATTGAGTATCCATGTACAGAAACTACCTAGCATGCCTTGCATATAACAGTACACCTATATACAAATACTATTTAGCGTGCCTTATATAAAAAAAGAAAAAATGCATCTATGACAGCATGCCTTGTGCATAGCACCTGGTTTCAGAAACATATATCTTTTAAAACATGCTATAGAAAACAGATCATTTCCATTCATACCTACACATTACCTTAATCTATTTTATTCATGACAACCAACCTGGTAACAATAGTCACAATATTAATGACCTATGTGTAAACCGTCATGCTTCATTTGTACTCTTTTGCCCCCGCGTCATGTTGTGTAAAATCAGTACCATTACCATGTCAAGATGGGATGGTCACCCCTCTCAGCCTCAGGTGGGGGGCCTAGTAGTGAAAATTACAGATCCAGTCCTACACCAGGGGGGGGATGGTGAGAGTTAGGCAGGTCCAAATATACCTATCTCCTTCCCATGTGTCAGTCTGTTCATGTGCAGTACCAAATTGCATCACCTAAATCACATTCAGGAGGGCAGTTTTCCACCTCCTATTGGTACGTTCAAAAGGTGTCGGACTCTGAAAGAAATCCTAACGAAATGTGACATTTGCCTACTCAGCAAAGTGAGAAAGGCCAATCTGAATTGTAGGGTTTAGTGAAAGCAGTTGGCCACACACCATGTGGTAGATGTAAACGCTGCCAACTCACAAAAATAAGCACTGAATATGATTTGGACATTAAAACACTTTGGAAGCAAAAACTCTGACAAATTGCAACACTGAAATGTGTAGTGTATGCAATATCGTGTCCATAAACGTTGCTATCCATAGGGAAAACGAAAGGAAAGTACGGATTAGGATAACAGATTATACAAGTTGTATACATAACAACATCAGTAATGCACCACTAGTAAATCATTTCACACAGCTACAACACAATCTTGAGGATTTAATGTTGACTGAGATTTAGAAACTCCCCAAAAGTGGAGTTGTCAATAGAGACAGAGAAACATTATTGAGAAAAGTACATGAATTAATCATCCTAACTTAGAGTAACAGCAAGGGTCTCAATGAAACCATTGAGTGGTTCAGACTTAATTTTTAGTGTATAATGTACAATTTTAGACTATAAAGCATACTGATTCCATTCTGTGTACAATGTGTTTGGTATATTTATTTAACAGATTTAAACGGGGCGTTTGATCATGCTGACTAGCTGGTCAACTTTATACTAATATTAACTTTCTGAATCGGCGAGTAGGCTTAATGAAAAGCACCTTCAGGTGCAGGAACAGATCACTACATTAAATAGGAAGTAACAAAGTTAGTTTGGTTATGCTCGCTAGACCGCACGTTATATGGCGGTTGGACGTGGGAGAGAAATCACAGGAATTAACAGGTAAAGAGATTTTGAGTATGCATGCCTGGTCTCGCTCAGTGTTCTTAATATTGAAATGCATCCAGCTTTTGAGTCTTCGGTACAGTATTTTGCTTGTGTTACAGCTTCAAATAATGGCATAGTTTCTGAACTTTGTTCCTTGAGATTTATCGCATTTTGAAAAACTCAATTTGAGTGCATTAATTAATTGGTGATAGACCTTGATGATTAAAGCAACTACGTTTCTCAATACCTGTGAGAAGTTGTATTTAGTAGAGCAATTCTTTGCATTACAGGACAGCCTGATTAAAGATGGGTGGTTTACGTGATGATTGCTAAACATCTTTCAACTTACCCCTGTATTTTTCAGGGACCAATTTGAAAAACTTTAAGAATACATTATTTTCTACATTATATTGGTGTTCTCCGATGAAGGAGTTTGGCTCACGGCTGTCTGTCCCACTGTTTTTTGGTGTAAGGGTTACTTCACTAATGTTTATAAGGACCCTCATTGTTGTGTTTTGTTTGCACATAGGATCTTGCAACAAATGGTATTTGATGTCGAAGGTGTAGGATGAATGGCTATTCAGGGGCAAATATAGACTAACTGCTTGTTTTGTATGTTGTTTTCAGAAATTGTGAATACTGAAATGCAATGGAAATACTAAAATGCAATGGAATATTTTGTTGGAGATTACTGACAGTTTTGGTATCTGTTTGGATGTCACATCACAATTTGAGTATTAAGTTGAAGTGCAACTACTGCTGAATAGATCAGTAACAATAAATGATGTGTAGTTTAATATTTAAGAAACAGAATTGTACACTTCAGTATTATGTGCATTATGTGGATGACAACACTGTTAAGGAGGACTGTACAAGGACTCAGGACAGACACAAAAAACAGAGGAAGACAGAAAAAGGAAGACAGAGCGAAGGGTGCTGAAACTTATTGTCTTCGAGTGCAATGACCAGATCCTTACCCTATCTTTCCAGAGTGCCATGAGATCCAGCTGGCTTTCCTTAATCTTAAACAAAGGCTTGGTATGTAAGTAGAAATAACCCCAGCTCTAAATTTCATAAGCCCTTCAATTTGGGTAGCAGTGCATTTAATATTTCCCCATTGAAAACCCCAAAATTACCAGTGTAATGCAGTCATCACCCCATATAAGAATCTCTTGTTTGCCTTTGTATGTTAGCATATCTTATTTGAAAACCCCCTCATTTGACTGTGTAAATCCTTAGTAATTGTGTAAGTAAAACAATTAATTCCCCCATTGAATTCCACGGATTGAGATTGTTGAACTTCGAAACCAACCATCCTTGTCTAGTGTTTTTATTTAATTGTTATAGTCATTAAAGTGTTGTCTCAAAAGAATGATTCGTATTGTGAGCAGAAAACCAAATTTGTCCCGGTGTCTAAATTATGCCCTGCTAAGCGAATTTTCATTTGCCAGTCTCATTCCTATTTGCATCTGTCCTATTAAACCCAAACCGTTGTTCCCATTGTGAGTAATCCCTTTTCCCAAAGCCTGTCTGTTAGTTGCCTCTGTAATTTTAACTAAAAACAGATTTTCCTCTGTGCCTTTCTCATTTTCATATGTGCCTTTCTCATTGTTGAAAGCGTGTGCGTCCTTTTCAAGCCCCAGTAAAATTAAGGTGATTCCCATTTTCATTTTTTTTTCTAAAAATGTCCTTTCATCCTTTAAAAAGCATTTTTCCTAGAGTATTTGCCTTCCTCTATCCGATTCTGAGTGCAGATTTCGAGTTACATTTCCTTCATTTTTCATTGCTCAGAGCTTGCCTGTTACTTCACAGCCCCAGTAAAATATAGTGTGATTTGTATTTTCGTTTTTCCAAAAATTCCTTTTCATCCTTTCAAAAAGCGATTGTCCTAGACAATTCCCCTTCCTCTATCATGCTGTGTACTCGGATTTGGCATTGGCTTCCCTTCATTTTTATAGTTTTGGCCTTGGCTGTCATTTCCAGCGCCAGCAATATTTAGTGTGATTTGCCATTGCGTTTCTCTAAATATTTCTTATCACCTTTGAAATATTGCTTTGCCCACTCTATCCTTCTTCCTCTATCATACCCTGATCATTGATTGTGAATTGCATTCCCTCTATTTTTTTTATTTTTTTCTCATGTGTTGCCTGCATTCAAATTGAATTTCCTAAGTGTGCTAGATAATCTGTCTTGAATCCCATTTTGTCCTCTAATGTAAGCAGCCCAAAGTCCCCTTGTTTGCTGTCCCATAGCAATATTATTGAATCATTGTAAACCCATGTTTCCATTGTTGCAGGGGGGAGTGCTTAACTGTTGGTGCTATCACTTTGTGGTAAATTGTTCTTTTTCTGTTCTGTCATTTCAATAACCAAAATTAACTGTGGTAGTATTTCTTAACCTGGTTGGTCTGTAGAGATTATTGCATTTTGTGTTGCCACAACTTTGGTGGCTGCTGTATTTTGATTATACTCCTGTACATTGTATAATATATTAATACCTTTCTTATTGATGCACACCAGCCTGGTTCCTAGTCCATTGTGACACAGGGTCTTTGTGGAGCTTGGGTGGGAGATGAGCTGGAAGCCTACTCAAAAGAATCTGCAGTATAAAAAAGCATTTTATTGTGTTCCACATCCATTTTAGGGGAAGGAGTTCCTTGGCTGGTGCGTGCCATGTAATAAACTGTGACAAAGTGGGGGCTTGTGCCGTGATTGAGAAGAGTTTGCACCCATGGTAATGCAGCACAGCAGACTACCCATTGAAGGTATTGTTACATTTAGTGGGTAGAATGCTGGATTGTATTGTAAAGCAACCATACAAAAACATATACCCTAGGTATCAGGGCTGTGTCTCAAAATAAAATATTATAAGCATAAACTAGGCAGGACCAGGATGGAGATTTTGCACTTGCATAGACAACCCACCAGGTGCAGAACACCTTTCACAATGAGCACTGTGGAAATGAACATGGCTAGACAGCACCTCCTATCCAAATTGTTCATTGGGGGGAATGGGCAGAACAAAAACACGAAGTCTGGCAGTCTAGAATGATGCAAGAGGTGACCCCTATTAATATGGATGTGTGGCAAGAAAGTGGCCTGTTAGATCAAGACCGGGCAGAGTTTTATATGATGCAGAACAACAAAGATGAGCAAATTAAAATGGTCCAACTCACTCCATATATGTACTTCCAGATGGTAGTTATGGAAGAAAGGTACCAGGAGAGTGTAACCTCTGTGCAAAATCAGTCTGTGCTTTTAGATCAAACACAGAGTGAGTTAGGCCAGCATAGGAACAAGTGCTACAGAGCCAAATTTCTGTGTTAGAATTGAGAAACAGTATTCAACAGTTAAATGAGGAGTTGGCAGCACAGCAACACATTCATTCAGACAGAGAGTGCCAATTCTCACACTAAAAGAGGAGTGCCAAGAAGGGGTTCAGAACCTGAAAGTGAGTAAATTAAAATTGAGTCAACAAGAGACGTACAAAAGAGCCTGCTTAGAGGACATGTGCACTTTACAATATCAGATCAATCAATTGGAAGAGGAGAACAGCAAGTTAATTATTAAAGAGGTCCATTCCGAAGAGGAATTTGACCAGGAGCGCTGGAAGTTGAGCACTATGAAACAGCAGAGAGATAACCACAGTGAACAGAATAGCACACTGTATCAGAAAATAGATGCCCTATGGCAGGAAATAGGCCAATTAAAGGCAGACCTGGAGAAAGGCGAGTCATGTCTTCAGGAATTTACTGACCTAAAATTAGAGAATGAAAAATTTATGAGGCAGATGAGACAAATAGAATGTGACCTAGAGCAGACAATACAGACCAAAAATGTGCAGAGTGAGGAGATTAGTCTCCTGCAACAGAAATGGTCTGAGTATTGCCAGAAAATACAAGAAGCACAGAAAGGAAATGAGGTCCTTTGTGATGAGAACAGTGGACTCCATGGCAAAGTAGTAGCACAAGGTACGGTCATAAAGCCAATCAAGCCCTGATAGCAGAGGCCTTTGCATACTATCAAGAAATAGGTGCTGAGAAAGAGAAATCAGAGAGAATAGAGAAGGAGTGTGCTAGATTTAATAAGGCATTGGGGAACCCCAAACTGTTTGGGAATGGAAGGGCAGCCCCTAATCATGGTGTAGGGCCCTCTGTAACAGGGGCCTCAAGCCAACTTACAACCTTGTATGCACAAGGCACTGCTAAATTTACATCTATGAGTTCACAAGAACCAGGCACCATGAGGCAGCTGGACTTAAGTAGGTCTAGCATGACTGACCAGGAAGGCCGGCCCCCATCAGAGATTGATGGATGTGCATCACTGCTTACGTTCAAAAATATTGTGTCAAATGTATCTGACCAGGAGGACTGACTGGCAGAGAGACATCAGCTACAAAGGGGCCATCTGGTCCACTTTGCAGATAAAGAAGCGTCTGAGTTTAGGCCCCAAAAGAGAATCCTGAAAACCTCCACCTGTTGAAGGTGGTGGGGGGAGTTCTGCACAAACCCCAGAAGGAGGGAGGAGTCGGATGAGCACTCCCCTGTGCGAAAGAGGGAATCCAAGGGAAGTGACCCAGAGAGCCTACAAAACAACAGGGGAGAAGAGACTAGGCCCCGTCATTCAGGGAGAGACTCACAGTCTCACTGAATCAGGGAGTGCCTAGACGATAGGGACAGGACCTCAAATATTAGAAGCTCTGAATCTGAGGGTGAATGGACTCAAGTGCAGCGGAAAAAGAAGGGTGCCAAACAAAGGAGGACTTTGGTAAAAGACCCCATTAGATAAATATAATCCATTAGAAACTTCATGACCCTTTACAATAAAAATACCAATTGCTCAGTCTGGGAGCATCTAGAGCTGTATGACCAGATGATGACATCATTTGGCAACACAAATGACCAGAATTCTATGGAGTTTGCCAAGTGGGCATTCTCCCCAGAATACTCAGGCTTCTTTGCTGGGCTGGAAGATCGGAATCATTCAATGTGGCCTACCTTCAAGGCGGCCATCTTGAAGCACTTCTCTGTGCACCGGAACCCCCAGGAGGCTCGCAAGGCGGTCTACAACCTGCAGTGCAGAGAAGAGCAGGCACCAAGAGAGTTTGTCCAAGAGCTGAAGCAGGCATTTGCCCAAACCACTAGACAGGTGCGCACAAACAGTAGGGAGTTCATTAACACCTATTTCCATGCCCTCTATAAGTACATAGTGACCCAACTGGTTAGGGACTTCCACGAGAAAAGGATTCTTGACTGGGTAATAGAGCAAACTACTCGGATCTATGTGGTCCAAAAGCCTGTGGAAAATAAGAATTCCCCCAAAAATCCCAAACCAACCAAAACCCCTACTGCTGCCAATGTGGCGGAAGTGAAGAATACCCCCATTTTGGACCTAGAATTTGGGGGCCTAAAAATACACTTCCCGCTAACAAACCAAACGAGAGGCAGAGAAGACCCACTGACCAGTCCCAAGCAGGTGGTAGCCAGGCAGGGTATCCCACAAATGTGTCACCTGACTCTGCCAACAACATTAGCCCAAGGTAAAAGGGGAACAGACCCATCTTGGGGTATGTATGGAATCCCCCAGCTCAGGGGTGGGGATCCAATCAGGTAAGAAGTACGGCCCCAGGAAAATTTCCCCCAAACTTCCCTCCAAACTTCCCGCCAAACTTCCTTCAGGAGGGCAGTAATCTTCCACCCTCTAGTTTAAGTTTCTTCCCCAGGTACCCTCCAAACTGCAACATTCAGAACAATCCTTAATTCTCTCCCTTTCAGAAGTCTAGACCGCCAAATCAGGGAGAAGGGAGGCCAAGGCTGTAGGGCTACCAGGGAAACCCTCCATACCCAAGCTATTATGGGAGAAAGGACAGTAACCCTTACTGGAAGCAGCAAAGATTTGACCCAAGACTCCCATATCAACTAGAGAGGGTGTCACAACTTGAGCGTCAGGTCCAGAGCTTGACCCAAGACCTGAGTTGCATGTTGAGGGCACAGCGGGGCTCTCAAATGAACATGGCTGCCCAGAAAAGCTCAAACCCAGGGACTGGCACCCCGGAACAATGATGGGGAGAGAACCCCGACAACCAACTGGTTCCAGAGGAGGAGGCTTGGGAGGAAGCTTCCTTCCTCACCCTTGAAAAGCCCCTAGAAACCTCTGAACCTGAACCCAAATCTCTTACCTCCGAAAAACTTCAGCCTAGGGAACAGATTGTAAGTAGGAGAAACCATTGGACAAAGAAAACCCATTTTGTAGAGGAAGTCAGCGTCCTCCAGTTTGAAGGGGAAGAATCCCTGGAGGATTATGGGAAGAAAGTATTCTCTTTCAAGGATGGGGAGATTTCTCCCAAAGAAAAATGGGTCCCAAAAGACCCTGCTAAGACCCTGCATGCTAAACATGTACATTGGTGATAAAAGTAGAGCATAATTGTTGGGTTGTGTGAGATGTCCCCTCTGCCTACTACCTAGGCAGTGACATTCTCAATCGATTCATAATTAATTGGGACTCAATTAATTTCCAAGTCTGGTCCCAACAGGGTGGATATATCCTGGGCTTTGACAATCCTGAAAAGGCATTTTGGACATCTCAATTGCTGCCGTATGCAGTTCATGTTCAAACTGGGGAAGAGGTCACCATTCCAGGACTGGTCTGGCCATTCACCATCCCCTTAAAAATTAAGCGAGCAGGACTTTTGGCTGGTTAAAGAACCCGGTGAGGGTAGAGCCCAGGAATCCTCCGAAGAGTATATATAAAGAACTGGTATATATACATATATATATTCAATGAAAAAACTTTGTTAAAGGGACGTTATGGTTAAGTTGTGCTACTAAAAACCTGCTGATAACCCTACTGATTATCTTCATGCACAGAAACTATTGCTGTCTTTCAAGCCTGTGTCTTCCCTTATGTATATGTTTCATATGATGTAACTGGACCCTAAGGGAATTACTGTAAGAACATACTTGAGGGATAAGTATTCAAATATAGTACCTTTTCAATTTTTATTTCCTGACTGTTACTGAAGAAAACCAGGTGGCCTAGATATGTCAGTAAAGGAAAAAAGGGGGAGCCAGACATGTGATGTCATCAGTGATGTCATCAATGCCATTTGTGATGTCATCTTTGATGTCCTGGGTGTTAGTCTTAGCAGTGCACGGTGGTAGCGTGAGTTATGGTTGCTTAGCTTACCATAACTGGCGAATTTCAGGGTTTTTTTCGGTTTTACTTCGAACCATAACGTCCCTTTAACAATGTTTTTTTACTGAATTTCATAGGTTTTTAATAGCACAACTTAACCATAATATCCCTGACTTTATATACATGTAACATAGAACATACTGAACCCCCAGCTAGTCATTTTGATGTCCGCAGACTCTGCTTATGTCCGCAGACAGTCGCAGACAACAGCAACACTACCCAAAAACTCAGGGGGTATCTTAAATTCTTATATCATGCCATATGTACACTGCACAAGTTTAAAAACACATTATATGTAGTAATAAATAAGAAGTGTAACCTATATATGTAACACATCAACCATCCACTTAAATACCATATGTACTAAAATGGAATATACCAAAAGACGAAAGATAGGCTCCCAACATAAATACCTCACAGAGACTGCACAACTAGGAGCAACAGCAGAGCTACAAACCAGTAAGCAAGTAAGTGTACTTCATTTTTCTTATATATTTATAAAATTACCGTATTAGATACAATAAAAGTGATATATATATCTATTTTTTTTACAGACCATACAAACTTTGAAAATAGTACACCAAAAGATATATTGGATAAGACTCTCCAGCGCATGGAAGAAAAAATGGACATGCTCATGGTAAATTTCAACAATTTGAAAAACTTTGTGGAGGACCACATAAAAGAAAACATTAGATACCATTGTCCCACATGTACCTGTCCCCCCTCTCCATATCCCAGTCAATTATCACCAAATCCCCTCTTTGAAGAAAAACGTTTTGATGAGACTTCCATCCCTTCATCTCCTCGTATCAATCCTCTTGAAACCCCCAATTCTCCTGTGTTTGTCTCAGTTTCTGCTTCCCCTTCTCTTTCATACATGTTACAACTATATATAATAAAGCAAAAATATTATATGTGTCCTAATTCAGTTCTTTTTTGTGTTTTTTTTTAAAAAAAAGCAGTTGAGGTGTCCGCGGACAGGGAGGGTGTCCGGGATGTCCGTAATGAAACAAAAATGGGGGCGTCCTAAGGACACTATACCTGTCCGTACTGTTTGCAGGCAAGGTAAAACTCTTCTAAGAACACAAGAGGTGTCCGGGATGTCCACAATTAACCAAAATGGAGGTGTCCTAAGGACACTATACCTGTACCTATTGTTCGCAGGCCAGTGGAAACAGTTCTAAGAACACACTCGGTGTCCGGGATGTCTGCAAATAACCAAAATAGAGGTGTCCTAAGGACACTATACCTGTCCGTATTGTTTGCAGGCAAGTTGAAACTGTTCTAAGAACACACTCGGTGTCCGGGATGTCCACAATTAACCAAAATGTAGGTGTCCTAAGGACAATATACCTGTACCTATTGGTTGCAAGCAAGTTGAAACTGTTCTAAGAACACACTCGTGGTCCGGGATGTCCAATTAACTAAAATGTAGGTGTTCTAGAGATACTATACCTGTCTGTACTGCATAAAAAAGATCTACGCACATGCGCACCACACCCGTAAGTTCTCCGAACATCGCGTCTGTCCGTTACTGTTCGCGTTGCTGGTGTCGCACTTTTAATTAATTTCAGGACCCGAACACTGTCCGTAGAACACCCGCGCGCATGCGCACAACCATTCCCGTGCATTTGATGTCCTGCGGACGGCCATTCCCTTCGCGGACATGTTTGCGACACCATCATGTGACCGCACCCATGCTGAGCGTGTGTCCTGAATTGCGGACACTGTCTGGGTCCCCGAACATTTTAAAAGTATCTTTTCATGCAATCCACAGTATTGCATACTAAAAATGCACCATAGCACATGTCCTAGACAATAACCTTGACTTTCTACATACTTTTTAGACATTTTTTAGCCCTTTTGGGGTGTTTGTTCTGTCCGCGGACAGCGCAGGTGTACGCGACCTGCGCACCAGCACCCCTATAAAAGGCCACACCCCAGAGCTCATCCTCATTGTGTTTCTGGCTACCTTAAAGAACATGGTGTATTTTGCTGCCAATTTTTCAGATTTCTTTCTGAAACCTGATGGCATACATGGCTCCTCTACTGCCACCTGGTGCTACATCTGCCTCAGCACCACCCCCAGCCCCTCCACCACCACCACCTCTCCAAGGGCCTGAAGAGGGGAACAGTCATGAGGATGTAGAAGAGGATGAGATGACGAGGATGAGGTAGTGGAAGTCCCTACTACCAGCACTCGCCGTGAGTCTTGGGTGTGGCAGTTATTTACCATTCATGGTTACGTATCCAAGGCGTGTACGAACAAAGTTACCTGCAACGAGTGCAAAATAGTGCTGAGTCGTGGGAAGTTTGGTTCGTACAGCTTTGGTACGACTACTATGAAGCGACACCTAAGGTCGTTCCACGGTGGGGCTGTTCGCAAGGTTGTACCTTGCAAGGAGCATAGTAGGTTGAGTTCCTCTACTTCATCCTCTGTTTCCGCTCCTCTCACCACAAGAGACACTCCTGTGGGAGAGAGCATCCCTCTAGCTGCCTCACAGGCCATTCTCAATGCTGATGACCCTTACCTTTCAAGGGTCACAGTTTTGTGTATGTACTGCAACGCAGTACTCTGCAGCGGGGAGAGACTTCAAAGTGCTTTTGAGACTCTGGTCTCAGAGCACGAGAAGACCTGCCCACTACCTAAGTAAGGCCACCCTACATCTTCCTCTCTTCATCCGCCCTTTCTTATCCCCGTAGTTGGTGTCCCCCCTTACCCTCCTTTCCCCTCCTCTCCTAGTGTTTAGTGTGTTAAAAAGCAAAAAAATATAAAACAACAAAAATCCCCTGAAAAAAGGCTCTTTTCAGAGCCGCCTTTCACAGTCTAAAAATAGAAGTGACAAATAAATGGTGCAGGGCCCTGTGCATTTTTTTTAGAAGTCCACGGACAGTTCGCGAACATCTAAAATTTTGGGGTGCTGCCCTATCAAAATCATTGTACTTTTATCTGGGAGGAAGAGGTGGCTCTGAAAAGAGCCTTATAGTGATGCTTTTTTGTATTTGAAAAACTTGAAATAGTGAACACCTACTGAAAAATGGATAGCTGTAATTCCACAAAAGGACGAAATGCATTTTGTACATTTCTCAAAAAAATGTGATTACCAGCATAAGTAAGACTCCATCTCTGTGAAAAATGTATGTGCTACAAAACATATTTTCATTGTGAAAAGAGGACATGCCAACATCTCCTAGAAAGGCACAAACAGCCTTATTGACATTCCGCTTTGCTTTCTTCATTGTGGACCACATGCAGAAGAACGCAGCAACATTGCGCAATAGGAGGAAATATTACTTCAGAATGTGGAAACATTTCCATGACCTTCCCAAGTCCTTCTTTCATCGCAAATTGCAAAGAAATTCCTGACATATGTCCTAAACTGTTCCCTCCACAATGAATTATAATTATGTCCGGATGAAATACTGTCTACAAACTAGCACAGAGAGGTACCAAATCTAGCCACTTCATTTCAATCACTCCATGCCAGTGCACTTTCACAGGAGGGAATCCAAGTTCTGCAGCTACTCCACAGCTTTGTGCAAGCACCTCCAACCAATGTATCCATGAGTCTCTCAAAATCCACACAATCTGTTTTCTGAAACACACAGCCATAGCTAACTGATCCTCTCTCAGGAAAAATACCTTCTAAAAAACTATCTCTTTACACAACACACCCAACAAACTTTACTGACCAATCAATTGCTCTGCTCATTCTCACTTGCATGTCTCTCCACCCCAAAATCCCTGTATGTAATACGCGGTGTCTGCGGACTACCGCCATGTCCACGGACATATCGTAACCTGGACAGCTCTTCTACCATTTCCACTTCACTCTCTGTGCCATTCCCTCATTGGATACAGCTAAACAGTCACACAACCATCCACCAATCACATCCAAGACCTCTACATCTAACAGCATCATCAGAATTCAGCACTTCAAATGTACTGTAGATTACTCTGAGTACAAGTCTCATATAATTGGAAAACACCTACTACAAAAACTACTGTACAACTCTCCAAGATTTCTACTTGCAGCTGCATGCATATCCATATGCACGAATACAAACTACAGGTATGCATATTCTCTGCACAGTACATGTACAACTCTTGTAAAAGAATATGAACAGAGTAAGTGCCACTTAACCTGTATAGCCTATAAAATGAACTTATTGTCATTTTTTCCATCTACTATAATCAACTGTGACTACCAAACCTATCTACTATCTAAACGTTTGTTTTACACACAACAGTATAATTGTAGAAAAACACTAAGTAGTGCATTATAAAATTACACACAGCCAGGATAAGGTCATGCACCTTCATATACTCACACAGATAGACACTAGCATTGAAAAACTCCCAACTGCAATAACATCACTGCCTGTAAATCACATCCTTCTGATGTCTTACCCACACCTTCACAAATGCATACATTCCATGCTTTTCTATACAGTATCTGCCATTTACCTCATAAAAATTGCAAAATAAGTATATCATTATTTCTTCTTTCTCCTAACATTCAATAACACAGCCTTAAAAAACCAAGCGAGTTTCATACACTTCTTATTCTACTCATTTGGAAATCATGTTGAACTAACATATTTAAAATGAAATATAAAGACTGCACATAGTCAAAGGAAACTGCATGCTATATGCACACAAAATTACTAACTTCTTTCCTTTACAATTACAGTGAAGACCACTCTCCTGAAAAGCAGCAGAATCTGAAGTACAAACAACAACTCAGAAGAAACCTAATCATTCCACACAAAAAAGTAAGTACAATACTACCATAATATTCTTACTGTTACTCAAACACACTGTGTGTTTGCCTCATGGTATTTGCGCACAAAAAAAAAGAAAAGATTAGTGCACCATTCTGGCCACAAATCCCCATTTGTTAAACATGGATTTGCAAGCAGAATGCCGGACAAATCCCTGTTTGTCGGCGCACAAATGACATAACTCAGCCTCTAGAATGTTAGTATTGCAGAACAAAGAAATGTTTTAATTCTATACCATTAGATTTAGTATTAGTGCTTCTCCTCACCACTAGCTTCCTTTCTACTGTCATCTGAACCCCAGTATAGTAACACACAAATACAAGAATAGCCTTCCCAACTAGTTGTAGCTGCCCAATGTACAATCACACACCATCACATACATCTCTACCATCATACTCAGACACTCATGCACACAGCACACATGCATTGAAGAACAGCCCAACCCATACCTTCTTTATTTTTTTCAACAGATCCTTAAGAATGCCTGCCAAAAAGCAAGTCCATAGAAAACAACGTAGAAGTAGAGCAAATGAAAAAAGAAGTGTCCAAAATAAGCATCCATCTCTAGCAGAATTTGTGCAAAAAGTTCAAACAAAACAGCTAATACAGTCATTTAGCAAAACAAAACATGCTTCAAGTACAGAAACGTTGCCTCTTCGATCAAAATGTAAAACGAAACAGAAAATGATTGTCAAGAATTCAGCTACCACTACTGCTAAAACTGCTCCTATAAATCTTGACATAATGGCAAGTAAGCATACCAAAAAAAAGTATTTTAGCAAAAATTTTCTGCCACAGAGTCCTTCAGAATCTTATAAAAACAGGAGTGAAATCATACACAACCCTTAAAACCTACCGTGGAAAAATAATCTTAGAAGCTTTGATAGACAGTGCAATCCTTCTCAAAAGAAAGTTATTTATTTTAGTGTTAAACAGAATGAAACCACTAACAAAGCTAATTACTAAATTACAAAAAAGACTTCTCAATAAATGAAATATCAACAAAAATATCTTCTTAAATATCTGTGGAGGTGAATGGAGTCACACCACAAACACAGAACCATATTTTAATGAAGAAGCATACAAACAAAAGCAAACAAATACAATTGCTATACATATCAGTGGACGAGGTTATGAAAAACGTAATAATACCATAATAGAACAAGAAACACTGCTTACAAAAATATCCCCAGAAAACTCAGAATTACCTCTCCATTCGACTGGACCAAAACATCCAGTATACAAATGGCCATGCATGTCAATGTGTAACATTCCCAAAAAACCTTTCACATCTTTATGCCAATTCCTCAATCAGTATGTGAAAGGCAAAGACAAAATCAAAATGAAACTGCTGCAAAATATGGATACCTGTCCAGTGCGTAAATACACAGGACTACAAGGTCATTCATTAGCCTGCATTTTAGGACCTATTTGCGAAAAGCACCTTCCATCACATCAAAATGATATCAACACATCATCCAACTATAAGACATCTAGTCTATAAACTGTACTATGCTAAATGTCCTGCTTTTGCACAAGCCAATTTAAATAACAATCTTCTACATGGTACATCCAAAGCACTACTTGAAGAAATTGACCATATCCAGAAAAAATATTTTGGAAGAGAAAGCCACTTACAAAATGCAATACCTTTACTACAGACTAGCAACTATTGTACACATGGCAACCTTCTACTACACACATACAAAAAAGAAATACTAACATTTAAAAGAACATCTGCTTAAGTACCAAACCATGTGTGTGTGTTGCCGCAGAACTTTTTATAAAACTAACACAAAAACTATAGCATAACGTACAAAATAGTGGATAAAGAAGATTCTAAATGGTTTGAATTAGCTCTCTACCTTATAACAGAAAACAAATATGAAATAACTGACCCCTTAATACTTTGCAGTTACTGCACTACAAAACTTGACAACAACCAAACTCCTTCACACGCTATCACAAATAACTTGGAATTATTCCCACTACCAAAACCCCTACAACAACTCAATTTATATGAGAGCATCATAATTCAAACAGGGCACCCATTTCAAGCAATAATACGCCTTCAACCAAAAAACAGCAAAATGACCTCACTTTGAATTGGTGAAAGGCATTTGTGGCAAAGTAGTTTATTTACCATTAGATCTGACAGAAAATGTGCCCACTGTAGGAGTGCAACGTCCAATAGAACAATCTTTAATTATCTTAGTAAATGGTGTACCAACAAAAGACAAAAACAATTTGGCAACAACTTGTCGACTTACATAAAGTTAGACAAGCCTTGAAATATCTAAAAGACAATAATGAGTACTATAAAGAAATACATATTGAAGAAAACTTAAGGGGAATGTTAGGGAGAATTCTCTGTTTAGGCTGAATTTCCTAACCTAGTGAGTCCCCCAGCAGCTTTGCTGGATTTTTGGGGTTTATTCTTTTCTCCTGCCAAAAGTGAGACTCTTTTACCCTCACTCTTGGGCATGATTTGAGTGTGTTTCTTTGAATCTAGATGTGTTTAATGGGCTATGGGGTCTTTTACTCCATAGGGCTTCATGTGTTTTTGTGATATGTGTTACACAGCACCCTCAGTGCAGTGACACAGGGGTGTCATAGTGACCCCCCAGTATAGACTCCATACCCTGGGACTGACTACTGTCTCCCAGGACATGTAAAGTCACCATTGACTTTACTAGTCTTAAATTCTGAACAGAACCAGTACAAACCATCATATTGTGGACGTACTGGCTGGGGCAATTCGATTGCCCCAGGGTCTGTTAGTCGAGGGGGCACGTCTCCGTCCCCCCTGATCGAGTTTTGGCTGGTGGCAGTGGATACTACTTTTTATATTCAACCGCAAATATTTTCCTATGGGATTTCCCATTGTTTTAGGCTACTATCTTTATTTAATTATTTACGGTAGCCTCGAACATACCGCCGGTTTATTTAATTAATATTAATTCTCCGGTTGGTATTTTTTGCCAAAACTTGATTCTAAAATGGCGTTTGTGTTCTCTTCTGTGACTCCAACCCAAGTCGAGCCCTTTGTTCCACTTTTTGGCGGGCTTCTCCACAGAAGCCCTCCAAAGTGGTACCACTCTGTCTGGGGTACTTAGGAGGGGTGGAGGGAAATGTAGGTACCATGGACTGAGTTGCCTAGGCAACTCAAGTCGCACTCCATCCTGATTGGCCCAAGTGGTGAGCCGGCCGGCTCACCACTTAGCATGTTTGAGTAACAGCTAGGCTGAGTGAATGGGGATCTGCTGCATAAAAGCAGGGCTTTGGGGACAGGAACTTCAGAAGTCGCCACAGGACCTAAGAATCCGACGAGGGAGAAGCTGAGCCAACCTGCCACGACACCACCACCGGTGGAGCCCTGCTGGACTGCCTACCCACTTTTCCCAACGACAGAGGAGATCTCCCGCCGGAGAGTCTTCGTCCTTTGACTGGTGGGGATAACCAGTTTCACCGTCTTTTCGCCTTCCCGATGTACCTCGTGGCCGCCTTGCCTGTGCCCAGCACCCCGGCAACCGGGATACCACGTTTTAGCACGACCGCGAAACAAAGGTACCACCTTTAACCGGAAAGCTCTGCGGCTGGTTTCTGCCCTGGTAGTGCAACGACCTTCATCTTTCCTCCAAGTCGAGATCTTCTCTTCCCCTGGACGACGACGCAACTTGCACCCACTCCCAGGAACATCTGCCACCGCTGGAGGATCCTTCCCACTTAAGGTACCATGTCCCGCCTGGCTTCCCTTGCTACCGACTGTATGGGGTAGATTTAGCCCCCGGCTTTCGAACCTGGGTTAGCCTGGGACACCCTGGCTAAACTTTCCTAAGCCTCTCTAAACTCTTTTTGAACCCTCTGCAAGACTTTCTAAGCCTAGTGTAACTGTGTGATCATGGGCGCATTTGTGCTCTGCTCCCTCTAAGAGTGGGCCCAGCCTTTGGACTTTGGCTCACCAGTGACTTTTGCTCTTCTGCCTTGCTAACAGTGTTCCTGAATCTTAGAGTGGTGTGCCTTTCCATATTCTGTCTTTTTCCCTCCCTTTCTCACAAACTTATTGGAGTGCCATCTAGTTAAGCGCTCACCTCTGTATGAAAATAAGTGGTGTTTTACAGTAATAGTAACTGTGTTTAGAATATTTTACAATAAGAGTGCTGGAGTGTTTCAACAGTGTGTTTTTAAATAAATAATTATATACTTTGATACCAAAGCTCTGGTCAGTGTTTGCTTGTATTATTGCATCTTGGGACCTATTGTGTATACTTTACATACTGCCTAACTCTTCTTGAGGAAAGTCTGACTGCTCAGCCACAGCTACCAGGTAAATCTGGGTGGTACAGACTGCTGCCAAGTGGGTTTACTGCCAACACCTTTAGTCTTAAATCTTTTGCAGTGGTCCCTAAGGGAACTGCACAGGTTTCTGCCTAACACTGGTGTACAGCGGTGGGATTTGTATTGAGTATACACTTTAGAGTGCTTTAGGATACCTTAGTACAACTAACCACAAAGCTTAGCACTAAAAAAGTAATCTTTCTAACATGTCAACTATGGAAACCTATAGTCAAGAGTCCCTTGCTACAAAAACTGCTGATTGTTTAAGAGTACTATGTAAGCATAAGAACCTCCTGACTAAAGGCAAGAAAATGGAATTAATAGAAAGGTTGTTAGCTAACCAAAGTCTGGATGATGGTTCTGAGGAACTTACCATGACAGAAAATGTAGATAACAGTATAGAAATTGATATTGATCAAAATGTTGATAATCTTGAGGAAGAGTCAGAAGAGGAGGGTGAGGCTGATGTGACTGTGCCCCCTAGGCCTCTGTCTGCTGTACCTGCTGTACCTACTGGGCCTTTGCCAAGTCCCACACTTAGTCCTCAATATCTCAAATTAGAGAAAATGAAACTTGAACTAGAGTTCAAGAGACTAAATACTCTGGCTGAACAGAGACATCAGGAAATGAATCAAGAACTAAGGCTAAGGGAAAAGGAGCACAAGCATGAGCTAGAAATGAAGAAATTATCTGTTGAAAATGCTTCTCTCTCTGGCTCCTCTAGAAGTTCCAGTCCTAAAAGACCCCGGATGCCTAAAGAATTGGTTGGTATGTATGAGCCTAAGTTGGATGTGTTGGATTGGTTGTCTCTGTTTGAATATAAGCATGGGCTCCAGAACATCACAGGAAATGACTTACTCACCTGGTTGTTCTCTAGGCTTCCCCCAGTTGCAACTGATGTGGTAATGGAGTTGGGGGAGGAGGATAGGAAAGAGTATGAATGTGTGAAACTAGCTCTGATAGCTAGGTTTGAGAAGACCCCTTCCCAGTATCTTAAGAGCTTTAGAACCCTCAAAAAGCATGATGGTACCCCTTGGGCTACCTAGGTGAGTGAAGGGTTGAAAAACCTAGAGGGATGGATTAAGAGTTACAAGGTGAACACTTATGAAGGTATGAAGAATCTTGTTATGTTGGAGTCAATTTATGATGCCTGCTCTCCTGAGCTCAGACAGCACTTGGCTGATTCAAAGGAATTAGATTCCCGAAAACTAGCTAAGGCTGCTGACTTGTGGGTTGCCAACAAGGCCACTCACAAGGATTCTGGGGTAACTCAGAAAAAGGATGAGGGGAAACAGCCTAAAAAGGACTCCAAAGAGAATTCTAATACTGCAAATTCCAAAGAGGGCCCCAAACAAAACCAGAAGGGTAAGCCACCAGGGAAACCACAGCAGAATAGTGTCTCCTCTGGTGCCAAACCAAAGGGAGGTCAGAACAAGCCACCATTCCAGAAGGCATTTGGTAAATGCTTTGTTTGTGGCTCTACTGACCATGTGAAAGCCGATCCCAGATGCAAGGGTAAACCTTCAGGGATCCAACTTGCCTCCTTAGCCTTCGCTCCAGAAGAGGAAGTCCCAATGGCAAGTGGAAACTTTCTACTGCTGGCTGATGAACCCATTGGAGTCTCAGCCAGCGTTTCTTTAGTCTCTCTGGGGTTGTGGGAACAACAGAATTTAGATGTGTATAATTCTATCCCAGATAATACTAAAGAGTATTATAAAGACAGTGTCCAGGTGAATGGTCAGGAGACTCCTGACATTCGAAACACTGGGGCCAGCATAAATGTGGTGGATGAATCATTTTTCAAGGCAGAGGATGTTGCTAAGGCACCCAAATGCCTCACCAAGTTAGCTGGAGGGCCTGTGCAGATGTGTCCCCAGTTACCAGTTCTCATCCAGTGTAATGACATGGCTGTAAAAATACCTGTCAGTGTACAATGTGAAGTGCCAGGTAGGGTTCTGTTGGGTAATGACCTGAAAGCTCTTGGAGTTGTGTCACATACCTCCAGACACCTAGTAAAAGGTTACAGGAGCTCACAAAACCTGCAAGAGAGAAAACCCTGCGAGGGTTATCTCAGGAGATGATGACAGAGATCACTCCTTTACCACTGAGCAACTCACTGCAGTAACTACCAGATCAGGAGCAAAGGAGCAGTCCAAGACTCCAAGGAAAAAGTCAGCAGCAAGCACTCCAGTGCTTCCAACAGTTACACCTGTAACTCCACCTCCAGCTGAGGCTGAGAGGGAGGAACAACCCTGTATGGTTGAACTAGACTCTGAAGAAGAGCTAGTGGGGGGCCAAGAACTTATTCGAGATCTAGACCCTGAGGACCATCCTGAGCTGCAGTCTTTACTGGCAGAAGGTGGGCCCAGCAGGGCAGCTTTCCGTAAGGGACAAAGAGAATGTCCAACTCTGGAGGGTCTCCGCCAACAGGCAGCTGCTCAGGCTGATGGGCAAGAGCCTGGGAAGTATAGGTTGCACTGGGAAGATGGCCTCTTCTACAGTGAACCAAATGAGTCTGAACCTGGAGACTACAAACGCCTTGTAGTACCTCAAGAAAACAGACAACAGTTCTTGCACTTAGCCCACGAGATTCCTTTGGCTGGTCACTTGAGCTTCAAGAAGACCAAGGAAAGGCTCTCACTCTACTTCTATTGGCCAAAAATGGGGGCAGAAGTAGATAAGTTTTGCAAGAGCTGCCATACCTGCCAAACTTCTGGTAAGGTTGGCGCCAAGAATGTGGCACCCTTAGTGCCTCTCCCAGTTGTGGGAGTCCCATTTGAGAGGATAGGGATTGACATTGTTGGTCCCCTTGATCCCCCTCCCTCCTCAGGCAACAGGTTTATCCTTGTTGTAGTAGACCATGCTACTAGATACCCTGAGGCAATTCCTATGAGAACTGTCACAGCTCCGGCTGTGGCTAAGGCCCTCCTTGGTATTTTTACCAGGGTTGGGTTTCCTAAGGAAGTAATATCCGACAGGGGATCAAACTTTATGTCCCACTACATGAAAGCCATGTGGAAAACCTGTGGAGTTACTTACAAGTTCTCAACCGCCTACCACCCCCAAACCAATGGATTAGTAGAAAGATTTAACAGAACCATGAAGAGCATGATAGGTGCTTTAGAGGAACCTCTGAAAAGAAAGTGGGACCTTCTACTGCCATGCCTTCTCTTTGCTTATAGAGAAGTCCCTCAGGAGGGAGTAGGTTATTCTCCCTTTGAGCTTCTCTATGGCCATCCGGTCAGAGGTCCATTGGCCCTGATTAAGGAGGGGTTGGAAGGCGCTCCTCCCCTCAAGCCAGTCAGAGTGACTGACTATGTGATAGGTCTTCGAAGGAGAATGTCACACATGATGGCAGAAGCTAGTGATAACCTGAAAGCTGGACAAGCTTTGGTCAAGCATTGGCATGATCAAAAGGCTAACATGGTTGAGTTCACTCAAGACCAGCTAGTTCTCGTTATGCTCCCAACAAGGCAGAGGGCCTTGCAAGACAAATGGATGGGACCCTTCAAAGTTGTAGGAAAACCTGGAGAGGTCAACTATCTGGTGGATCTGGGCAGACCCAGGGAAGCTCCTAGAGTCTTCCACACCAACCGACTGAAAGCGTACATCTCCAGACCTGAAGTAGGAGCCTTGCTTCTAGCTTCAGCAGCAGAGGAAGAAGAGATTGAGTCTCTCCCTGATCTCCTCAGAGGTGTACCTTTAGATGAAAAAATAGAAGGAGTCAATCTCTCTTCAGATCTGACACCTGAGCAACAAGAGGAGTGCAAATCTATGTTAAATCAGTTTGCCTCCCTGTTCTCACTCTCACCAGGCTTGACCCCTTGGGGACAGCACGAGATACTCACTGGTGACTGTCTGCCAGTCAAAAGCAGAGGATACTGAATGTCAGAAAATGTGAGAACCCATATCAAGGGGGAGGTCAAGAAGATGCTTGATCTCGGGGTAATAGAACCCTCTACTAGTCCCTGATCTAGCCCAGTTGTGTTAGTACCAAAGGCAGGATCCAAAGACTTGAGATTCTGTGTGGACTATAGAGCTCTTAATGCAGTCACCAAGACTGATGCCCACCCTTTACCAAGGACAGATGAGTTGGTGGATAAACTTGGTGCAGCCAAGTACCTCAGCACATTTGACCTTACGTCAGGCTATTGGCAAATAGCCTTGACAGACCATGCCAAGGAGAAAACTGTATTTTCCACCCGAGTTGGCTTGTACCAGTTTAAGGTCATGCCTTTTGGATTAAAAAATGCACCTGCTACATTCCAAAGGATGGTGAACCAAGTTCTAGCTGGGATGGAGGACTTCTGCATGGCATACTTGGATGACATTGCAGTCTTCAGCCACTCCTGGGAGGATCATGTGAACCACTTAGGACATGTTTTGCAGGCTCTTGGACAGGCCAATTTGACTATCAAGGCAAGTAAATGCCAGCTAGGTCAAAGTAAGGCGGTCTACCTTGGGCATGAGGTAGGAGGTGGAGAAATAAGGCCTTTGCTCAGCAAGATTGAAGCTGTGCAAAATTGTATAACACCTACTACTCAAACCCAAGTGAGAGCCTTCCTAGGCCTCACTGGGTATTACAGGAATTTCATTGAGAACTATGGGACCATAGCTTCTCCACTGAATGTAATCTCCTCTCCAAAATTCCCTAAAAAGGTCAAATGGAATGAGGAGTGCAATCAGGCCTTTGAAAAACTGAAGAAAGCTCTTTGCCAAGCTCCAGTATTGAGAGCTCCTGACTACCACCAAACTTTCATTGTACAAACTGATGCTTCCAATGTCGGTATAGGTGCAGTTCTAAGCCTACTGGATGAGAAGGGTAGGGAGCACCCCATTTGCTTCATCAGCCGTAAGCTGAAGGATCCTGAGACAAGGTGGACAACAATAGAAAGAGAATGCTTTGCTATTGTGGGGGCACTGAAGACGTTTAGGCCATACTTGTATGGTTCTACTTTTGTCATGCAGACTGACCACCAACCCTTGAGATGGTTAATGCAAATGAAGGGGGGAAATCCAAAACTATTGAGATGGTCAATCTGCCTGCAAGGGTTTGATTTCACCATTGAGCACAGGTCAGGGTGTCACCATCAAAATGCTGATGGACTCTCTAGGATGTATGTCATCGACTAGAGGTATGAGGTTCATCCAGGAGTGGATTAAATCCTCCTGTCCCTTAGTCTGGGGAGGGGGCGAGTGTTAGGGAGAATTCTCTGTTTAGGATGAATTTCCTAACCTAGTGAGTCCCCCAGCAGCTTTGCTGGATTTTTGGGGTTTATTTTTTTCTCCTGCCAAAAGTGAGACTCTTTTACCCTAACTCTTGGGCATGATTTGAGTGTGTTTCTTTGAATCTAGATGGGCCTCATTACGAATCAGGCGTTAAGGGGTTAACGGCGCCGTAAACAGCGCCGACCCTTAACGCCTGATTAGAAGGTCCGTTAGCGCCATGGTTATATTAACGCCTGCTTTTTGCAGGCGTTAAAATCCATGGCGCTAAGGGACCATGGTGCTAATTACGCCACCGTAATTTACGGTGGCGTAATTAGCGCGTTCCCCACTCCCATTATGCCCTATGGGGCAAAAATGGGAATGGGGAAGGGTAAAATGGGAAATGGGGTTTTACCGCCCCACTCACCTTGGAATGGGGCGGTAAATCTGCCATCCACCATGGTGTAAATGTAGTTTACACCATGGTGGTAAGGGTACGACCCAGGCGGTAACTTACCGCCTGGGTCGTAATGAGGCCTGATGTGTTTAATGGGCTATGGGGTCTTTTACTCCATAGGGCTTCATGTGTTTTTGTGATATGTGTTACACAGCACCCTCAGTGCAGTGACACATGGGTGTCATAGTGACCCCCCAGTATAGACTCCATACCCTGGGACTGACTACTGTCTCCCAGCGCATGTAAAGTCACTATTGACTTTACTAGTCTTAAATTCTGAACAGAACCAGTACAAACCATCATATTGTGGATGTACTGGCTGGGGCAATTCGATTGCCTCAGGGTCTGTTAGTCGAGGGGGCACGTCTCCGTCCCCCCTGATCGAGTTTTGGCTGGTGGCAGTGGATACTACTTTTTATATTCAATGGCGAATATTTTCCTATGAGATTTCCCATTGTTTTAGGCTACTATCTTTATTTAATTATTTACGGTAGCCTCGAACATACCGCCGGTTTATTTAATTAATATTAATTCTCCGGTTGGTATGTTTTGCCAAAACTTGATTCTAAAATGGCGTTTGTGTTCTCTTCTGTTCTCAACCCAAGTCGAGCCCTTTGTTCCACTTTTTGGCGGGCTTCTCCACAGAAGACCTCCAAAGTGGTGCCACTCTGTCTGGGGTACTTAGGAAGGGTGGAGGGAAATTTAGGCACCCTGGACTGAGTTGCCTAGGCAACTCAAGTCACACTCCATCCTGATTGGCCCAAGTGGTAAGCCGGCCGGCTCACCACTTAGCATGTTTGAGTGACAGCTAGGCTGAGTGAATGGGGGTTTGCTGCATAAAAGCAGGGCTTTGGGGACTGGAACTTCAGAAGTCGCCACAGGACCTAAGAATCGGACGAGGGAGAAGCTGAGCCGACCTGCCACGACACCACCACCGGTGGAGCCCTGCTCGACTGCCTCACCACTTTTGATTCTTCTGTTCTTTTCATGTAATATGTGTTCTTAGGTGATTTACCTTTAACACTATGTCGAACTGAAGACATGAAGTTGTTCACTTCACCTGTTTCTGCAACTGGTCTAGAGAAACCAAAGCGGCAATTGGTGTAGTATTTCCTTTGCTTTTGTATTTGCGTCGACAATATTTGACACATTTGTGTCTTTTAAATTGTACAATTTGTCCATGAAGGTCACTATGTGTCGTTTGTGAACGGATTTCACAAGTGACATACATATTTTTGGATGAACTGTAAAACAGTGGCATCACTGTCCTGACCAAATTTAGGTGCAACTTTAATCCATAAAAGCATGTGGATATGTGGTGCTCCTCTGGCTTGGTATTCTTTCCTCCAAAAGAAGTGTTGCAGTTCTCCAAGGGGAGGAACAGTTTTATTACAAATAAAGTGTAACATAGCAATGAAACGATGGTGGAAATATATAGAAACATTGACAGGATCTAGAGTGCAAATTTCTCCAGGTGTTAGTATATCTATGTTGGTTTTGCTGTTGTTTGATATGCGTATGAAATCATGTAAATCTTCCCATGCATTTCTGCACAACTTAATGTAACAAACCAAGTGGGTGGTCCAAGGTTTCTGATCATACAACGTACATCTCTGTGCCGTTGGAACCAGTATTCTTTCGTACCAGGCCTGTTTGCAAACAGATTTGTTATGCTTGATTGTAAAACCTCATCTTTTTCTTGCATTTTTAGTATTAATTCCATAGCTGACATATTTTGAAAGTGGGTTCCTAATTTCAATATGTGTGCAACTCCGTAACATAGGGTCGCTAGTTCACTTTCAAAGAGTAGGTGGAATATGTATTCCACATTTTGTCTAAATCTAGGATCTTTAGAATACATTTGTAATGAGCGGTGTTCTGATGCTGTTATCTGAGTGGGTCTATCATCGTATCTTCCTCCTTTGCCAGTAGGAAATCGCAGTGGAAAAGCACATGCTTCTATACTTTTTCCCATATGCTCTTTGGTGATCCTTTGGTTTGTCGCATTTGGTAAGTTTCTAGTGTATCATCTATACTCTCATTACAGTGCAATGGATGAATTGTATAATGCTCCAAAAGAGTTTATACTGCAGCAGGATCCAGATGTTCAAATTTACCTGTTTCTGATGACTCTAAAATTATTTCAGTTGTTTCCCTTAAGCTTTCTTCAATATTTATTTCTTTGTAGTATTTGTTATTGTCTTTCAGATATTGCAAGGCATGTCTAACTTTATGTAAGTCCACGAGTTGTTGCCAAATTTATTTTGTCTTTTGTTGGTACACCATTTACTAAGACAATTAAAGAATGCTCTATTGGACATTGCACTTGAAGAGTGTGAACATTTTCTGTCAGATCTAATGGAAAATAAACTACTTTGCCAAGAATGCCTTTCAGCAATTCAGCGGGAGGTAATTTTGCGGTTTTTGGTTGAAGGCGTATTATTGATTGAAATTGGTGTACTCTTTGAATTGTGATGCTTCATACAAATTGATTTGCTGCAGGGGTTTTGGTAGTGGGAATAATTCCAAATTATTTGTGATAGCACGTGAAGGAGTTTGGTTGTTGTCAAGTTTTGTAGTGCAGTAACTGCAACATATTAGGGGTTCACCTATTTGGTATTTGTTTTCTGCTAAAAGGTAGAGAGCTAATTCAAACCATTTGTAATCTTCATTGTCTTCTATTTTATATGTTATGTCTATAGTTTTTGTGTTACTTTTGTAAAAAGTTCTGCGGCAACACACACTCACATGGCTTGGTACTTCAGTGGATGTACTTTTGAATTTTAGTATTTCTTTTTTGTATGTGTGTAATAGAAGGTTGCCATGTGCAGAATTGTTGCTAGTCTGTTCTAAAACTATTGCATTTTGTAAGTGGCTTTCACTTGTAAAATATTTTCTCTGGATACGGTTGATTTCTTCTTGTAGGAATTTGGGTGTACCATGCAGAAGAGTGTTATTTAAATTGGCTAGTTCTAAAGCTGGACTTTTAGCATAGTACAGTTTATATACTAGATGTCTTACATTTGAATGATGTGTTGATATCATTTTGATATCATGGAAGGTGCTTTTGCAAATAGGTCCTGAAATGTAGGCTAATGAATGTCCTTGTAGTCCTGTGTATTTGCGCACTGGACAGTTATCCATATTTTGCAGCACTTTCATTTTCATTTTGTCTTTACCTTTCACATACTGATTGAGGAACTGGCGTAAAGATTTGAAAGATTTGTTAGGAATGTTATACATTGACGTGCACGGCCATTGGTATACTTGACGGTCTGGTTCAGTCGAATGGAGAGGTAATTCTGAGTTTTCTGGGGATACTTTTGTTAGCAGTGTTTCTTGTTCCATCAATGGTATCATTGATTTTTTTTCATATCCTCGTCCACTTCTGTGGATGGCAATTGTGTTTGTTTGATTTTGTTTGTATGCTTCTTCATTAAAATATGGTTCTGTGGTCGTTGTGTGGCTCCATTCACCTCCACAAATATTTATTAAGTTATTTTTGTTGACATTCGTGTATTGAGAAGTTTCTTTTGTAGTTTGGTACTTAGTTTTGTTACTGGTTTCATCCTGTTTAACACTAAAATAATTAACTTCCTTTTGAGAAGGCTTGCACTGTCTACGAGAGCTTCTAGGATTAGTTTTCTACAGTAGGTTTTAAGGGTTGAGGATGATTTCCTCCTCTTCTTATAAGATTCTGAAGGACTCTGTGGCAGAAAATTTTGCAAAAATACTTTTTTTACTATGGTTTCTTGCTAGTATATCAGGATTTATAGGAGCAGTGTTAGCAGCAGTGGAGCCAAATTCTTGTAAAGCATTTTCTGTTTCGTGCCACATTTTGATAGAGGATGCACAGTTTCTGTAGTTGAAGCTTCCTTTGTTTCGCTAAATGACTGCATTAGCTGTTTTGTTTCAATGTTTTGTACAAACTCTGTTAGTGATGGATGCTTACTTTGGACACTTTTATTTTCATTTGCTCTATTTCTGCGTTCCGTTTTACAGACTTGCTTTTTGGTAGGCATTCTTTGGGGTCTGTTGAAAAAACGAAGGTATGGGTTGGTCTGTTTTACAATGTATGTGTGCTGTGTACATGCGTGTATGAGTTTGATGGGGAAGATGTTTGTGGTGGTGTGTGAATGTGCATTGGGCAGTTACAATGAGTTGGGAAGGCTATTTTTCTGTTTGTATGTTACTACACTGTGCTTCAGATGAGAGTAGAAAGTGAGCTAGTGGTGAGGAGAAGAATGAATAGTAAACGTAATGGTATAAAATGAAAACAGCTATTTGTTTTGTAGTACTAATATTCTAAGGCTTGTGTATGTTATTTGTGTTCCAAAAACAAGGGGATTTGTGTGCCATTCTGCCTGTTAATCTTTGTTTAATAAATGGGGATTTGTGGGCAGAATGGTTCAGAAATCGCTGTTTTTTTTTGGTGTGCAAATTACATAAATAACCTACACAGTCTCTTTGAGGAATAGTAAGAATAGAAAGGTAGTACTGTACTTATTTTTTTTTGTGGAATGACCAGGTTTCTTCGGATATGTTGTTTGTAGTGTAGATGCTGTTGATTCTCAGGAGAGTGGTCTTCACTGCAATTGTAAAAGGAAGAAGTTAGTAATTTTGTGCGTTTAAAGCAGTGATGTTAATGTACACGTTCATTTTTCAGCTTTCGTGGGAGTATTCTCGTTTGATATCTCAACACAGTTTATGTGTGCATTTCATTTAACTATGTGCAGCCTTTATATGTTATTTACAGTATGTTATTTGAACCTGCTTTGCAAATGAGTACAATTTTAAGTTCATGAAATTCCCTTGTTTTTTTCAGCTGTGTTGTACCTAGAAGAGAGGTTTGGAAGTGATAGGTCATTATAGTAGTGGGAAAAATTTGAATACTTTCATATTATAAGTAGAAATGCAAAAAATCTGGTGCACTTCAGAGGGAGATGTCACCACAGAAATCAGAAATGTTTGTTTTTCTCATACGATTGCATTGGAAGTAGCATTAATTTAGGCGGAAGACAGTAAAAAATTGTGACATTTTTTAATGGAAAATCGAGTTTCGCGCATAAATCGGGAGGGTTGGTAAGTATGTATAGGTTATGCGGGAGATTGTAAGAAGTAGTGCGATTTTTCAATGAAAAATCGGAAGTCTTGTGCTTAAAGCGGGAGTGTTGGCATGTATGTATTGGCTATGCAGATTTTGTGGCATTAATTTGTTTAAATGGAATCATAAGAGTTGCACATGTACTCTGAATAAAATATGCATACCTGTATTTTGTAATCATGCATGTGGGTATGCATGGAGCTGTAAGTAGAAATCCTTAACACTTGCACGGTAGTTTTTGTAGTAGGTGCTTTGCAATGATACGAGACTTGTATTCAGAGTGATCAACAGTACATTTGAAGTGCGGAACTCTGATGATGGAGTTAAATGTAGAGGTCTTGGAAGTGATTGGTGGATGGTTGTGTGACTGCTTAACTGTGTCCAATGAGGGAATGGATTCGCGAGTGATGTGGAAAGGGTAGAAGGGCTGGCCTGAGTTACGTGCCGCACAGACACTGCGCTTGTCCGTGGGTAGGGCGTGCCACTGATGGGGTTTTACAGCAAATGCAGCATGGAAAGGGGACTGTAGGCATCAGCCAATCAGATGTTGACATTGTTGATTTGTGTAGAAAGAGAGTGTGTGTAGTGAAGATGGCAGAGGTGGAGACAGTCAGGGTGTTGGTGCTCGGAGATATTTTTGTCCATGGTTTACAGCACTATTCAGAATGTAGGCATGTGGCAACCAATTTCGATGTAAGAGGAGTGGAGGTGGTGTGGAGTGCTGCGATTGATTGCAATGTAGAGGCAATTCTGCAAGTTTTCAGAGATATACGCAGGATGACCTGTCCCCATGTTGTAGTTTTGCACTATGTTGCTTGCCTTTGGGCTACATGAATTCACCTACTTTGTTGGGAGATTTGGAAGAGTTGGTTCAAGCAGTCATTAACATCTTTCCAACTGCAAAAGTATTTTTTTCTGGCTTACTCCCTAGAGCAAAATGGGACAACAGTTCTGTTTTTTGTCTTGATCAAAGTATTGGTAGGCTTGCCATCAATCATGGCATGAGTGCTTTCATGGTAAGAGCTGATATGTTTTTCTGCAGCCACGAGAACATTGTTTCCACTAATGCGGCTTATTTTGAAGCACATGGTATTTCTTTATCTTTTTTGGGAAATGCCATGTTCTTTTGAATGTCAGACTTGCTTTGGAGAAGGTCATGTGATGATTGTAGGAGTAAACTAAATAGAAAAAAAATAAAATAATACAAAATAACAGGTTTCTGTCAGGCACCTGCAAAAAAAAAATGGCTCTTTTCAGAGCCCATCTTAAAGGGGAAAAGGGAAATACTATTTATATGTACAGTCATCAGGCTCAGAACCTCTACATGTCCGCTGACATGGCGGTAGTCTGCTGGCAGCGCGTATTACATACAGGGATTCTGGGGTGGAGAGGCATGCAAATGAGAATGAGCGGAGCTAGGGATTGGTCAGTAAAATTCAGTGGGTGTGTTGTGAACGATGAGATTTAGTGAGAACGTCTTTTTTCTGAGAGGAGAAAAAACAGTTATGGCTGTGTGAGCTCGAAAACAGATTATCTGGATTTTGGGAGACTCATGGATACATTGGTTGAAGGTGCATACAGAACTTTGCGGTATATCTGTGGATATTGGATTCCCTCATGTGGAAGTGCACTGGCATGCAGTGCTTGGAATGAAGTGGCTGGACTTGGTACCTCTCTGTGCTACTTTACAGACAGAGCGTCATCCTGATATAATTATCATTCATTGTGGAGGAAACAGTTTAGGGCATGTCTCTGGAATTTCTTTGCAATTTGCAATGAAGGAAGGACTTCAGAAGGTCATGGACATGTTTCCAAATTGCCAAGTAATTGTTTCTCGTATTGCACAAAGACAAATATGGCTGCGTTCTGCTTTATTTGGTCCACAAATGGAGAAAGTGAGGCGCAATGTCAATAAGGCTGTTTGTGCCTTTCTAAGAGATGTTGGCATGTCCTCTTTCCACGATGAAAATATTATGTTTCGTAGCACATTCATTTTTCGCAGAGATGGAGTCCATCTTACATATGCTGGCAATCAGATTTTTCTTCGAAATGTACAAAATGCATTGCACGCTTTTTTGGATTTCTAGTCACCTATTTTGCATTACATTTTAATGAATCCAAGTTTTTCAAACACACAAAACACCACCAAAAAGCTCTTTTCAGAGCCACCACTTACTCCCAGAGAAAAGTGCATTGGTTTTGCTACGGTTGCACCCTAAAATTGTGGGGGTGTACACCATTTACTTGATAGTTCTATTTTTAAACTGAGAAAGGCGGCTCTGAAAAGAGCCTTTTTTTAAAAAATGTTGTTGTTTTATATTTGTTTGGATTTTTTATACACGACACACTAGGAGAGGAGGGGAAAGGAGTATAAGGAAGGGATACCAAGCACGGGGTTAAGAAAGGGCAGGTAGAGAGAGAAAGATGTCGGGTGGGCCTTATTTAGGTGGGTAGCAGTTCTTCTGGTGCTCTGTGACCGTAGTCTTGAAAGCACTTTGAAGACTCTCCCCCCTGCAAGTACTGCATTGCAGTACATACACAATATTGTGACCCTCGAAAGGTAAGAGTAAACAGCATCGCGAATGGCCTGTGAGGCAGCTGGAGGGATGCACTCGCCCACAGGAGTGTCTCTTGTGGTGAGAGCATCGGACGCGGAGGATGCTGCAGGAGGAACTCAACCTACTACGTTCTTTACATGGTACCACCTTGCGAATGTCCGCACCGTGAAATGAAGTTAGGTGTCGCTTCATGGTTGTCGTACCAAAGCTGTACGCACCAGGTCTGCCACGACTCAGCACCAACTTGCACTGTTTACAGGTGACCAGGTTCGCATGTGCTTTTGGTACGTTACCAAAAACGGTAAACAACTGCTAGCCCCATGTCTCCCGGCGAGTGCTGGTAGTAGGGAGATCCTCCACCTCATTCTCTTATTCCTCTTCTTCCTCGCTCTCTACATCCTCATGCGTATTTCCCTCTGTAAGCCCTTGGGGAGGTGGTGGCAGTGGAGGGTTTGGGGGTGGTGCTGAGGCTGATTGGGTTGGTGAGATAATCTCTGCTACAGCACTAAAGGCAGCACTAATGGCAGCAACACTCAATCAACAATCGCCACAAGTACAATGAAGATGATATCGGGGGTGTGACCTTTTATAGGGGTGGTGGGGTGCGTCTCGTTACCATATCAATCACTCAAAAGCATTGAAAAAGTTCCAAACAATATGTTGAAAGATAAGGCCACTGTATGGGACATGAGAAATGGTGATTTTGTATTGTAAAATAATTTGGCATGTCTGCATAAATTCTTTTGAAATGTTGCAGAAGCGGACAAAATGCGCAAATTAGGACACACGCTCAGCATGGGTGCGGTCACATGATGACGTCGTGAACACATCCGCGAAGGAAATGGGTGCCCGCAGGACACAAATGCACAGGAATGGTCGTGCGCATGCGCGCGGGTGTTTTAAGGACAGTGTTCGGGTCCTGAAACTAATTAAAAGTGCGACACAAGTGAGACGACAGTTACGGACAGGCGCAATGTTCACAAGACTCACGGGTGTGGTGCGCATAGATGTTCTGCTGACTGTAGGGCCAGGTATAGTGTCCTTAGGACACCTCCATTTTGTGACATGCCAACACTGCGCCTGTTCTACGGACAGTTCCATTTTGGCTGTGGACGGTACGGACAGGTATAGTGTCCTTAGGATACTCCCATTTTCTTCATTTACAGACATCCTGGACACCTAGTGTGTTCTAAGAAAAGTTTCATCTTGGTTGTGAAGAGTACAGAGAGGTATAATGTCCTTTGGACACCCCTATTTTGTTGATTTATGTACATACTGGACAGCTGGTGTGTTCTAAGAACAGTTCCATCTTGGTTGCGAATGGTACGGGTAGGTGTATTGTCCTTAGAACATCCATATTTTATTAATTATGGACAGACCGAACAGGCACGCTGTCCGCAGACATTTGAACTCTTTTAAAAAAAAATTTAGACCCAAACAATTCCTGTAAAACTAACATAACATTTTTTTTATTACACACATATACAGCAATTAAGAGAGAGAGAGGGGGAAGCAGACACTGAAACAAATATAGGGGAATTAGGGGTTTCCACAGGCTGGTTGTGAGGGGATGAAGGGATGGAAGTTTCATCAAAACGCTTATGTTTTCTTGCGGGTTTGGGGATAGTTCACTGGGAAATTGAGAAGGGGGACAGGTACAGGTAGGACAGTGATATCTAATTTTTCCTTTCACATGGTCCCCCACAAATTGACTTAACCCATTAAAATAACCCATTAAAATTCTCTTTTAACATGTCCACTTTGTCTTCTATGCGTTTCAAGGTGTCTTCCACTGTGTCTTTTGGTGGACTTTCTTCAATTTTTACCCGGTCTGTTAAAAATAAATATATTTATGTTAAGTACCCATAAAGTACTGACTATTAATTTGCTTATGCAGAGAATTGTGTACCATTATTATCGCTATCTTACGACATTTCACCATGCGGAAAATTCTCCTCCAGCTACTCCAAAGTACTGCACATTTCTGTGTGAAAACAACAGAAATACATTATTTGTTCTGCCCCTTATACAAAAAGTATACAAACATATAAGAAAAATGAAGTTCACTTACTACTTTCTTGTAATTTGTCTTCATTGTGTTGTGTTCATCTACTGTCGCTCCTAGCTGTACAGTTTCTGTGATGTAATTACGTTGGAGGCATATCTTTTTTTGTTATGGTATATTCCATTCCTTTCTACATGGCAATTAAATGGATGGGTTATGTGTGAGACAGGCAGGTTTGAAGGGTTATTTATTACTACTTATAATGTGTTTATGTGCTGCTTTTTAAACTTGTGCATTTTTTATATGGCATGATAGAGGAATTTCAGATACCCCCTAACTGTTTGGGTAGTGTTGATCTCTGCCCTTCAAATATCATTAGCGAGGGGGTTCAGTATGTTCTATGTTACATGTATATAAAGTAAGGGAATCATAGTAAATATCTCCCAAATTCATATGATGAAAGTGTATATTCAGTAAAAAAACTTTGTTAAAGGGATGTTATGATTAAGTTGCCCTACTAAAAAACTATTAAATTCAGTAAAGAAAACTTTGTTAAAGGGACTTTATGGTTAAGTAGCGCTACTAAAAACCTGTGAAATTCACAAAAAAAAACTTTATAAACGGGACATTATGGTTCGAAGTAGAACTGAAAAACCCCTGAAATTCGCCAGTTACGGTAGGCTAAGCAACCATAACTCACCCCACCACTGTGCACTGCTAACACTAACACCCAGAACATTAAAGATGACATCACAAATGTATGGGGGATAAAGCGGCCCTCCCATTTGATGAACAGAAACACTCACAATTGATCTAAAATACTACATTTGTTTTAAGCATTTTGTGCAGCCATCAGACTGAGGATTGATCTCAGTGTTATTCCATTGTTCATGTAGTTTACAGGCGGTTTTGGGGATATACATTGAATTTACCTGGGACTCTGGGAACTGAAATGGCCAGTTAGACTAGGTTTCTGGGTGATTGGAACATGTGACCAATAAGAGAATGGGTGAAAATATGTAAATTGAAATTAGGAACATGCTTGATAATTTACATATTCATAAATGTTGTACATTTTAGGAAAATGACAAAAATGTGACACATGACCATGCTACATCGTACAGAGTTGGCAGTCGGCTTATCTAATTCCCCATAAGTACTGCAAGGAAATAGACAGAATGCCCACACGCACGCCAACAACACGTATTCATGGAATCGAATACGGGAAACATGCGCACACTAAAATACACGCACAGGCGTCAACACGTCCGCCACAGGAAGGCAGGTGTAAGCGTCCCTGCGTACAGAAAAAAAGTGCATGCAAACAACAAACATGTATATACAGCTACGATGAATGCCCCATTTGTCGCAGCACTGATCGTGGGACACCGCAGTAGGAGGAGAATAGCCAGGGCCCGCATTTTTTCCCACCAGACTAGCCTTTGTGGGATGCCTGTCGACCAGGTCCATGGCAGGAATAGTTTTCCACCTCGTATCATCCTAGACCTGGTTATGGAGTAGGAAGATGACCTTACATCCCCCACCCTGTGCTCCCAAGCATTGAGCCCCTTGGAGAAGGGGCTCAATGTCCTGCATTTTTTGGCACTGGGTCATTTTAGCAGACTACTGCCATTGTGGGGGGTCTCACAGGCCACACAGTCACGCTGCCTATACCAGGTGTTGGCAATCATGATTGCGCGCCTCTCAGTCTGCATGCACATACACATGCCCAGAACACCCGCAGAAAGGCAGGCCGTGGTCCAGGACTTTTACAGGGTGGCACACTTCCCCAAAGTGCTCGGTGCCATATATTGCACCCATGTGGCCCTATGTCCACCTAGGGCCACTGAGCACATCTATCGAAACCGCAAGCACTGGCATGCCATCATTGTGCAGGTCGTATGCGATGCAAAGTGAATCATCACCTCTGTCTATGCAAACTACCCTGGCTCTACACATGACAGTTTCATATACAGAATGTCTGCCCTGAGCCGGGCACTGGAAGCTGGGCAGCATGGCGACACATGGCTCCTAGGTGAGCACAAATGCCCGTGCACATGCATGCATGTCACACACAGACAAATACACAAACCCTAATAATCACAACCATTATCACCTCCCCAGGGGACAGTGCCTACCCTCTGAGCAACCACATGATGACGCCAATCCGGAACCCCACCACACCACCCCAGGTAAGATACAATGCTGCCCATATTGCACCCAGGGGCATAGTGGAGCGCACATTCGGAGTGCTCAAGTCACGCTTCCGCTCCCTTGACCGCTCTGGTGTGCAGCTACTATATGCACCCCCAGTAGTGTGCAGGATCATTGTGGCAGCATATGTCCTGCACAATGTTGCAACGCGGCAGGGTGTACCGGTGGACATGGTGGTGCCCCCACAACCCCAACCACAGGCACAGGCGCTGCCCATGGAACGGGATAGGGCATGTGGCGAGGCAACCCGGACCCAGCTTGTGGCCACATTTTTCACCTAAACTCCCACCCCTGCGGAGTGCACACAGGCCTGCCACATACCAGGTGACAATCGATAATGACAAAGAGATGGTCAACTGTCACAACCTTACCACCCTGAGAATGTTGCCATGGAAGTGCTACATTCTGTGCATCCCTAGCTACTTAAACCTAACCAATCCTTTGTGACCAAAAGGAACACTTGCAAGGTGTGTATCACACACCCCCATAAACAGGCCATGACAATCCCTGGTATGTCACCCAAACCCTCCCAACCCCCCATCACCCTTGTCTGCCACACCATGACATGGAATGCAATAGCAAAAGGCCAAAACATGACCAATACGATCCGAAGTGACATGTGATAAATGGAAAGTGGCTCCAGACAATGACGTCTGACATGGAATCACATGAAATGACTGACCAACAACCTCCCACACATACCAAGTCATACACAAATGCATTCCACCAGTCGTAACATGAACATAACACTCAATGCCTGTTCACATGCACATTGGGCAAGGCAAAATCCCTATCCCGAATCCGTGTGCTGTATGTGTCTCCTGCAACACAGTGCTCAGCACACAGCACAGTGAGCAGCCATTGTGTTGGAGATACACCTTGAGCATCACATGAAAAGGACTAATTTAAAAAATAGCCAATTGACGCATGTAAAGGATCCCCAAATGGTCATAGACCATGTGCTGCAGGGAAACAGCGGGCCCCAGAAGGCAATCTGTGTGCACCTGTGGCCATGGAAGGGTGCTTGTACATGTGGTGGATCATTGTGCAACTGTGTGTGTCAGTAGGGACATGCACTCAATACATTCATGTGAAATCAAGTGACCCTCAGTGTCCTGTACACATCACATGTGAACATTGCCCATGTGTACACCCCAGCATGTCAAACAACACCAATCCCATCACCCATGAAAAGTAAAGTCAACACAGGAACAGGCATTGACTAGCAGAACACATCATGTACATAGTACCCCCTAATTACAATGTCAGAGTGCCCAAAAAACTGTAGCCGAAGCCAACTGTCCAACAACAAAAGGCCCTCCCTCATTCACACATCACCATGACCTACTGAACAACTGTGTCTGGAGTATGTAGCCTTCTTCCTTCAAGCATACCTGGCCACAGGATCACTCTACTCCTTGGCTCCATGTTCCACCTTGTGTGTAAATAGGGTCCAGCCCCCTCAGAGGCTACCTTGACTGGCAAAAAATACCAAATCGCAGAGAACTCCAAGGAGCTAAACCTACAAACCATGGAAAAAGCCTGTAGGCAACCAAAAACACTGGAACAGTCTCCAGTAGATGACATGAAGTAGCAGAAAATTTCCAAGCACATGTCCAAGCACAAAGATAGAACAACCAAGGTAGCACAGTTCAACAATGCCACAACAGGATGGGTACCATGTTCAGGACATAATATACAATGATGATGCACCAACTGATGGGTAGTGTCACAGCTCCGGTGTCCAGGCACAGGAGTGGCACAAACCAACCACCCCCTCCATGGTCTGGGCGCCTGCAAGGTCAAACTTACACAGGCCTCTGAGACCCCGGTGGGGAAGGAGGGTCAGGGATATGTTGTTTGTACAGGCATTGGTATTCAGGATAACCGTAAAGAGGGGCAGGAGAGGGGAGTAGGTTTGTCAAGGGAAAGTAGGGAAAATAAAAAACAACTATTCACAATAACACATAATCAATCAGACAAAACATGTTCATCATGCACATTGTACAAAATGAGTCAAATGCAAGCCAACGAGAGACTTATCTCTGGGGTGAGTGCTGTCCTCCTGCCTACGCACCCTCAAGTCCGGTAACAGGAGCAGTTCAATGCTGCAAAGAGAGTGTGAGTTACTAATCTGTGTGCGTTTACAACACACACACGCAACACCATAAATGCCCCAAAGTAAGTGACTCCTCCACAAACAAACTCTTGTCTGCTGCTTTGTACACATACGTTAGCTTGCCCCCGTGATGGTTCATACACTGTCAATGCAGTAAAGCAGGCACACGTGAGCGCGTGGCAAATGTAAGGCCAACACATCAAGAATCACACATCATACAATGGTCCCCGGGAGAGCAGCTAGACGCGTATAGCGAGGTGCGACTTCAGTACAATTTGTGTTATGGCATCCGCAGATTAAAATAGGTAGTGCACGTGTCAATTTTAACATGTAAATGATATGCACTCCAGACGAGTCTGTGCCTCACTGGGTGTCCCTGTGTGCTGCTTCAGTTTCTGGCTAGGAACGCTACTGCGCTAATAACTCTGCTTCTATGGAGCACGGTGGACCGGAGGATATGTGTGACAGCCCCTGCGTATGCCCCTGACAACTTGGTAAGCAACTTGCCATTTGTCCCCCAACGCATCTTAGCTGTACTGTGCGCTTTAACAACAATATCTGTCCAAGCTCTCCATCACTGGCGCTACTTAGCATGCATGTGCAAGTGGCCTGGTGGAAGGTTGGCTCCAGTGTGGCCCCCTTGTGCTGCTCACTTTGCCTGGAGCTCCTGGAAACACGTCTGCTTCTGTTGGACATCTGAGCACAAGCCCTGTGGCACTGCTTGCGCACACATGCGCATGTCTGCCCCACCGAACGTGGCCAGCTGTCTGTCGTACAATGGCCCATGTCTGCTGGCAAAGGTGGTCTGGAGGCTCATTCTCCTGCAGAAAGGGCACAAAAAATGTAATTACGCTGGAAAGTTCCCTGTGTGTGTCTCTTCATGCTGGTTGTGACTGGGCCATGTCAGACACCTACATCAGAATTCCTCCCACCATCAGTGTGACTTTGACAGGCAAAGGGTGGCAGCCACTGTCTACAGCATGAAGTGCATCAAGCAAATGTACAGGAAAGAAAATATACATACAGCACAATGTATATCAATTAATGGACACATCAATCATGAACCCACCCATATCTAATGCAGACATGCCGTGGATAAAACCCCCACAATCCCCACTAGGGGTGTTAATACAAGTAGTACAGCAGCAGACAGGCCACAGATATGACAGTCCAAAGACCTTGTGTAAATGACTGTAACACCAAACCATCCTTGCGAGCCCATGGATAAGAGAAGCAGGCGTGGCTTATGTGAGTCAGGACCCCAAGCTGCAAACACATACACGAGACAAGCTTGAAGGGCCCAGCTGGAACAGACAGTGGATGCTTTCAAAAGCCACAAAGCACCACACCGTCACATGAATGCACAGTAGACAAGCAATTTTAAACTATATTAACTAATTGAACAAACTATAAAAAACCTACATTACCTAATTAAACTAACTATCAAAAACAATCTTAAGTAACTAAACTAAAATGAAAAATCAAAAATGGCCACATACGACTCAGGGAGGGGGCACCCAGAAGGGGGGAGGTACAGGGTGAAGCTCAACACCCACATGCGATGATGTTGAGTCAAAAAAAAACCTCCATGGGCTCAACGCCTGCACAGCCCGACCTGTGTGGGAGATATCTCGTCGTCCGAGTCAGCCTCTTCCTGAAAAGGTAGACGTGGTACAGGAGCCTGACCATGCCTAGGCGCAGCTTGCCCCTCATCGGCAGCAAGTCTGCCGGACGGGTGAGCCTGGTTCTGTGCGGCGATGATGCGTCGGTCAGCATGCAGAACCTCTCGTTATACGCGTGCTTCCTCTTGCAAGGTAGCACGTGTAACACAGAGTTCTTCCTGTGTGACCTGGCTGACCAACTGATGCACCTTCCGGCAAGCACGTAGCTCAGCTGAGATCGTACGCTCAAGCTGCGCAAACCTCTCCTCTTACCGCTCCCTCTGGGACATCAGGAGGACACCCAGAGTGGATCTGAGGGATTCATACTCAGCCCTCAGGGCCTCCATGTGTGCCTCTGCGTGAGCAGTAATTGCTTGATGCAAAGACAACATTTCAGCCATGCCCAGCCTGAGTGAGCGGGCCGTGGACTGTGCCGCCTGCTGCTGGAAAAGCATCTGCCTAGCAGGGGGGAGCATGGATTGGGCCACACGCTCCAAGCTCACAGCGATGTTTTCAATTGCTTCCCCCTGGTGTTCTGAATTTGCAGTCATGTCTTGCTCCCACTCAGTATACCTGGGTGGCGTCCGGCCACTGCGTTGCTGGGCATGACACCTGCGGGTCTCAAGGACCGGCCATCCTTGTCGGGTTGGCACCGCCCGCAGCTGCAGGACTACATTCCCCTGTCGACGTGATGTCCCAGGCACATCAGCGACTGGTGCAGCGGGTGACCCTGTGTCCCGATCCACCACAGGCAGAGGTCCTACCACCATCTGGCCACTCAGTGCAGGTGTTGCGGACAGAGGAGCATCCACATCAGAATCACTCACCCCTGACAAATGGACCTGATGCACATCCAACTCGACATGGACGTCAGAGTGGTCATCTGGGCTGGACTCATTGCCAGCCATAGACAAGATGGACTGTAACACATGTGGGTTTTCGTGGTCTACCACCCAATGACCCCCACTTGTGCCGGGTTGCTGTTGTGATAACAACCCTGTGCCTGGCATGACAACACCATCCTCTGGCTCCATTGCGTCATCATCTGAAAAGTGGAGAAAAAATAACATTAGTACATATGTCAGAAGCACATAACATACACACACATAGACATCACACAGCCAACACATGAAGCAGACATGTCACACACAAATGAGAACCTGCCATGCATGAAAGGTCACTTCAACATTGCATCAGTGAGTAGGCATGTAGAACGGTGTAACATGGCTCAGAAGTGGGTTTATGCACTGCAGTACATGTGTATGTTACCCACTATCTACATGAACAAGTACATCATGATGTGTATCAATGAACGTGAAGGCAGTGCAAGGGCAAGTTCAGGCATCACGTGCAATTTGCATGCAATGTGTTGCATGGTTACAAGCAAACCGCCCCCACTAAGTAAAAATGTTGGGCTGCATTGCATGGCAACGAAAGGGCGACCAGAGACCTGTGCATTGGCAGACAGTGTTGACAAGCATCAATTGCATCATCCAAGTCAACTGACAACACTGCAGATGATGATGGGACAGTAAGAAGGACACATGATGAATCCTCAGTAGTACACCCTTGTGTGCAGAAGCCACTGCAACAGTTGGACAGAGTCAGTGGGCCTAAAACAGGGTGAGGCCTGTGCCTAACACAGACTGTGACACCCTAAACATGTGTGTGGTGCAGGACTGAGCCAGAGTGGGCATGGAATGGATGATCAAAAGCAAAGAAATGTAGGTCATCCTGACACGTACCACAAAGATCATCCAGTCAAGGACACATAGGGGCGTGCATGTAATACACATGGAGCATGAATGGGAATTCATGTCCCAGCGGAGCATCTGCCATCTGCACAGTCCAAGTAAGACAACCTGCATGAAGTGCAGAGGATGTACACCACTGCATGTGTCTGGCAGGTTGGCTGGTGGAAGTTTACATGTACACAGGAGTCTTGAACAGACCATTGCAGTACGCCAACGTGATGCACACCTGAGCAATGTTGAAATTGGGGGGCAGGGTTGGTAGAGGGGCAAGGGAGCATGCCTACGTGGAATACCCGCATGCATGCAGAGGACACATGCACGTCAGTCATGCAATGACATAGTCCCAGTGCTGAGAGGAAACACACCCCAGGCTACATGCAGAAGGGCCATTGAGCTGGAACATGGCCTGTAGGGGCAGCTGGGTGACTAGCATGCGATTAGGGTGCAAGTGTGGTGGGGAGGACAGTCCCTGTCTGTCATGATTACGGGGTTCCCTCGCAAAAGAATTTCCAAGATTTCCTGCTGGTCTAAGGATAGGTAGGTTAGACTCTTCCTCATCACCCAACATGGCGGCCTGATGTTACAACCTCTAGTTTGGGCCAGCAGTCTAGTTTTCTGTCACTCTGAAGTATTTAAGCCCCTCCCCTTTGCTCAACGGCGCTTCGCGTCTTCAGCTGTTTCAGCGAACGCTTACCGCGGTTCAGCCCTCTGACAGGAATTCCTCAGCTTCCTTAGTATTTCATAGATACCCTTTTAGTAGTGCCCTGGTTATTGCTTTTCCCGTTCAGTCCGCAGTCCCTATTTCTGTGAACCCTGTGTGAAGTTGGCGTTCGTCAGCGTTAAGCTGGCAGTGTACGCTTTTCCTTTTGGCGTAATTTGTGAGGAGAATCTTCGAGGCGCTCGTTCCAGTTGTCGCCCCTTGTATCACAGCAAGTATTTTTACTCATCTAGTTTTCTCCATTACTAAAGGTGCCATAGGGGCTCTTCACACATTCGTTCTTAGTGCGCAAGTGAATGCTAAAACCATACTAGTTGTATCTGCCTCACAGAAGGGGGTTGTGTGGAGAATATTGTTTCTAGGAACAGTAGTGTTCGTGTTTTCTGTCGTCATTAGGTACACTAAGTTTACACATTTAGGAATCTAAAATCTTTCGAGTTGTGCACTTCAGTTTTTAGACACATTTGGGTGTTTCTTGCAATTAGTTGGCTAGCGACACCATTCCTGTCTGAGCACTGTTAGGAAGTGTACCCTTTTAGGTGTTTCTAGGTGTTCCGTAGTGTTCCCTTCATTCTCCAGTCACAGTAGGGTAGTTCTGTTGATAGGTAAATTCCATATTGGGCAATTCATCCTTCCTTCTCACATCCCTTCTTCAGAACACGCGCCCCTGCACAGAAGCAGGATGGAGAGCTAACTAAATCACCAACTAAGGTAACCAAACTATGCAGTTTTTTGGAAAAGGTTCTTATTTTCCCCTACTTCAGGAATCACTCAGTTATTTGGTGTGGTAATTGTTTTTATGGCATAGATTGAGAGTCCAGTTGGGATAGTGAACAAAAGATAACTGCGCACCCTGAGAAGTTTCCGAATATCACGTGGTGTCCCCGAGGAGTCTAAGGTAAGCGTTACACTGTCTGCTCTACATGTCCACTATCCTGCACAGCAGGCACTTATTATAGAAGCATTGCATTACTTGCACATGAGAACCATGCACACATGACATGCAGTGGCAGTCAAGCACAACACATGACACAAGCAAAACACACATGTCGTTGACCAACAGGCAACAACACTCACTGGACGGGGCAGTGTCCAAAGTCCAGCATCTATCCCACTCTTTCGATCATTTCTGTTGGTATGAACTCCGCAACGAGTGCCTCGTGCAGAGTGAGGTCTTCCTCCTCAGGTGGTGGCCCACTGCCAGTCACCAGCGTCATGTTGTAATTAGAGGCACGCTTTACCTTAGTGCTGTGTTTGAGGTCATTCCAACGCTTTATGTACTCTTGCGCTGTGCGCACCTCATGGGCGAATGCACTCACATCATCCACAACTTGCTTCCAGTGGGTATTACGATGGGCAGCCGTAGTTTGACAATTCGGCCGCACTAGCATGTCATGGTTGTGTTCCCGCACATAGTCCATGAGGAAGTCCAGTTCCTGCTTGCAGAAAGGCTTCTTCCTCGACGTGCCGGAGGCAGTATCTGTGTCTGGGGTCCCAGCCTCTACTGCTGGTGCAACCTTCCTCCTCTTGGATGGTGGTCCAGACCCCGGCTGGCAAATGCCGCCCTGATCAGCATGGGCAGTGGCGCTGGTGGAATGAGCCGAGGGAGTGGCAGGTGGAACATGGAGTGAAGCCCTGACTTGCGTGTGCCAGGGTCATTGACTGGGACTATCCTGGTTGGTAGACTCACAACCGAGGTGGTGTCGGCTACATCTGCCCCTGACCTTGCCAACACCTGGCTGGTCGGGTCAGCAGATGACATTACTGCCCCAGGGACACGTGCCTCGGTCAGGGCAGCCCTACGTGCACCTACGGTGTGCCTCTTGACCACCTGGAAATCTCCCATGGACTCTTCAAGTGCCAATGCAGTCTGCGCTTCCAGACCCTGTGCCTGGGTGGTGGTATCCACAGCTAAACCTGCAGCTACCACTACCCTTGGGCCCGTGGCAGTCGATGAAATGGACTGCCGTGTCACATGGGCGCCAGTGCCAGATGCAAGAACTGCATCTCCTGGAGCCACAGGGGGTGGTGGCATGACTGCACCAACATGTGGCACAACATTGTGCCGAGCTGGTGCACCCCTGCCTCTTCCCCCTCTGCAGCCACCCTGGACACCCTGGAGTCCCCCTACTCCCTGGTCAGCCCAGCTACGTCCCTGACCACACCCGCCACATGGAGTATGCCCAGCTGAGGCGCCCCTCACCTTACGTGGCCTCCCAGCCATGGCACAGATGAGTAGTGCCGGCACAGATGGAGTAGTGCCAATGGGAGGTGTACACAGCAATTGTCCTGGGCAATTGGGGTGAAGGGGATAGGATACAAGATGTTAACAGCACCCCTGCACGTGGAAAGCTGTATGTGACCCCGGTGATGAAGTGATGGGTCACGCAATGCTCAGGCACCCCAAAACTGCTGTAAAACCATGCATGCAACCCCCGGTAGCCCACGTGTGTGGAATTAACCTCCCGCAATACGCGGTGGCACCCAGGGACACAAAAAACACATACGCATGGGACACGCAGGCTACTATGACCTCGAAAATGGGTACGCGATACACAGGGGCACCCGCAGTCGGAAAAATATCATGGGCGACTCACCATCAGACTAGCGTGATAATGAAAAACATGCTTAGCCAATACCCCCACCAAAAGAAGAGATACGTCCTTGATCCGCTGTGAAGTTGTGATGGCGTACGAAACAGCACGAAGTAGCAACACATGTCGGTCTCCACGAAAGGCACGTACAGTGAACTGCCGGGACCCGCTCCCTTTAACTGGTGCTGAGGGACACGCGCGTGAGTCACTTCTCTCAGGTGCCTCGGCCCTTTCCTCTGATCACATGCATTCACACGTGGACGTGTATTTTGTTCACGTGCTGATTCACTATGCACCCGTCAAGAGGGGAACAGGTGCGCGCATAATGTCACAGACGCGCTTACGCGCTAAGGGCCTTTCCTCGAATTACACGCTGACGTGCAGTTTTTTCACATGCCAAATCACTCCGTATCAAGCTGGCCACGCGACAACACACGGGAGACCACCCTCCTGCCCAGAAGGCCATTTTCCTGCCCCCGAGAGCCCTGAGCAGCCTCCCACAAGCCATCTGCTGCTGCCTGCCTGCTGCCACCGTGCCCTGCCATTTGGTGCCTGCACATCTGTCATCTCCAGGGGTCCAGTTGCAGAGACCACCCTGCTGGAACAGAAGACTCCCGGCTGGTGTTCCATCACTCCACAGCCCAGCCCCAGGACCCAGTTGCCCACCCACACCTGCCTCGGGGGTTGCCATGTCCGACACAACACCTTCCGGCACCAGCGGCAACCCCCAGCCAGAGAGGCAGAGGGCTACCAGCTTCACTTCTAAAGAAGTTGGCATCCTGGTGGAGCAGGTCCTGGGGCAGTATGATGCCCTCTTCTCCCATCGGTGCCGACAAGGAAGGAGAGGAGGATCTGGACGGACATAGTGGGTGCGATCAACGCGGAGGGGGTGGCACGCCTCGGCATGAAACACGTCCAGAAGCGCTGGGAGGACTACAAGTCCAGGACATCAAAGAAGGCAGAGGATGCAGTAGAGCGCCGGGGCCAGCTTACCAACCAGCAGATGAGGGTCCTGGAGCACATTCACCCAGTGCTTCGCCACCAGATACTCAGGATGCAGGCCCGTCTGGAGTTGAGCGGTAAGTGGCCATGCATTGCTGTGTGAAACAGGGCATGTTGCAGTGTGCTGGTAGTCAGCTACTTGCCTGTATGTGTGACATTGGCCATGTATGGATGTGTGTGTGCAGGGGCATCATGGTGCTGCATGTGAGTCCAGTCATGCGTGAACCACATGGATGGTGCATGTGTTACAATGCAACATGCGGGGCAACATGCAGAATGCACACATGAATGCATGCCTGTCTCTGTTGTTGGACATGGATGGAATGTGAGAGATGGGTGCTGCTGCCAAGGACATGTATGGTGTACATGTCTATGTGTCTGAGTAGCGTGTGTGTGACTTGTAAATGCCATGGATGCATGACACATGTCTGTGACAATGTTCTGATTCACTGATGCAGCCTTGTCTCCACTGTTTCTGGGGTGTATGAGGCCAGATGGATGAAACTACGGTGATGTGTGTGCATGTGATCAGTATGAGCCATGATGCATGTGAATTTCGAACCACCATTGTATGTTTCAACAGTTCCTTGGACATGTATGCAAATGTTCTTTGCATGGGCCATGCCTGTTTCTGCATGTGTGTTGCCTGCACTGACCCATGTGTTGTGGAGGTACATGATGGAAGTGACGTTTGACAGTGCCACTCATGTGCTATTGCTTCCTGTGTAGGGGACTATTGTACAGTACCCTGATGTTTGTGTTCCATGTCTTCCTCTACACAGCGGCGAGTGAAGAAGAGGGCTAAGACGGCACTGTGGAGCGAAGCGGCAGGGATGTCTCCACCGGATGGCGACGCAATGCCTAGTCACCCTCCCAGGAATTACCATCATCCGGGAGCAAGGGGACTGGTGCTGCATCTGCCACTACGGCTGCAGCGGAAGGGGTGGGTGATCCCCACAGGGGCTTGCAATGGCAGAAGACGGTGTGGAGCCATCCAGGTCGGTGGTTTGCACAGAGGAGGTGGAGACCGCTACTGAGCCGCACATGGGGCCTGGTGGGGGTGGTACCACTGGTGCAAGTGATGCAGTCCAGGGGCAGGGGCAGGAGGCAGCACAAGTCGCCGTGGAGGGGCCTGTGCATGTCACTGTCCCTGACACTGTGACTGCACCACCATGCACCAGCAGGGATGCCCCATCCCAGGCCCGTCCGCAGGTAGGGGGGAGGTCCACATCATCTGACACTCCTCTACCTGCGGGCGAGGGGACCCGTGACCATATGGAGACCGTCCTGATTGGAGTCGCGTTGCTCAGGCGTGACATTTGTGATGACGTGCGTGCTTCCTGGGGGGAGCACGCATGTCATCACGAAGAGCTGTGTGCCAATGTGGCCCAGTTGGGAGGGGCCTTGATCGGGGGTTTCGTACATGTGTCGGGCACTCTGGCGGCCCTCTCCTCCTCTGTGGAGACTATGCACCAGTCGTTTTCCATGACGTCTTCTAGCCCAGATGCTACCAGGGCCCCCTGTGGACCTGCCCCGACCAACACAGCCAGCTCGGTGGAGATCCCATCCCTGCCACAGTCAGGAGTCGGAGGGCCAGCAGGGGTGGACACCCCAGCAACTGAACCCCAGCAGATGGAGGATGTGCTGGCATCATCAAGCAGGGCACGTGCATGATGGCGCCGGTGGATTCCATCAGCCTGGATGCCATCGTGCTGGCAGAGGCAGGTGCATCGGAGGCAGTGGCAGGCTCAACGTGGGAGGCATCATGGCTCGGGGCCATCAGCATCAGAGGGGCAGGCATCAGCCGGAGGGCAGGAGGACCCTCGAATGGGAGTGTCTTCCGTGTGGCAGTGGTTGGGCCAGCGGATAGATGCGGAGCGGCAGAGGGCGATGGAGGCACGGCTCACAATGTTCAGGGTGGAGAACTCCATGCGCAGAGCACTGAGGCGGGCTGTGTGCCTCGCGGGAATTCGCAGGGAGTTGGAGGTGGAAATGGCGTTATCCCTGCGAGAACTCGGGGCCAGGGAACAGGCCTGCCTCCAGGACGTTGAACAGGAGTTCTGTGATGCCCTGGCCCTTGAAATCAACTAGTGAGCCGTAGGACTTGCCCCCCGCCATTGTATATAGTTAGTTAGTGTTAGGTTTCATTTAAGTTTTTTTTTCATTTGGGGCGTTTGGACTATGCCCCACCTTTTTGTAGTTAGTTTGTTATTAGATGTTTTTTTTTGTAGGTTTCCTTTCTATAGTTGGGTTTATGTACCCTGGATTTGATCTTTGTATATAGTTGGAGACTGCATTTCTCATCATTCTTTTTTTGGTTCACCATGGAGCAATATATTATTCTTATTTTTTTTGTTTGGATTTGGTTTGCTGGATGGACACTTTAGACCCATTTTCATTTGGATTTATTTGGATTCTGGTTTCATGATTTTTTTTTTTTGGGACATGCTGCTTTTTCTTTATTATTTCCATTGTTGTGTGATTTCATTGATGTGTTCAATACTTTTTTTTTCTTACTTCAATGCATGGTTTCCTGCCATTGGTTTCATGCATGTCACAATGTGGTTTTCTCATTCATTTGCACCCATTGTGTGTGTGTGACGGACATGTGTTGATGTGCATACTTGCCATTTGGGTTGTATCATGTAATTGGCATTTCTATGTGGGGTGGATGGAATACTTGGTTGGGTGTTTGGACAGGGGTAGCGTGGGGTGTGATTTGGGTGGCCATAAGGACCATGATTGTGGTTCGTGATGACATGTTGGGGGGGACATGAGTCGGGGCCTGCTGGCAGGTGCAAGTCAATGCTGGGGATGGGGGTGCAGGGGACATGAGTTGGGGCCTGATGGCAGGTGCCCATCAATGCTGGGGGGATGGGGGTGCAGGGGGACATGAGTCAGGGCCTGCTGGCAGGTGCCCATCTATGTTGGTGGGTGGGGGTGCAGGGGGACATGAGTCGGGCCTGCTGGCATGTGCCCGTCAATGCTGGGGGGTGGGGGTGCAGGGGGACATGAGTCGGAGCCTGCTGGCAGGTGCCCGTCAATGCTGGGGGGGTGAGGGTACAGGGGAACATGAGTCAGGGCCTGCTGGCAGGTGTCCATCAATGCTGGGGGTTGGGGGTGCAGGGGGACATGAGTCGGGGCTTACTAGTGCATGGTGCCAAGTGTGCTGGAAGCGGGGCATGGCCAGGGTGTATGGGCTGCCTGCGGGGCATGAGCAGGGGTGCAGGGTGGTCCCCTGTGGTGTGGGCTGCCTGCAGGGCATGGGGAGGGGGGAGAGAGCACACCTGGGAGGACCCACACTGCCAATTTGCGTGTGGTACTCCCCGCGCACCCTTCAGAATACACGTACCCCTCTCGCGCCAGCGAATTCACATGTAAAACTCCCCGCGCACCCCTCCGAATACACGTACCCTGATCGGACAGCAAAATCACGTGTAAAAATCCATGTGCACCCCTCGGAATACACGCTTGCAGCCCATCCACCCTCAACATTCCCCACAGGCAGCCCATCACGCCAGTGCATGGGCCACAGGCTGCCCACACCACAGGGTGGAGTTTTACATGCGATTTTGCTAGGGCAAGAGGGGTACGTGTATTTGGAGGGGTGCGCTGGGAGTTTTACACACAAATTCGCTAGCGCAAGAGGGGTACATGTATTCTGAGGGGTGCACACGGAGTTTTACACGCGAATTTGCTAGTGCGAGAGGGGTATGTGTATTCTGAGGGTTGCGCTGGGAGTTTTACATGCGAATTTGCTAGCGGGATAGGGGTATGTGTATTCGGGGGTGCTCGGGGAGTTTTACACACAAATTCTCTAGCGCCAGAGGGGTACTTGTATTCTGAGGGGTGCGCCGGCAGTTTTACACGCGAATTTGCTAGCGCCAGAGGGGTACGTGCATTCGGAGGCATGCGCGGGGAGTTTAACATGCGATTTCGCTTGGCGAGTGGGGTGTGTGTATTCCTGGGGTGCGCATTGAGTTTTACATGCGAATTTGCTAGCGCGAGCGGGGTACGTGTATTCTGAGGTGTGCACTGGGAGTTGGACACATGAATTCATTAGTGCGAGAATGGTACCTGTATTCTGAGGGGTACGCGGGGAGTTTTACACACAAATTTGCTAGTGCGAGAGGGGTATGTGTATTCTGAGGGGTGCGTGGGGAGTTTTACATGCGTTTCCGTGTTTGGGGGGCTGTATGCTGGTCCACTGGCCTCTGCACCATATATGGGATTTGTGCGCTGTTCATGGCTCACGGGGTGGGGTTGTGGGTGTAACTGGCACTGCTGCAGGGTCGCAGTGCCACTCTGCGCCACGGCTGGTTCTGGATGTTGGAATCCATGAATAAGCTCTGTGCTGAAATGGGTTTTGGCGCACACGGCTGGTGCAGACTGCCGCACGCGCACACTGTGCGCCAGCTGCGTGCACCACTTGTGCGCTGATTTCTATGAATGACCCTCTAAATGTTTTAGATGGCAGTGGTTAGTACAATTATGAAGTTATGATACATAACTAGTTTTTGCCAAAAAAGTTGAAATGAGAACAAAGGATGGTGATAAAGGAAAAAAGACAGATGGTGCTCTCCTCCCCTGAAACAATCCTGGCTGGGGGCAGAGAGAGGGATGATTACTGTCCAATCCTAGCGGCACGGACAGTTACAGGGTACTCCTCCTAGATTGTAAAATTAGTGATGCCTGTTCTGCTATATAAGTTGGACTGTACTATTACTCAAGACAGACAAAATAAAAACAAGGAAGACAGAAAATGGAAGATGGAGAGAACGCTGCTGAAACTTACCATCTTTGAGAGTGCAGTGACCAGACTCTTGCCCTATATTTCCAGAGTGCCATGAGATACAGCTGGCTTTCCTGAATCTTAAAAAACAGGCTTGCTATGTAAGTAGCAATAACCCCAGCTCTAAATTGCATAAGCCCTTTAATTTGAGTGCAGTGCTTTTAGTATTTCCACATTTAAAACCCAAAACTGCCAGTGTAATTCAGTCATCTCCCATAGAAGAATCTCTTGTTTGCCCGTGTATGTTAGCAAATCTCCTTTGAAAACCCCCTCATTTGACTGTGTTAATCCTTAATATTTTTGTAAGTAAATCAATTAATTCCCCCCATTGAAGTGCACAGATCAAGATTGTTAGAATTTGCAACCAACCATCCTTGTTTATTGTTTTTATTGAATTGCTATAGTCATTAAAGTGTTGCCTCAAAAGAATTATTCCTATTGTGAGTTGAAAACCAAATTCGTCTCCGTGTCTGAATTATGCCCTGCTAAGCGAATTTTCATTTGCCAGTCTCATTCCTATGGCACCTGTCCTATTAAACCAAAACCGTCTTTCCCATTGTGAGTAATCCCTTTGCCCAAAGCCTATCTTTTAGTTGCCCCCATCATTTTAACTAAAGACCGATTTTCCAATGTGCCTTTCTCATTGTTGAGAGCATATGTGTCATTTTCAGGCCTCAATAAAATTTAGGTTATTTCCCTTTTCGTTTTTCTAAAAATGTCTTTTCATCCTTTAAAAAACATTTTTCCTAGAGTTTTTGCCTTCCTCTATCCGATTCTGAGTGCGGATTTTGCGTTGCATTTACTTCATTTTTCATTGCTCAGAGCTTTCCTGTCACTTCACTGCCCCAGTAATATTTAGTGTGATTTGTATTTTCATTTTTCAAAAAATTCCTTTTCATCCTTTAAATCTCGATTTTCCTAGAGTATTCCCCTTCCTCTATCATGATCTGAGCTTGGATTTGGCATTGCCTTTCCACCGTTTTTATGGTTTTAAGCTTGCCTGTCATTTCCATCTCCAGCAAATTCAGTGTGATTTGCCTTTTTGTTTTTCTAAATCTTTCTTTCCGCCTTTGAAATATCATTGTTCCTACTCTGTCCTTCATCCTCTATCACACCCTGATCACGGATTCTGATTTGCATTCCTAAGTGTGCTAGCTAGTCTGTTTTGAAGCCCAATTTGTCCTCTAATGTAAGCAGCCCAAAGCCCCCTTGTGTGCTGTCCAATAGCGCTAGTATTGAATCATTGAAAACCCATTTTTCCATTGTTGCAGGGGGATCGCTTAACTGTTGGTGCTATCACTTTGTGGTAAATGGTTATTTTTCTTTTCTGTCATTAAAAACCCAGTCTAACTGTGATAGTACATATTGACCTGGTTGTTTTGTAGAGATTATTGCATTGTGTTTTGCCACGACTTTGGTGGCTGCTGTATTTTGATTATACTCCTTTACATTGAATAATAAATTAATAAATATCCTATTGATACACACCGGCCTGGTTCCTTGTCCATAGTGACATGGGGTTTTTGTGGAGGTTAGGTGCGAGATTGGTTGGAGGCCTACTCAAGTACAATAACATATAAAACGTTTTATTGTGCTCCACATCCATTGTTGGGGAAGGAGTTCCCCAGCTTGTGTGTACCATGTAATAAACCATGACATACCCATGAACTTAAACAATTGTCCTTTAAATGTCTGTTTGATAGTTTTGTCATCACTAATTGTAGCCTGGAAGAAGACTGTTGCTTCGAAACACGTGTTGGCAACACTTTTTTTGATTATTTGTGCAATTAAATACATTGCCTTTGCACAGAATGGCTGTCCAACTTTGTGTTTATAATTCTTAATTTGGCCACTGTGGGCACAGGTGTCCACCAAAGCACCTGCTGCAGGCACACACCCTTTAGTTGAAGTAGAGGATTATTTATTGCCTTGGCATAGGCAAGCACACTGTGCTTCGGAGTGTTGCCCAACCTGGGGCATGAAAATAAATAGTAATTGCACAAAGGTGATCATCAACACTTGCAATTATGTGCTGTTATCGTTTTCACTCCAATTTGAGAGTGTTTAAAATTGCATGCAGGGGACAAGCAACACGTACGTTGCCTCCGATATGCCATTACCATCTCTTTGAAAATGTCCCCTACATATGTTGGCAGAAAAACAGTATTTGCAGTCAGGATGGAAAGATTATTAAGGGTGAGAAGAGAGAAGATGGGGTTTGAAAAGTGAGTGGAAAGAAGAGAGTGAATGCACAGATTGAAGTATTGAACGGAGATAGGAAGACATTTTCAAAATCTGAGAGCAAGATGCAAGAAAGAATTAAACCGGACTGGGCACAGGTGGGACAACACATAGTCAAATGGAAGTAAGAGGAAGATCGAAAGATTCTGGATGGTGGGCAAATAGAAATGAGATGTGAGATGTAGGGAGGCGCCAAACAGTGAACTGTGCAAAAAAGCATAATTATGGGGGACTAGAAGAAGAAAGATAATGAAGAGAGACTAGTGAAGGAGGGAGGCTGACAATAGGAGGAAGCTGACAGAGAAGACTGATAGAAGAATGATAGATATGTTTGAGGGAGCAGCGTACATAAGGCAGGAAATTGTGTATGTACAATTGTTGTCCAAAATTCATAACATGGCTGGAATAAGTTAAACGTCATGAAAAGGAAAACTCATATGCAGCCATTCAGAAAGCAACTCACAACATTACAAAGAAAAGGATTGCCTATGCATCCCATTATTGATGAAGATTACTGTTAAGCAAGTGATCAGAGGAGTCCGTGCTCATACACACCTGAAAACCAATTACAATTGTTTTGCCGGGAATATGCATTTTGCATTATGTTGTACTTTCTGGTATCCTAGCACAGCTTGGTTAAACAATGAGCTGATAACATACTGTGCTGTGTGCAATCACCCATGGAATTAGATCATGTGTTCTGTCATTCTAAATCTTTCAAACGACTTATTCTAATAGGTGTGTTCATGTGTGGAAGTGTACCCTATTCTAATGTCAGTCTTCATTAGTTGCTTGCTTCAAAGGAGATTATTTATCAAATAAGGTCATATCTGCATATGCTACCATGCAGAGACAAATATAGACAACGATAACACGAGGTAGCAATTTGGGCGTCTCATGTTACAATAGGCTGCTGTGGTCAGCTAACAAGCATACTAATGCAAAACCACATAATTACCTGACCACTATATTAATATAAAATTACATACATGTAATATTAAGCGTACCAATTAAATATCTCAATTAAATGAATCCCAACCTTTGTCATTTATACAAATGTGAATGCTCACTTTTCATCAGCACTTGCCTTGTTCCTCGCACCATTATTTAAAGTGGAATTGACATAACACTAAATCACATGCAGCACAATAACCCCATAACAGTGTGCATGCTGGATATTACAAATCCTTTGAACATTTAAATAGCTCATTAATTAAAGATCCCTCTGAGTGAAGCCTTTTGCAAGATTTGCAAGTACATGGGTCAAACCCTGTTGATTCAGCATTCATTCAGAAATAAATTGACGTTATCTGTAGCTATATCAATTGAAATGTGGGTGCTCGTGCTTTCGGTTACATTGCACATTGTTTTGACTACGACAGTCTTGCTGTTCAACTTGATCATCGAATGAAAGCATGACATGGATGAACATGTTATGAAGTCATCCTGTCAGTCCAACATGATGGATGAATTTTCCCAATCTCATTGCAGATATTCCACCATTGGGTTGTCCAGTGAAGAATGTACCCTGGAATTTTCTGTAGCTACACCTGCTGGATTATGGTCTAGGAAAAATCCAGTAAATGCCAAATACATCCATCGGCTAGAGTAATAAATAACAGGAGTCATAGTGCAATTGCGAATTCTTGACAACCATGTCTATCACTGTCTATGGTAAAAGGCAAATATTTAAATCTCCTTGATTATTTCAAGGGAATCCTTCCAGATCTTCTGTTCCTCTGCACATTTGCTGGTTGCTGTTACCCATAACACAGCCAATCATCTTTTAACCACTCATGTCTTCCCTAAACTGGAATACTTCCCTAAACTGGAAGAATGTGCCAGCCCCAACTATGCTTTCTGTCCTCCCTGCAAGATCATTAACTTTGTGACTCTCTTTGAACTCCCTCACTTCACAGCTATGACTTCATACTGCCACCAGACTGGATGGCTGCTAATGAACAGAGCCAGATTTAAATGTCTTCTCCTGGTTCACAAATCTATCCACAGTAAGACACCACTGTATCGATCCTCCTCTATCCAACTCTACAAGCCATTGGGTAATCTCTGCCCTGTCTCCTCGACTTCCCTTGTGGCACCTCACCCTCCCTGTGCTTCATCTCGCTTAATTTCTTTCTCTCTTCTTTCTCCACTTACATGGAATTCCATTCCCCTGGACATCCTAGAAACAGTCACTACTGATTTGCGCAAAACTAAACTAAAAGCCTACCTCTCCACTGAGCTGCACTTGCCTCGAAGCTGCCTCTGTCCCTCACTTTCTCTGCCTCCACTACAACACTTTAACCCTCCCAGTCACTTTCCTAACAGAGCTGGCCATAAAGTCTATCTGTACTTAAAAATGTCTATTGTAGATTGTGCTTAATGTATTGTCCCTAGTGACTGTCCCTTTTGCTCCTCTCCTTCACCTGGTCAGAATGTCACTCAAACTCTTCCCATTGTAAAAATGTCACCTTTTCCCATTAAATCTTATTTCTTATCTATTGTACGTTCTTTTGTGATCAAAAGCACTTTTTTCCTTTGTGTATATAAAAAGATAAATACATACATAAATAATAATTACTCTGGAAAGGTCAGAATGTGCTTGTCTTTGGCTCCAAGACTTTTTAAAATGTCTTTGCCTTAATTTGTGATCCACCAACAATGCATTCACTTTTTGGTGTTTCCTAAAAACCTGATTTTTGTCAGTGACTTAGACATACATGTAAAGCTGCCAGCCGGCTCTCATGCACCTCAGTAAAAAAAATAAAAAAAGAAAAGAAAAAAAATGATCGACAGGTCTATACAAATTTTATTAAACACATACTGTGGTGACAAATATGGCTAGCGTGCTTGGTTTCTATTCCAACACTGCGCCTATCAAACTACTTGTAAAACCTTGTTGTCTGGCTGAACAACAAAAGCGAATCGTACCCCTAACAAGTAACGTCTCCATTAATATTAGGCCGCCCCAGTTGCCTACAAACGTTATTCTATTTGAAAACTATCCTCAAAAAAGGAAAGAGTGCAAGACACATACCAAGTTAGATTATCTACCGGATAGTCGTTTGGCATACACAACAACACTGCACAAATTGTATTTATTTCTACAACAAAATACCTAGAGACATCATTTTAATGCAGGACTGGCCAGGCAGTAAAGCTATTCTGAAGTTATTCATTTGCCCCTCGAGCTTGCTAACCCCAATAAAATGCAAAAGCAAAGTATTTTGCGGTTAGCTGTTAACAAAACACATTATTTAAATATAAAATATTAGTACCCGGCACAGCGAATACACGGTATACACTGCATGTGGATTGTCTTGTTTCTGAGCCTTACCACAGTGTAATCCCGTAGACGCATTTATGTGCATTCCACGCCGGGTACACTCTTTTTTTTTTCAAGGCGACCTTTGAAAGCGAGAAGGGACCACGCGTAGCCCCTTCTCCCTTTTCCAAGGTGGCCTTTTTTTTATTTTTCTCCCATTCATTAGTACGGAGCAAGTTGGCACCAAATGGTGACCTGTTGCTCCGTACTAATGAAGCAGTACGCACATTCTAGTGTTCCTAGAACTAAAGCGTGCTGCGACTAAAACCTTTTCAAACGGCAAAACAAATGTTTCTTGAAAAGATTTTGTCAGCCATTAGTGTTCCGGAGCTGCAAACTGCAAGCCTGAAGACCCCGGAATACTAATGGCAATAAGCCCCTCAACAGTGGGTCCTGTAACTATGGGCCCCGGGGCTATTACCTTGGGTGGTATTGGCCCACCGTCTCGGGGCTTATTGCCACATTAATATCAGTGTGTATAAGCCCATATTACCGGGAATGCAAGCAGACGTCCAAGGTCAAATGATAATGATGTGTTATTGTATAGCACTTACACTTAAGTGCTTTATATAGAACAAATGTACATAAAATACCACTCAACCTGTGTTGGTACTCATGTATTGACCGCAGAAGGATGAAAGGCTGAGTTGGCCTTGCTAGGATTCGAATATGCAACCTGCAGATCACACACACATTGCAGCAGTGAGCGCTCAACCCACTGAGCTATCTTACCTGCTATAGTACAATTAGCAATTACATGCATGAATGTTCTCAAAGTCACAAAGCAAATGACCCTCTAGTGGATACAATAAAACTGGTAACTGTGAAAAGCAAGCCAGTTCATCTGCAGTTCTGGTGAACATGTGGCCACATGTCAAGCTTGCGTGGATCTACTTTTCAGGATTCATAAAATGGCAAAATATATACCACTGGGAGGGTTCATAACTGAGTATTAAAGAATTTAGAGTAGCGCAGGGAAACCAGCACACTCACACGGCATCTCGTACTCCGGGCACTCATTACCTCATACATGCAAACAAACATCCTGCACAGGATGCCATGGAGATAGGCAAAATAGACACATTACAACAAAGCATAATGTGTGGCACAATGAAATCAAGGGGCACTTTATGTGCTATGGTCAACCACGTCTACACTGTACACAAGTTTTTAGGCACAAGGATTTTGTCAAGTGACCGTGTACACCGAGATGGAATGTCTTGTGATGATCGTAACAGAGACAACAGCAGAAAAAAACAGGCTGTAATTGTAACCTGTGAAAAGCAAAATACACAGTCCGAAATCTATGCTTATTCTGCTCTAAACGATTTTAGGAAGTTGTATCTGCATTGTGAATTTGAGGTGTTTAAGAACAGACTAAATCAGTTACTCAACCCCTGAAGTGTGCCTAAAATAAACCTTTAATGAGTCTAGCAATTCTTGTATAGACTTCCAGAAAGACAAATGATTTAGTATTCCTATTCTTTCTTATTTGCATTTGTGAAACCCCCTGATTTTTCAGGAGGCCTGAATAGCAAAGCCAGCCACTACAGAAACAAAGAGGCACATGGTGCTGGCCGCATCACAGGAGCTTCCGTTTGTTACACATTTTTTTTTAAGTTTTCTTTTTTTTAGGGCTAGCAAAGGAGACCACAGAACTAGCAAGGGAGACCACAATGGTCGCAATTGTGACCCCTGGCTAACCCCAAAGGAAGTCCCTGAGTGAAGGTGCCAAATGTTAAATAGCCAAAGATCAAGGGTGCAATTGAGCTATGTAATTCAATTAAACGTTAAAAAATACAAACTCATGGTGAAATTCAAGATCACCACTGCCCTAGTGTAGATATGTATGCGTCCCATGCACTGCATGAACTACATACAACCCTGAAATGGACACAACATGACCCACAAACATCTTATTCCACTTTTGACCTACATGTACCACTGTACCCTGAGATTCCAACAATTTTGAAGTGTTATGTTTTTGTACAAAAAAGTATTATTTTTAACATTATCAAGGACCTCTGGAACATGGTTCTGATTCGCCTGTAATGAAGATGAATTTATCAAAATAGTATATGGATTTACAGTTGTAAATGAAAACTGCGCAAATAAATGTTGTTAGTAAATGTATGAAAAACTGACAGAGCATTGCAGAACACACAGATATTTTTACAGATTGCTATTGGTGATCTAAGGGCAATTTTCAAGCCATCTTTACATCCTGGCCTCAGAAGCTGAAAAGTCTCCCAATGATTAAACACATTTTAAAGCATAATAATCCTTATTGTGATGACATTCAAAACCCAAGAATCCACACACATGCATAATGCTAAAACTCAGTCTGGAATTTAAATGGGAAAAGACATATTTTTGGGGGAAAAATCTATAATGAAATACCGCCACAGGGTCTCCTAATATTATTAGATTATGCTTTGGACCAAATGAACCACAGAGCTTTATGAGTTTCACTAAGGGAATCGTCTGCTCAACAATTCTTGAAATACATATATACATACATGATAGTGCAAAGGAGTTGTTGACATATTAATGATAATTAAGGGTCCAACTGAGCTCAGCTCTCTTCAATTTGACTAACAATAAGAAGCACCAGTGTCAAGGTTCTGCTGTTAGTGCCACACATTACATTCACCATAACAGATGGCACCTTCTTCATTCACACATCTGGGGGGCTGGTTTAAGGAGAAACACATTGAATCCCAGATGTTTTTGTAGATTAAATGACAAGTCTAGTTTTGCTACTACTTTGGGTGAAAATCATTCTTTGATTCTGAACAGGCCTATGAAGTGTGACAGAAGCTTGCAATGTCTTGTAATGCTATTTTTTTCTATTGATAACCACACCTTCTACATGATATTTTCTCCTCTTATCGGCATACTATTTATATGTTGCCTTTGACATCTCCAAGTCGGTATCACTACATGTTATCCCTACCAAAAATATCGCCGTATATATGGTCATCTGGAACAGCCATAGGTGATATTTTTTGGGGGGATCATTTTTGGGGGTTTTGTCCCCCGCTCCTTTAAAAATAATGCAGGGTTTGCAGGGGTGTCCCCCGCAGGTTCCATGCCTTAATATCGCTGCAAAAGTATGGCAGAGAGAAAGAGCACAAACACTGTATATCAAGCCTGGAACAGTCGCCAAAAGTAACAGAATTTAACAGTCATATGATCCAACCAAAACAGAGTGAAAGAGATACGAACACTGTATCTCATGGCTGGAATAGCCGACAAAAGCACAATAACTTTAAAGAAGCTAACAAACACACACCCTATGAAGAACAGAGATACATATGCTTTATATCAAGCCTGGAAAAGCCAACAGGGCTACTGAAGATGGACAGATCCTGCTGACTTTACATGTTCGTCAATACTCCAGGTCATTCGGCTGCACTGTCCACTTGGGCTGCAGTAGATCCATCTTCCCACATACTTCTTTGGTCTCTTGGATACAGGAACTTCGTTCCCTTAGGTGCATGGATGCTGGCCTATATGTAGTCTCTGATCCCTTCATGGGTCATCTCCTTGGGCTCAAATCCAGATTCAACATCAATCATGATCTTCATTCCTACTGATTTTTTTGCTGTGTTTTTACACTGTGTGATAATTATCTTGATCACACAGAATACAAACATTATCATCGGCAGTAATGCTCCAAGGAACTTCTAGATATTCGCCATCCATTGTGGTACCCATGAGAAGATTGATGCAAATCTGCTGTTGTCTGCAATATTGTCTACTTCATCTTCCATCTTGGTATGCAAAGTTGTCAACAATGTTATGGCCTCTGTCAGGTTCCCATTCTCTTCATCGTGAGCAGATATAAATGTGGTACATGATTCCACGATTTTGGCACACACCCCTCCATCCATGGCTGTAATCATGCCCATGACATATCTATTCTGGATTGTCATCAGTCTTATGGCTCTCAGCTCTTCTTTGATAGCATTGAATCCATTTATGGTAGTGTTGATTATCTGCAGGCACTCGCATCTGGTTATCTGTAACCATTTGGCATGCGCCATCACCTGGATCCTTGGCATGAAGATTGTCATGAATATTGCTGAAGTCTGACTGAACAATTGGTGTTCATAAGGAATGGCATCAAAAGCTTCTATTGATTTAGCTGAAAAATAGTTCTCCTTCTTTGTTCTATTGGGAAACTCAAGTGTTCTCTTCTTTCTTAGATGTGCATCAGCTTTTGGAAACTCTCCAATGTTAAAGTCACTTTTCAGAATCACTAATGCTGGAATGTGAATAATCACTATGGAACACAGTCCTCCCCAGTCCCTGTGTAGCTTCATATAAGCTCTGGATCCACAAGCCCAGTAGTGGTCCATTATCACTACTGTCCCATCCTTCATTCCTGGTACATCAAAGATTTGTCCACATTGTTGGTTTTCTCCAACTTGTCTTGTGCAATTGTTTCTGAAGCATAGCTCTGCGCTTGCCAGAGCAACGTTCTGCACTGGGCCTCCTCTATCTTCGACCCATGTCAGCAGCCTGGCAAGCTTCAGACAGAGAGGTTAGCATCCCTTCTCCACACTATCAATAACTGGTTTGTGATGTCCTGTTACTGCCACTACTCTGCATACGAGTATATGCCTTCTTCCCAGCCATCTGGTCCCCAAATTTGCATCTGGCCTCTCTCATTGCATCTTTGTATTTCTTCATAATTCCTTCCTTGGCAATTGAGCTTTCTGTTTATCTCCCATCATGTTCCTGCTCCCTTCATTCCAGGCTGTTCATATCCTATCACATGATCTCTGGTGTGTGCTCTTGCTCTTGTTTTCAAATCTTGAACGTAATCATCTTCTTCTTGTGATGACCATTTTGTCATCCATACCAAGGATGCTGTTCGACCCTGGATTGACCTCTCACATGGCAGAGTGCAAGGTGAGCCAGGCAATGAGCTGTCTGGACGTCTATTGCTATAGCTAGGAATACCTTAGAATTCCCCAATGTATAGGGTAGTAGAGCGCAAACAAAGAAACTCTCCTCAAAGAACCTTTTTCCCTCTTCTTTCATGTGTTGATACCACATGTTGTTCCCCAAGTGTACTAAACTTTCTAGATAATAATATAACTCATAATCATCTTCTCTTGCACTTCTCTTGGGTCTCTGTACATAATGATCATGGATCATATCGAAAATGGACCTTCCTACAGGAGGAATCATAGGGAAACTTAGCAGAGAAATTGGTGACCTTACTCGTGTCACTGTGTAGGGATAATCACACATGGTCTTGGTCTTTGTGTAACAGATATGTTTGCAAGGGTCACTGATGAAGGAAGGATCAGGTGAACTGTTGCTTTCTTTGGACAAAATAAACAGAGTGCACCAAAAGAATCAGAAAAACAATGATGAATGCTCTGCATGCATATATTATACACAATACATTAGTCCCCACCAGCAGCGATTCCTCATACTTCGCTGAGCTTGCACATATCCTGCCACTGTATCACTCTCAGGATTCCACATTATGCCTGTGTACTACTTTTTTAAGGAAGGAATAAACCTTTTAAATCCGGCAAATTTGTTAAGTGCTCTGGTCATTTCAAAATGTGCTCAATGATAGCTGAGAGCAAACTCCCTATTACTGGACCATTTTTAGGATTGTGCAAGATCAAGAGAATGTAAGTATTTCTCCCCACAAGTGCAGGATATGCCCAAATTTCTAACCAAGTGTTGTCATTTAGGCATAATCATGATACATCAACAACTTTCTTAACGTTCATTTTCAAAAGATTCCTGTGGCTCAAGAATGATTGCTTTCGCACTCATGCTATAATATCTATAAAGAGTGTCCGATGAGACTCACAGTCCAAATGCACACTTGCATTTATTCAACCAGCAGTTTCAGAATCCTTCTTCCTCATCATCGATCGCGTCTGCACGTTCTGAACTACTTCGTGTTGACTTGCTTCCAAATTAACGGGTGGGGGTGTTCTGGTCTCACCAGCATACAGTTTGACGTCGTTCAGGTGGACCCATGCATGTCATTCTTGGACTTTTACTGCTGAGGGAGTAAGGTTCTCCTTGATGTAGGGTCCACTGAAAAAGAGCTTGTGCCACTTCCTAGTGAAGGTGCATATTAACATGGCATCTACCTCAAAAAATCTATGTACTGACAAACGTTTTTCAGATTTGGTTGCTGAATGGTCTTTATCTGTGTCCTGAGACCGACACCCCTTGCGCTTGAATTGATCTGAAATGACAGAGATACTAGGGAGGATAGCTCAGCGGCAGCTTGCGCATCTTGGAAGCAAGCACGACACGAAGCAACAACAGGTTCGATCCCCGGGTCCGCGCTAAGAAACCTCTTGGTGTTTAAGCGCGTTATAAATACGTAACTAAGACAAAAAAAAAAAAAACACAATTACGCAACTAAGAAAAAAAAAACCAAACAATTCCTGTAACAGCGCCTCCATGCCTGCGGGCTGTGTGAGCGCTTTATAAATGTAAAATAAATAAATAAACTAGCTTTCATACATGTCAAATACGCAAGTAGCTCATTTCCTAAAATGTCTGCTGTCTGCTGGGCATCACTTCTAATCCTTGATGGAGGAGTCAGAGGCATTCTCATTTGCCTCCCTGTTACTATTTCATAGGGTGTGATGTGGTGGTCTGATCCAGGCTGATTCCTTAATGCATATAATGCTTGAGGCAGGCAATAGAGCCACCCCTTCTTCAGTGACAATTTCAATTTAGTGATTCTCTCTTTGAGAAGAATGTTGAGTCTACAACATATCTTGTTCGCTTGTGGGTGATAAGCAGAAGAAAACTTGTGTTTTATGCTCAATAAGAAGTTAATCTGTTCAAATAATTCATTAACAAAATGTGGGCCATTGTCGGATATCAGCACCTCAGATACTCCCCATCTTAGAAATACTTCTCGCACTTAAAGCTTTGCTGCACACATGGCGTCAAGTTGTGTACATGGACCTGCTTCGATCCATCTTGAAAAGGGACACACCACCACTATCATATACCTGTATCCACTACATACTTGGAGCATGTCAACATAACCATTATGTAAATGCTGAAAAGGACCATTCGGTCGAGGAATTACTCTCCTGATTGTTCGCAATATGTGCCCAGCAGTAAACTTTTGACATACGATGCAATTTACTACATAAAATGCAACGTGTTCTAACAAATTAGGTATGAACCAATCCTCTGCAATAGTTATGATATGATATGATATGGCATGGCATTTATAACGCGCCTATACAAAAGTGTCTCTAGGAGTGATGAGGCAAGGGTGGGGTAACAGAGGGAAGACAGAGACAATGATCTTACTAGGCCAGGTGACATTGAGATTGTGCATGTGCAGGGGAGGGGGAAAGGGAAAGGGCAGTGGGGAATGGGGGGGCAGTGCAGTACATAGGATCAACAGTAATAAATAATTAGAATAAATAAACAATAAGTAAGAACTGTGGCCAGCTTTTGGCAAGTGCACGGGTAAGTGCAGACATCAAGAGTCAAGAGCTGGTGGAGACTGTGGGGATACAGAAACAGCCCCCAAGTGCAGGGGTTTGCTTGGGAGGAAGTGCAGGTGTGCAGCTGGTGGGGGAGGGGACCTTTGCCTGAGATCCGAGGTTAGCCAGGTGACCTGTGCAGTTTCAGTCAGGAGTTCAGCAGTGGAGAGGAAGAGAAAAAGCAGAAGCAAAGAGGAAGGTCTTGAGGTGCTTCTGGAAACGGAGATCATTGTCCTCAAGTTTCAGGGAGGCAGGGAGGCTGTTCCAAAGGGAGGCCCCAGCCGAAGAAAGAGATCCACCACCAACTTGTTGCTTGGGGAACTGACTGACCCTGATGGAGTTGGAGGCATTTGAGTGAAGAGCTCGGGAGGGAAGATATTTAGGAAGAGGGAGTTGAAGGTATTGAGGCCCCAGACCCCAGAAGGCCTTCTGGACAATGCAGAGGGTTTTTAACTTAATCCTTGCAGCCACTGGGTACCAGTGCAGCTATCTCAGGCCTGGAGAGATACTATCCCTGGGCTTGAGGCCAAGGACAAGTCTTGAAGTCCTGTTCTGGATGAGTTGCAGAGGGCGAAGAGTAGAATCAGGCAGATTTAGAAAGAGGATAATGCAGTAGTCCAGCCTGGAGGAAACCATAGCTCTGGAGACAGTGCACTTCTGGGGTAAGGAGAGGAAAGGCAGAATACCTCTGAGGAGGAATGGTAATGTGATTTCTTAGAGACATCAGAGATGTGAGGAGAGATGGAGAGTGTAGAGTCAAAGATGACCCCAAGGATTTAGTCTCACAGGTAGGAGAATGAAGATGACCAAGGGAGGCCAGCCAGAGAGGGATAGGAAAGGTGGGAGATGGTGTGCCGATGAGGATAATCTCAGTCTTACTGGCATTAAGGCAGAGATCATTGGTGGCACACCACTCCTGGATAGCGGACAGACAGTCAGAGATGAGAGAAGGAGGAGAAGTGGCAGAAGGAAGCCTGAAAATGAGCTGAGTGTTGTCCTCATAGCACTGAAAGTTGGGGCAGATGGCGGCAATGCAGTGGGCAAGAAGTTCCAGTTATTGGTTGAACAGCCAGGGAGAGAAGTTAGACCCCTGGGTAAAACCACAGGTTGAGATAGAGATAGAGGAGAGGAAGGACCCAAGTTGGACCTGGAAGGGTCGATTGGAGAGGAAAGAGGTCAGCCTGGCCAGGGCCTGATCGGTGATACCCAGGTTATCACGGAGACAGTTGAGCAGGATGGTATGGTTGACCGTTTCATAGAAAGAAGAGAGATCAAGTAAGATGAAGACACAGGGGGAATTGGTGTCAAGGTTTGAGAGCAGGTCTTAGAGGATCAGGGCAGAACCTGTTTTGATGAGACTTTCATAGATCAGACTTGCCTAGAAACCTCATCTGGGGAGAATAGGGGAAAGGCAGAGAAGGAAGGGGGGAGAGGTGGCCACAGAAGGGCCAGAGGAGCAGAAGGAGGAGCAGGTGGAGGAGGAGAGGAGGAGGCTTTCCCTTGTTACATGTGCAGGGTAGTGCAGCTGTACAAGCACCGCCCTTAATAATGCTCCACTTCCACAATTCTTGTTCTTCCTGTGGAGCACTGCCTTGAATTTCCATTAACTTTGTGTTCGGCAAATGATAAAACTTTCCAGCATTATCCCAGCCATGATTTCCCCCTTTCTTATATAGGCAGTATCAAAACCTGAGATGTCTGAATAAGTTGCAACCCTTTTGGATTCTTCGTCCACGGCTTAATTTCCACAAGAAATAAAATCAGTTCTATTAGCATGTGCTGCACGTTTAACTATTGCAATGGCTGTTGGGAGCTGTAGTGCCTTAATAAGTCTGTCCAATAATGTTGCGTGTTACACAGAAGTGCCGTTCGCTCAGAGGTAGCCCCTCGTTTTACAACGAGCTAACCCTGCATGCACAATTGACGTCACATAGGCAGAGTCACTGTACACTGTCCCTCCCCCCTCACATTTCTCAAGCGCAATAATAATCTCCACCAATTCTGCTGCCTGTGCCGAAAAGTGAGATGGCAGCCTTATGCTTGCCACAATTTCAAATTCCGCATTTTCTCTATCCCTCACTACAGCTGGCCCAGTCAGTCTTTCTCCATTAATTTGATCGATTTTGGATGGCCCATAAATAAATAGACTCTCTCCTCTTGACGGCGTGTTTTCTTTCACACGTGGTATATCATCATATGACTTTTCATAACCAGCGCAGTCATGCTAATGCTCACCCTCTGCCCCGGACTCAGCTACGAATGTGGTAGGGTTCATTATTCTGCACCTGACTATTTTAATCGCAAGATTAGATGAAACAACTTCATTTGCAGATGCTCCCTGGTATGTCAACGTGCCCATAAGTATTTTTCCAAAAGGGCAAACAAAGCATGTTCAACAAATAATGTCATAGAACACCCCATTACAATACACAATGGCAAACGTGACTGCTGGCAGTGATTGTTCAAAAGGAAAATGTCCTCTCATAACTGGATCTAAAATCCCACTGTAATATGCCTGAGGTTTGTACCCCAGTGTAGTCCTCCATCTAAGCACTGCCGTCATAACTGTCCCGTTCGAGTGCAAAAACAGGTAGAACTCATCAGAATAATTGGAAATTCCTAAAACTGGAGCTGTACAAATATCTTTCTTTAATCCTTCAATCCCCTCCTCCATTTCCTCAGTCCATTCTATTTTATCCTGGTTTACCTGTGCCTTTTTTAGAGCCTGCAAAAGTGGTTTTGTGTATGAACTATAATCGAATAACCATGCTCTAAAATAGTTGCAGAGTCCCAGGAACTGCTGCATTTGCTTTAAAGTCTTCTCTTTTGCTGTTTTCATAATTGCCTCAGCCCTTTCAGGTGTGACCTTTTTTCCTTTATGTGAAATCAACTGGCCTATGTATAACACCTATTCTTGACAGTACTGTAACTTCTCTTTGCCCACTTTATATCCCTTGTCTGCTAGAATAATCACTAACTGAATCAAGTCTTGCCTGCACTCATCTTCTCTTGTGCTACAAACCAAAATACCATCTACGTACTGCAGCACCACACTTTTCAAATCAATATTGCCTAGGTCCATCTGAAGGACCCTATTAAAGATTGATGGATACTCACAGTACCCTTGAGGTAAACAAGTGCTTTTCATCTTAGTCTGGCGGAAAGTAAATGGCGTCAAATTTTGGGATCCTTATGCATTGGGATTGAGAAAAAGGAATTTTTCAAGTCAATCGCCGTGAAATATCGTGCCTCAACAGGGACACTACATAGTATCGTTGCAGGATTTGTAACTAGAGGAAACTCTGCCTGAACAATCTGGTTAATCTGTCTCATGTCCTGAATTAAACTACATGACCCCCCTTCTATTTTTTCCCAGGGTACACTGCGGTATTGCACAGTGAATCTGACGTCACTATGAAGCCCTCTTCCATTAGTGCGGAAATAGTTTTTAAAAAACCCTCATTCGCCTCTCGAGACATGGGATACTGTCTTGCTCGAGGTAAAATTGTTCTGGCTTCAGTTTAATCTTAACTTCTCCTACCCCCTTCAATAGGCCTATGTCATAGGGGCCTGTAGTCCATAACGAGGCTGGCACTTTCTCTAAGTTTTCAACAAATAACGCTAGACGCTTTCGCACTATAATCATTTGCTGTGGGACCGCTCTTTTCTCTATTCTGATTCAATATGTGATATTAATTTCAAAGACTACTTCATCGTCTGCTGGATCATCTTTAAACATATTCTTATGCCCTTCCCCAATGGCAATCACTGTTCTCCATGGCCTGCCCTCGTCAAATCCTTTGAGCATGGACAATTCCCCTCGCACTATGGCTGCAAATAGTTCTAAGGGAATAATCTGTCCACTCTCTTCTTCAATAGGTATCTGTGGCCTGAATAAAAACTCATCAGGTATTCTCATAGTCTTTACCAATAAGCCATGTAGCCATGTTAACAAAATGCGTATCTCATAAAGAAAGACTTCAGGTTACACTGGCACTCCTCACAGGGCCAAGTGTCCTGTAAATGCCATAATAAATGTGCCCACATTTAAATAGTGTATCCCTCGAGTAGAACACACAATGCCATCATCAGTGAAAGAGATTGTCATATTAAGCTTTGTCATTAAATCGCATCCCAGAATATTAACTTGTGTCTGCCGTGAATACAATAATGGAACAGACATGTCACACTCTCCTATCGAGACTGGTAATTCATCAGTAAAAGGAAATCTACTTGTAGCTCCTGAGAATATCTGCACATTCATGGCATTTTCTGATAGCGGAAATGTTCCCTCTCGTACACATGTGCGAGTTGCCCCAGCGTCTACTAAAATATTAAGAAGATTTGCCTCCTATCGTCACATCGACCCTTGGTTCCTCTTGGGGTTCTGGTGTTATCGATAGTACTGAACACATCAAGTCACCCTGTGAGCTGTCCATTGTACCTGTCCATTGTCCCTGTACCTCTGAAAGGACTTGCTCCCACCACAGAAACACACCCCACTCTAGGTGTCAATAACTGCCTTAAGTTTGCATTTTGCTGTATCTGCATGGGTGCATGCTGTGACTGTCCTTGTGGTGGATTCACCGGTGCTTGTAGTGGCTGTTGTGCTTCCTGTATTTGTGGCGCTCGTGCTTGATACACTGTCTGATCTTGTACAAACCCTTTCCTAGCCCATGGGCTGTATGCAGGAGGATACGCTGTCCCACCTCTTGAAAATTGGCCATTCTGTACATACCCTTAGCTTCCACACATGTGTGCAACATGCCCTGCCATAACGCACATCCAACCTATAGAAGGTGCTCTTCTAACTTGCCCTCTTTGCTTATTCTGATTATCATTCTGCACATTTTGAAAGCCACCTTGATTATTTTGAAAATGACCTCTCCCTCCGAACATTTTCCAGAGCTCTATAATAGCTAACATTTTCTCCAATTTCTTTCCCGTATATGCTGCGTGGAAGTATGTGGTCATGTGTTGTAATACTGCTTTTGCCTATGATCCCCCTTGTGGCCACTGCATTCACATTTTATCTGCTCAGCCTTTTACCGATTCTGCACTGTACTGTTTGATCATGGGCATATGTTTCGGCAATGTTTTTTCACATGTGCATCAGTGGTGTAACTTCGCCCATTATGACAAGTCTCAATTGACAGTCTATACTTACCAGTGATTTTACACAAAATACATTTCAGAAAAATAACAAATATGAGCGCACACCAACAGTCGCCACTTAAAGCCTCTACTTCTCAATGATCTCAATCTACCCTATGGTCGGCACCGACAATAACCTAGGATAAATAATTACCTTTTTCTCTACTTAACACAACCTATATTTCATTTTTTGATACTTTTCTAATACATAAAATATAAAAACAAACAACTAATCAACTCTTTACATACACACCATGGTATATACTGTAAGAGGATTCAATTCAACACTACAGCTAAGTCAATGCCTAGTCTAGGATACTGAATGGAAACCCTTATTGATATATCTTTATGTCCAGTTCATGCGTTCTGGATGACTACCCCTATATAACACCCCTCTCTTGGAATCCCCCTGACCCCACTGAGCCAAGAAGTAGTTCTGTTTTGCACGTTTAAAGGTTTATTTGATAAATTAAACAATATATATATATATATCACGCTTTATAATAAATTAATAATTGAATATCACACTGAATCTGAGCAGTAATCAATAATGGATAGTCTGGCACTAGCACACTTGTGAATAGGAACAGAAGAATAAGGTGGTAGAGAATGCTTTATATAAGTTCAGATGGATGTAATGTTGAATGAAAAGGCAATACAGAAAATACTCAATATGATTTCAACAAAACAATGTAATCACTTTTCTCTGGCAATCCCCTCCCCCTTTCTCTGGCAATCCCCTCCCCCTTTATGCAATGCAAGGAAATGGAAGGAAAGCACACAGTTCTCAGAAATGCAATCAACTGTAATTCAGTTCACCCCAGCAAGCTTAGACTACAGAAGATAGAAACACAGGCCCAAAATGCTTTTATATGTGCTGGCAATGAAGTGAAAATATGCTAAAATGCTTTTAATTCCCTCTAGAGGTTCAGGGTGAGTGAAATATACTTGGGATGAGTTCAGGCTCACTTTAGCAAGGGTCTAGGAGTAACTAGCAGGTTAAACGAATTTGCTGAGATTCTAAGCTTTCAGAGGAAAGTTACTGCAAGTCTCTAGGACAAACGGTCACGGAGATATGAGCGATTAAATCAAGGTAGTTTTTCGGATTTGGAATGTTAAAATTCAAAATGACAAGTGACAGCTAGCAACTAGAAAATGACAGGTGACAGCTTTACAAATGACAGGTGACAGTTAGGAGGCAGTTCTACTCAGATTAAAATAGATTGAATTATATTATTTTAACTAAGAGATTGGTTCTGCACAGTCTGCTAGGTACTCACAATATATTTTTGAAATAAATGGGCCTCGCCACGGATCTGGTCAGGTTTTAGACTGGACTCTGGTCTGGTCTCTGCACTTCACAGTGATCTGGGTCAGCTCTGGTCTGCTGGTCTAGCCTCTCTGGATTCTGGAGATTGATGGATTTGAAGTCTGGATCTCTGGATGTTGTATGGTCCGGCAAAGCGCGTTGCAGCAAATGGAATTGAATGTCCCTATCTGTCCTGACTGTCTACTTTTATGTGTTTTGAAAATGGGTGTGTGTGCAGCATCACTAGGCTCTACCCCTCTCCACTTGTCATTGGCCACTTCATCCTCTTCCCCTTGATTGGGGGAATGAAATGAAGTGTCATCATGATGAGGTCTGTTTATGGTACAGAGAACCCACCCCTGTCAAATTACACACAATCTATATTTTGACCCAAAAGACATATTTGCACAGGTACACATTTGTTTAAAATTACATGCACCCATCACATATCACAGGAGGTATACCCTGTCCAAATCTGCTCTTCCTGGGAGCTTGCATTCAGAAATGGCAACATATTTCACTTTTTGGTCAAGTTACCAATATCAGACATTACCCCAAATTTATACACATGTGCGCAAGGAGTATGGACATTACTTGATGAAGTGTCAGATTTTTAACATGCATACATTTTAAGTAATACCCTCTTAACTGCTAGCTTGCCCCCAGATCATGCCACCGGTTCTAAAAACCTCTTAAAATGTAGGCAGAAAAATCACAAGAATTATGGTATCATTTAAATAATTATGACAAGTCCATACTATGAGTTATTCATCTTTTTCTAAACCCATATTCTGGCTACAGGGGTGTGTCTTTTCAGGTCACATGGTACAGAAACCAGTTTTTCCACTTTCCTCAAGCTCAGCCTCTGTCTCCAGTTTCTCCCCCTCCCAGTTTCTGCCAAGAGGAAGCCATTTTTATTACCCCTGCAATAAACCATCTGCCTGGGCCCTGGAAGGCCCATTGTTCAAGACGAAGCCATTTATGGCCCCCATAATAAAACATTTGCCTGAGTCAGGACAGGGCTTTGTTCAATTTCCTGCAGAGCCCAGGTAATTCAATCAGAGAAGTGTCATATCCCTTTTGGTGGGAGCAGCAAAATGCAGGTCGGCCTGGGAACACAGCTGTTGTGCAAGTCTCAACTCCTGTCGGGGGTAGATGGTGGGCAGAATTCAGTTCCTTAAGCCAGGCCACAGCTAATGTCAATTTTGTTCCCCAGTTTAAGTCAAGACAATTTTTTACATATGCAGCTAGGATGCTGATTCTAAATTTAAACTATGACATTTAAACAATTGCAACCTATGTGACACTCAAAGTAGGTCACTCATTTCTTTTAAACATTTAGATTTTTAGTGTCTTTCAGTCCAAATTTACTTAAACTGCTGAAATCCACAGCTCAGCCAGTCTTGTTATAAACCTTCAAGTCACTTCAGAATATAACTTTAGATTGTATCCACCTCTCAGTAAGTCTTTCTTTGGCCTGCCTTGGGTTCATTTATTCAGTTTTATACAAAAAAAAAATCTGGTGTTGTTTTAAACCGCCGGCTTTCTGATTGTGGTGAGTACTGGTAATGCAACCATTTTTGGGATTTAAGAAATGAATTCCCCACAATTCTAGGTTGCTTTTGGCAATCAGCATTGCCATTCCCAATGGTTTCAGGCTACTGTGTGGGTAGTCCAATGGTGGTTTTAGGCAGTGCCCTTCTGTGCCCATAACATCGGCAAAAATGAGTGGCAGCCTATTCTTCATGCATTTCCCTGTGCATTTTCTGGGAAGCTCTGGCCGTCATGATGTTTTCAATGCCAGTACTGCACAGTTTTTGAGGTAGGGCTCGGATGTATGGGTAAAAACATCCCACAAGCCCCCCTCTTGCGATGGCCATTCTGTTTCACTGATGGAACTCGCAAGACCTGGGATGTTTCCTCATCTTCTTCCAATAGATGGCACAGTTGAGCATCTTTTCCTCCATCCGGTCGGATTGATCGGTTCTCCTCGCCGGTCCTGATGGGAATATTGGGCGGTACCCTGGGCCCCCCGCGTCTCTGCTCCCGGTCTCTGGATCGTCCTCCTTGGCCCATCTCCCGGTTTTCTTTCTCCTAGGACGACAAAGGAAGAGCGGCAATACCTATTCATAGACATTTTTCCCCCACCATTGATATAGTGGGGTGGCATATAAATTTATAGTCAAAACATATGAACATGCACATTTCTTTTTGCATTCAAAAACGAAAACACCCACATTGAGAAACTCAGAATTTGATAGGCGATATGTAGGATATTTTAAGTTAGAACTGAATTAATCTGAGACAGTACCCTCTAGGATTCCAGAGGATTCCTCCAGTTGTTGCAGAGTGTGCCTGGGATGGCAACACTTCAACTGGTTAATGTGGACCCACTTGTCTTCCCCCTCTGCCAAACCGCCTTTGGGGATGCGGATCTTGTAGGCCACAGGGGAGATTTTGTCTATAATCTCAAAGGGTCCCTTCCATGTAGGCAAACATTTTCGCTGTTTGGCCTGGTTCCTTTGGAAATTGTATAGATAGACCCGGTCCCCCACCTGATATTCCTTCCTGGAAGTTTTCAGGTCATAGTGGGTCTTCATACTCTCAGCTGATCTTTCTAGATTCCGCTGAGCATAGGCAAAAGCATGTTGAAGGTGTTTCCTTAAATTCTCCACATACTCATGAGTTGTGGAGGCATTTATCAGTGTCTGCTCTTGGGTCCTGTAGAGCAAATGCTGAGGAAGCACCATCTTGCGTCCAGTCATCAACTCAAATGGTGACATTTTGGTTGCAGATGAAGGGGTAGATCTGATGGCCATTAGGACCAGAGGTAATAGGATATCCCAACTTGGCCCAGAATCTGCTACAAACTTCTTTAATATGCTCACAATGGTTCGGTTATATCTCTCTACTGCCCCAGAAGAAGCTGGCCTGTAAGCAATATGTAACTTCCTTTTGACCCCCAGTATCTCCCACATCTTTGTCATTACTTCACTGGTGAAGTGGCTACCCCTGTCTGACTCAATCCTTTGAGGTAGACCAAAACGGGAAAAGATGTGGTTAATCATCAGGGCAGCTGCAGTTTCTGCCTTGCAATTTGGGGCTGGGAGACATTCCACCCACTTGGTAAACAAGCATGTCACAGTCAACATGTACTTATTCCCCCTAGCAGAGCGAATCACGGGGCCTACAAAGTCGATTTGTAAATCTGACCATGGCAGTGTCATCCCCCTCTTTTGGAGGGGTGCACGGTGCGTGAGGGATGATGGCTGAAATTGTGCACACACAAGACACCCCTTCAAGTATTGGTGGAGGTCCTGCCCCATGTGTGGCCAGTATGCAACCTCTCTTAAGATTTCCAATGTTGTGTGAAACCCCCTATGACCGGCGGTGGCCGCATCATGGGCGTGACTTAACATCAGGCTTCGGAATGAGGTAGGAACCACCCACTGATCGTGGCCAGCTTTGGATTTCCTTACCAACAAACCGTCTTGGATTCGGAACATTTTTGGACATTTCATCAACACTCTTAGGTCCTCTTTCCCAATGTAATCGGTATCCGTCAGGGGAAAGTTCTCAGGGTCCTCAAGGTGCTGGTAAAATTTACCAATTATTGGATCCCCCTTCTGAGCGCTAATCAAATCAGCATCAGGGGTCTCCTTACTCCATTGTGCAATTGAAAGGTCATGGTGAGCATTTGTCTGGGACCTAGTGATAGCGGTGACCTGGATTTCCCCCAACAGGGACTCAATCTCAATTAGATCCCCTTGGATAGCCCCGGTTTTGGCCAGCTGATCAGCTAAGTCATTTCCAGTTTTGTCTGGTCCCTCTACTTTGGAATGACCCTTGATCTTTTTCCAATAGATGGTCATCTCATTCGAGGTGACCAGATCATCAATGTTTTGGATCAACTTCCCATGTTTCAAGGGTTTGTTGTTAGCACATAACATGCTTCTGGTTTTCCAATTAACCAGGTGCTCCACGAACCCGTTCCGTACATAATCCGAATCTGTGATTATGACCAGTTCGCGGAGTTGATGCTGGACAGCAGTGAGGATGGCCTGATGCACAGCCATCAATTCTGCCACCTGACTACTTCGGGGACCAATTTTGTATCCAGCGGAGGGTTCTGGGGACTCATTCACCCATGCATTCCCTACGCCGGCCACCAGTTCTTTCTCCCCGTCGTTGTCAACATGGTAAGAGCATCCATCCACATAGACAGTGGGCATTCCCTCACACTTGTCCTCTTCAAAGACTTTGTGTGGGGAATTAAGGTATGCCTCCGTGTTGTCCTTTATTTTTAGACTTTCGTCCTCGAGACAGTTTTCTCGGGCACAATCATGCAAGTCAGCCAGACCTTGCGCGAGGGGACTCTTCTTGTTTTGGCCATATCGGACCTCCACAGGAAAGCCTTGCATTGACAGAATCCAGGAAGTAATTCGGGAATTACTCACATTTCCGGCCCGGATTCTGTCACTTTGGAGATATTGCAGAGGCTGGTGTGGAGTCTCTTCTATGATGTGTTCCCCCTGGATAAACGGGCGGTAATTCTTCAATGCCCACACCGTTGTCAGGAGTGCCTTCTCACAATCGTTGAATGTTTCCTCCACAGAGGATAAAGTTTTGCTCGCATAGGAGATTACTTTATTGACCTTGTCATGCTTTTGGTATAATACCGCAGTCAAGCACGTATTAGAGAACCCTGTCTCCTTGAAGAACTCCTTGTTTCTGACAGGGTAAGCTAGGCAAAGCGCTTGTGAGAGGCTTCTTTTGAGTTGTTTTACTGCCTCGGCTTGTTCTGGACCCCATTCCCACTTGACCCCCCCCCTTCAGGAGATGAATCAGGGGTCTGGTGATCTCTGCGTAGCCCTCAATGAACTTTCTGCTGTAATTAGTCATTCCAAGGAGGCTCCTTAGTTCCCGCAGAGTTGTGGGGTCTTTCAGTTTCTGAAGTGCTTCCACTTTCTTTTCCTGGGGACAGAGACCCTGAGGAGTAATCGCATGCCCCAAGAAATTAACACGGGTTCTACACCACTGTGCTTTCTGAAAGGAAAGTTTTGCTCCAGCGGCCCTCAACTGGGTCAGAACATAACGGATCTCCGCTATGTGTTCCTCCACAGATGAACTTTTGATGAGGACATCATCTACATAAGCCAGGTTACCCCTCGCACCCATGGCCTTATGTAGGAAAATGTTGAATTCATTGCCGGAGTTGAGGTATCCGAAGGGAGTCCGGGTCCATGTATACTGCTGGGCCCCAAAGGTAAAAGCCAGCTTGTATTGGTTCTCCCTACTGACCGGCACGGTCCAGTATCCATTGGTCAGGTCTATTGCCGTGAATACCTGTGACCCCTGGATCTGGGCCAGCCCTTGGTCAATGTAGGGCAGAGGCCATCGGGAAGTATGGACCCGTTTGTTGAGCTCCCTGAGGTCGGCACAGAGTCTCCACTGGCCGTTTGGCTTCAATATTCCCAGCACCGGATTATTGAAGGTGCTGTGGACTGGACGGATTATTCCCCGGGACTCAAGGTTCTTAATTATTTCAGTAAGGGACTCCATTGATGCGAGAGGCAAGCGATATTGCTTCACAAACACAGGAGTCATGCCAGGGTCCATGGGGATTGTTGTTGTGTGGATGTCAGTGCGACCACAGTCATATGAGTCTACCGCAAAGAGATCTTGGAAATACAAGAAAACTTGTTTCAACTTTTGCTTTTGTTCCAGAGTTACACAGGCATCAGCTAGGTTGACTCTCTCTTCCACCATCTGCCTGAAGCCTGGAAAGACTTCTGGTTTGGCTATTTCAGCGGCCTCCTCCAGCTGGGTGGAGAAGTCCCTGGTCAGAGTGCTGATTTGGACTGGAGGCTTCAGGTGGGAAAGGCAGCCCTCATGGACCTGGAAAATCACCTCATCCCTCCTGAAGTCACAAGTCACATCTTCCTTACCATAAGGGCAAGAAGTGTACACCAGGAAGTTCCCCCATGCCGGGTAAAAATCCTGTCTGGTGTTGTATTTTCATCACTGTCAAAGCAGTCCTTGGGGATTGGCCCTAACAGTTCATTACCCAAATCTATGGAACAATGTCGGTCATCAACCGCCATTCCAATAATGGTGCCTGCGGCTAGAGTAATACTCTTTAAGTCGCTGTTTTCCACCTCTATTGGAATGGTGTCATGTTCTATGTTGACTAATGGAGTTGGGTTTACCCCCAACCCTTGCTGTTGGAGAGAAGCGTTTAGATGTATGTAAGCATCAGGGTTTTGCAAATATTGTCCTCTTTTAGCTTTCACTTCCAGGGAGAATTGTCGGGTCCTTTCTGGGATGGTGACTTCCTCTTTGATCTAAATTTCAACTGCATAAGGTAGCAATTGAGCTGACCTAAATGCTTTTTCTGGATCATCAAAGCCCATGGGATTATCCGCTAATCGGGACCAAGCTTTGAAGTTTATTAGGTCCAAACTAATGGCAAAGCGATTGAGAATGTCACTGCCTAAGTAAAAGGCGGCAGGGACGTCTCGCACGACCCAACAATTGTGGACTATGCTCTTGTTGCCAATGGAGATTTTGAGCATACACCTGCTTGGCAGGAGATGTTTGGAATTAGGTGCTTCCAGGTCCATTTCCCATTTGTCTATCAGTTTGAAGGTGGGAATGGCTGGATCTTTTGGGAGTTGGCGGAACATGGCTTCGCTGATGAAGCTCTTACCGTTGTTCACACACACTCGAGTGAGAACAGAGTCCTTCCCATCATTTAATTGGACAGGGATGAACAACTGCTCTCCAATTTGCTGAATATCAGCCAGGCTCTGAGCTGATTTCACATCTTTCTGGACTATAGGAGTGGGAGGTTCTGATTGTGGATTAGTATAGAATCTCAGAGTGTTTCCTTCCAGCGTGGAGTACCACTTTAGACTCGAAGGAAGGTTGATTTTCAGAAATAGAGAGGACCCTCCATCACCAGTCTGTTGTCCTACTGCTATCACTGTCACGTCTGGAATTTGACTATTCTGGAATTGAAATTCTACTTGGTCAGATTTTTGTTCAACCATGTGGCAGGTGCCGTTTAAACTAACATGGTTGACACTCTGTTTTAATTTTATTGGTCGGCTAGTCTGGGTCCAGAGGACCTTGTTTACACAATCTATTAGGGGTGACAACCTTCTCAGGAGGTCATTCCCTAGTAAACAAGGGGTGCCCTCTGGAGTCACTACTATGACTGGGTGTTTCAACTTGTGTCGCCCAATTTTAATGTCCTAATCTGCCGTCCCCTCGACGGGAATTTCCTTCCCGTCAAAGTTCTGGAGCTGCCCAGGAAGTGAGGTGAGAGGAATTTGGTAATTCCCTCCCCTTCCTGCATTCAGTTCATCAAAGGCCCTTCTGGACAGAAGGGTAGCTTGAGATCCTGTGTCCACCAGCGCTGAAATCGTACCCTGCCCCTGTACTTGTACCAGGGCATAATATCTTCCCTCCTTCTCCTCAAGGGGGCACAGATAATGCACATTTGTGGACAACTGGTGGGCTAACTTTCTGGTTTTGGACAGTGCAAGAGAAGAAATTTGGGAAGAATTCTGTGGAGAGCCTTGGGAATCTGAAAGAAAAAGTTGGCAACTGGAGATCAGAGCCATTGTGGGTTCCCCTGGCTCCGGTTCCGGGCCGCCCCCCCCCCTTTTTGGAGGCAGTCTGGAATTGCATCCCTAGGGACCCATTTTTCTTTGGGAGGAGTTCCCCCCTCTCTGAAGGAGAAGATCCTTTTCCCAGGATCCTCTGAGGATCCCTCTCCCTCAAATTGGAAGATCTGTACCTCCTCCTCAAACTGAGTCTGTTTGGGTCTTTTGTTTCTCCTACCCCCCCTCTGCTCCTTAGGAGGCAGGCTTTCAGGGGCAAGAGATTTTGTTTCCGGTTCCTGGGTTTCCAGGGGCTGTTTACAAGTGAGGAAGGAAGCTTCCTCCAAGGCTTTACACCCCCCTTCCCTTTGTGCCTCCTCCCTGGGAACCAGTGAGTTATCGGGGTGCTGCCTCCGTCATTGTTCTGGGGCACCAGGTCCAGAGTTGGGTGCGTGCTGCACCGGCATGCCAATCTGAGGGTTCTGCTGAGCCCTCAGTATGTGACCCAGATCCCGCGCCATGTTTTGAACCTGGCGCTCTAACTGGGAAACCCGCTCAGGCTGATACGGGGCCCTGTTTTCTCCCCTGGGCTGATCCCGGGAAGGGTAGCTATCCCTTCTTTGGTAGTACCCCTGGTTAGGAAGATTTGGATACCCCTCCACCCTTGGCCTCCCCTCTCCCGGATTCGGTTGTCTGGGCTCAGGGAATTGGGGAAAGAAGGGTGGAGGATTTTGGGGCTGGAAGTTGGGTGGATACCTGGGGAAGAAGTTCTGCCCAGGGTTTGGTGAGTTTCTGCCCTCCGGTGGGAAGTTAGGAGGGAAGTTCCCTGGGTTAGGTGCTTGGCTGGATCCCCCCCCTTTGGCTGGAGGAGTCCACACATAACCCAGGATGGGTCTGTTTCCCTTGTAACAGGGGCTTACATAATCAGGAGAGCGAGGGACCCCATTTGTGGGGCTGCCTCCCTGGCTCCCTGTCTGTGACTGGCCCGAGGACCTTCTGGGCCTAGCATTATTAGGTGCAGCTAGGTTTTTAGGCCCCCCCATCTCCAAATCTAAAACGGGGGTGACCTTTACTTCTGCCACCTTGGCAGCAGCAGGGGTGCTGTTGGTTTTGGGGTTTTTAGGCTGGTCTTTGTTTTCCACCGGTTTCTGCACCTCGTAGATGCGGGTGGCTTGTTCAATGACCCATTCTAAAGATCTTTTCTCATGAAAATCTCTCACGAGCTGGTTCATTATGTATTTGGGCAAGGCATGGAAAAAAGTATTAACAAATTCTCTGCTGTCTGTGCGCACCCTTCTGGTGGTCTGCGCAAAGGCACGTTTCAGTTCTTGCACGAATTCTTGTGGGGCCTGATCCTCCCCACATTGTAAATTGTAGGCTGCCTTGCGAGCCTCTTGGGGATTTATGTGAACAGAAAAATGTTTTAGTATGTCCGCCCTATAGGTGGACCACCTGGAATGATTTTGGTCCTCCAGCCCTGCAAAGAAACTGGAGTACTTTGGGGAGAATGTCCACTTTACATATTGGATAGAGCTTTGGCTGTCCTTCAAATGGAAAGTCTCCATCATTTGCTCAAACAACTCTAAGTGCTCCCAAAAAGAATACTTGGCGTTCTTATGATAAGGCGTGATGACGCTCCTGATTGCCTTAATCTGCTTTAAGGGGTCCTTAAGCAAGGCCCTTTTTGTCTTATTGGCCCTTTTGGTCCGGGTAACCCTGGTCCATTCATCTTCTGACTCAGAGGCACTGCTCCCAGAGGTTCCCGTCTGTTCTTCCAGGTTTTCCCGGATTCTGCGAGCCTGGGAATGGCTGGCATAATGTGGGGACCTGGTCTCCTGTGTCCTGTACCGCTCAGAGGAGTCTTCAGATCCCTCCTTGCTGCCAGGATTTGATGGGTACCCCCCCACTGACCTAACTGGGCAGAGGTTTTCAGGATGCCCTTAATGGGCCTAGTCTCCTGGGTTTCCCCATCAAATTGCACTGTGCTTGGGTGCCCATACCCGGATGCCCGCCCCTCCATTCCTGGGTGGTACTGGCCTATGAGCCCCATGCTTCTGGCTGGATAGTAATCTGCCATCCCTGTGGCCCTGTGCTCATGTGCGCCAGGGGACATGGGGGTGGCAGAGTCCAGGGACTGAGAGAAATAAAGGCCTCTGGTACTAGGGCTCCTGGGGTTATGCTCAGGAGTTTCTCTTTCCCAGCGAACCTCATCTCTATCCGCCCCTGCTCCCTGTTGCAATGCAAGAGCCTGCGCCTTCAGTTCCTCAGTTAAGGCCTTAATAGACTCTATCAGTCTCTCCTGCATCGCTACCTGTTGTTGGAGTCTATCATTGTGCTGGCAGAGAGCCTCATTCTCACTCTGCGTTTCCTGATTGGCCCTGGAGCCCTGGGCCAGTCTTTGCTGCAGGAGGGTTACCTCCTGAGCTGTGTCCCTATTGGCCTGCTCCTTTCTTGCCAGAGCATCCTCCACCCTCCTGGTGTGTTCTAACAAGTTCTGGTGTTCTTTTTGGAGGTCACCCAGCCCCGGGAGGGCCAAGTGATTTTCTTCTGTTTTTCTTTTTAAATGGCAGACTTCCTGGCCTAAGGCGTCTCTTTCCTGACTAAGAGCCTGCATTTGTGCCGCCAGGTCGTCCCTCTGCCTTTGAAAGGCACCAGCTTTCTGGCGTTCTTCATCAAACTCTGCCTGGGTATCCAGGTCTTTCAAAATCAGCTTGTTGCTCTCTGCCTTCACTCTATCTAGATGACTTTGCAGGGTGGCTACCTGCTCCGTGCATGCCCTGTTAAAGTCTAATTGTTGCTCCAGATTTTTCTGGCTCTGCAGTAGGGAGTCCAAACCTTCTTGGTACTCCTTCTGCAAGGCCAGAAATCTGGTATCCTGGTCAGCCTTTTCCTGTTGCAGGATGTCCATATCCCTCTTTATTTTAATGATGTGCTGTCTACTCTCATTTTCTGACTCCTGGCTCCCCTGCAGCCTCTGCTCAGAAGAGACCAGGTCAGATTGGACCTTCTCTAACGCCAACTGTCGCTTATTCGCCAGATCTTGGCTTTCAGTACATTTATCCTGCATGTCTCCCACATATAGGAACAGGTATGCGGCTATCCTAACCATCTTGTCTTGTTCATCCTTAGCTTTAGGAGCCATGTATAGTTCACTCAGGGCCACATGTGGGGGACCCTGATCTCCCCATATATCTGACCCTGTTTCAGTGACCTGTTGCGTGATGGCCTGCAACCAGACCATGCGGTCCTGGTGAGTCCACTCACCTCTCACAAATAACTTATGTAAGAAGTGCTCTCTGGCTATTTTCATGTCTACTCAGGTCGTCATTCTAGAGATTGGTCTCTGTCCTGACTTACAGAAGTTTTTATTTTATTTTTGCAAAACAGACCTTTTCCTTAGAGCGTTCCTTTGAGGAGTGCTTTACAGCGTAACACAGCGTGTGATCCGACCGGATATATGTATCTGGTCAGCTGGCACGCTGTATTAATCTGCACAAGTGATAGATCTAATCCAAACGTCCGGCACGAGCCCCCAATTTGTAAGAGGATTCAATTCAACACTACAGCTAAGTCAATGCCTAGTCTGGGATACTGAATGGAAACCCTTATTGATATATCTTTATGTCCAGTTCATGCGTTCTGGATGACTACCCCTATATAACACCCCTCTCTTGGAATCCCCCTGACCCCACTGAGCCAAGAAGTAGTTCAGTTTTGCACGTTTAAAGGTTTATTTGATAAATTAAACAATATATATATATATATCACGCTTTATAATAAATTAATAATTGAATATCACACTGAATCTGAGCAGTAATCAATAATGGATAGTCTGGCACTAGCACACTTGTGAATAGGAACAGAAGAATAAGGTGGTAGAGAATGCTTTATATAAGTTCAGATGGATGTAATGTTGAATGAAAAGGCAATACAGAAAATACTCAATATGATTTCAACAAAACAATGTAATCACTTTTCTCTGGCAATCCCCTCCCCCTTCATGCAATGCAAGGAAATGGAAGGAAAGCACACAGTTCTCAGAAATGCAATCAACTGTAATTCAGTTCACCCCAGCAAGCTTAGACTACAGAAGTTAGAAACACAGGCCCAAAATGCATTTATATGTGCTGGCAATGAAGTGAAAATATGCTAAAATGCTTTTAATTCCCTCTAGAGGTTCAGGGTGAGTGAAATATACTTGGGATGAGTTCAGGCTCACTTTAGCAAGGGTCTAGGAGTAACTAGCAGGTTAAACGAATTTGCTGAGATTCTAAGCTTTCAGAGGAAAGTTACTGCAAGTCTCTAGGACAAACGGTCACGGAGATATGAGCGATTAAATCAAGGTAGTTTTTCGGATTTGGAATGTTAAAATTCAAAATGACAAGTGACAGCTAGCAACTAGAAAATGACAGGTGACAGCTTTACAAATGACAGGTGACAGTTAGGAGGCAGTTCTACTCAGATTAAAATAGATTGAATTATATTATTTTAACTAAGAGATTGGTTCTGCACAGTCTGCTAGGTACTCACAATATATTTTTGAAATAAATGGGCCTCGCCACGGATCTGGTCAGGTTTTAGACTGGACTCTGGTCTGGTCTCTGCACTTCACAGTGATCTGGGTCAGCTCTGCTCTGCTGGTCTAGCCTCTCTGGATTCTGGAGATTGATGGATTTGAAGTCTGGATCTCTGGATGTTGTATGGTCAGGCAGAGCGCGTTGCAGCAAATGGAATTGAATGTCCCTATCTGCCCTGACTGTCTGCTTTTATGTGTTTTGAAAATGGGTGTGTGTGCAGCATCACTAGGCTCTACCCCTCTCCACTTGTCATTGGCCACTTCATCCTCTTCCCCTTGATTGGGGGAATGAAATGAAGTGTCATCATGATGAGGTCTGTTTATGGTACAGAGAACCCACCCCTGTCAAATTAAACACAATCTATATTTTGACCCAAAAGACATATTTGCACACGTACACATTTGTTTAAAATTACATGCACCCATCACATATCACAGGAGGTATACCCTGTCCAAATCTGCTCTTCCTGGGAGCTTGCATTCAGAAATGGCAACATATTTCACTTTTTGGTCAAGTTACCAATATCAGACATTACCCCAAATTTATACACACATGTGCGCAAGGAGTATGGACATTACTTGATGAAGTGTCAGATTTTTAACATGCATACATTTTAAGTAATACCCTCTTAACTGCTAGCTTGCCCCCAGATCATGCCACTGGTTCTAAAAACCTCTTAAAATGTAGGCAGAAAAATCACAAGAATTATGGTATCATTTAAATAATTATGACAAGTCCGTACTATGAGTTATTCATCTTTTTCTAAACCCATATTCTGGCTACAGGGGTGTGTCTTTTCAGGTCACATGGTACAGAAACCAGTTTTTCCACTTTCTTCAAGCTCAGCCTCTGTCTCCAGTTTCTCCCCCTCCCAGTTTCTGCCAAGAGGAAGCCATTTTTATTACCCCTGCAATAAACCATCTGCCTGGGCCCTGGAAGGCCCATTGTTCAAGAGGAAGCCATTTATGGCCCCCATAATAAAACATTTGCCTGAGTCAGGACAGGGCTTTGTTCAATTTCCTGCAGAGCCCAGGTAATTCAATCAGAGAAGTGTCATATCCCTTTTGGTGGGAGCAGCAAAATGCACGTCGGCCTGGGAACACAGCTGTTGTGCAAGTCTCAACTCCTGTCGGGGGTAGCTGGTGGGCATAATTCAGTTCCTTAAGCCAGGCCACAGCTAATGTCAATTTTGTTCCCCAGTTTAAGTCAAGACAATTTGTTACATATGCAGCTAGGATGCTGATTCTAAATTTAAACTATGACATTTAAACAATTGCAACCTATGTGACACTCAAAGTAGGTCACTCATTTCTTTTAAACATTTAGATTTTTAGTGTCTTTCAGTCCAAATTTACTTAAACTGCTGAAATCTACAGCTCAGCCAGTCTTGTTATAAACCTTCAAGTCACTTCAGAATATAACTTTAGATTGTATCCACCTCTCAGTAAGTCTTTCTTTGGCCTGCCTTGGGTTCATTTATTCAGTTTTATACAAACAAAAAAAATCTGGTGTTGTTTTAAACCGCCGGCTTTCTGATAGTGATGAGTACTGGTAATGCAACCATTTTTGGGATTTAAGAAATGAATTCCCCACAATTCTAGGTTGCTTTTGGCTATCAGCATTGCCATTCCCAATGGTTTCAGGCTACTGTGTGGGTAGTCCAATGGTGGTTTTAGGCAGTGCCCTTCTGTGCCCATAACATCGGCAAAAATGAGTGGCAGCCTATTCTTCATGCATTTCCCTGTGCATTTTCTGGGAAGCTCTGGCCGTCATGATGTTTTCAATGCCAGTACTGCACAGTTTTTGAGGTAGGGCTCGGATGTATGGGTAAAAACATCCCACAATACTCCTTTTCTCTCAGCCCCTAACCTACTCCGATAGGAGTTTGAATCGTCTTCTCTCACAAATCTATCTGTGCGCAGCCTTGTTTATTCCCTTGGGTTTTGTGACAATGCCTTCTAAAATTCCTTGAATTAGGACTTTGGGCTTCTTATGGAATGATCATCATCCAAAACATTTATTTCTGCCCCAGACGTTCCTTGTCTTATATTAACCAACCACCCATTACTTATTTACGTGGTACTACATTCCTGTGTTCATAGTTTGCCAGTTTCCTCAATCTACTCACCATTCACCTTCTGGCTCCGGACTCTCGGGATCACCCCCTCCACAATTGACCGCCGTCACCTTCGGTCCGCTCAACGCTGGTGGAAACCAAGAGGGATTTTGTTAGAGAGGGGCCCGTACCACCTGTATCTTCTTTAATTGCAAGTTGTCTATATTGGCCATTCACGACAGGAAACTTTGCGTTCCTCCGGCTGGATGGCGGAGGGTGTTTAATGTTCCGACTACTCTAAATACCTACTTATCGATGGGCTTTTTAAACCATCCCCTTTCTGCTACCAATTGACCCCAAAGGTCCTTTAAGACAGGGTAACACTCTACAGGATGGATGGGAATGAAGAAATTACTCAAACATCAATAATGAAACCGACTCAGGAAGTTGACAAAAGACTTTGTCTGTTTTAATAACTTTTATCTAAAACAGGGAGTACAACAGGCATCATCGTATGTCTGGCACCAAGATCTCAACATATTTCATAAAAAACACACTTATATAATGAAAACTCATCATCATTGACGTCAATCTATGTGGCAAACTAAGAAATCTTATGTGGGGCTGTGATTGGGTAACAGGAAACATCTAGTTATACTTTCTATGCGGGTTGGTGTTGTGATTGGGTCTGACAGGTGGACAACTCTGTCCAACCCTAATGCAAGCAACTGTGAGTGTCATCAAATACACAACCTCTCATTGGGTCTCTAAACTATAGGGCTCTTTGGTACTTGACCCTTTATAATTGGTTGGCACGCTTGTACCCTTCTGGAATATTTCACTCGTTAGCAGCATGCAAGCTGGTACTCCAGGTGCTGGTGGGTCGTTCTCGACCATGCCTCCCCACCCAATTAACCCATCATCTATCATCACTCAAGCTGTCTGCCATGAGAATAGTCTTTTGAACTTGGCCTTTTAAGTATCACTGCTCCTGAGAATAGAAGGGAGTGTGAGCATGTCCTTATCTTGTGGACTCTGTGTAGCTTCCATAGTCTATTTTCATCTGACCATGTGACTGGAGACCACATTTTGAGCTCCTTCGTTGTATTTAATACCATTTTATTTTATTTTTTTAAATATTTATTTACAATTTAACCAACAATACAACAGTCACATAGCAAATACCATGAGTGAAAAACGAGAAGAAAGGAGGGAAAAAAAAAAAAAAAAAAAACCACCCCTGTAATACATTTAACTCTCAGGCCAATGTAAGTACACATATAGGCCACTTGCTAATACAGGTCTAAGAATGAATCCCACACCTTAGCATGTATCTGCAATTTCCTCAATCGCCTATATATTACCCTCTCAACATTCGCCAATGAAACCATCTCATCAATCCAACTTTCCGCAGTCGGAGGAATCCGGGATTTCCAACCCCTCAAGATCAATCTTTTAGACACTGAAGCTCCCCTAAACAAAAATTTCTTTTCAGACACCGAAAGATCTTCAAGTAATTCACCACATCCCAAAACCATCGTCTTAAAGTCCAGGTCAATCGTGCAATCTAGGACCCGCAAGCACATACTGCAAACCTCATGCCAGAAGCTCCGTACCCTGACACAATCCCAGAGCATATGTTCAAGAGTCCCAACATCCAAACCACAGCACCAGCACGCATCAGAATCAATCATGCCCCTCTTCCTGAGCTTCTCCGGACACCAAAACACCCTGTTGAGAACTTTAATTTGCCTTGAACGTTCACACAGATTGACTGAGCAAAGCTGTACATTCGCACACATCTCGTTCCACATATCCACAGTAATCTCGCAACCTAAACGCCTACTCCATTCCTCCACCAATCCAGTATTATCTTTATAGCTTGCAACCATTCTGCGATATAATCTGCTCGCCACCGACCGAGAATCCATCGCCAAATTCTCCAAAGTTTCAAGTTCACACACATCAATCTCACCAACGCACCTTTTTAATTTCCTGTAATCCGCCATGGACACATTCTCAATATCAAAATTAGCACATAAAAGATCAAAATTAATGAATTTTCCGTCTCTGTAAATGTCTCTAATCCATTGAACACCACCAAGAAACCACTCCGGCCAAAAAATAGGCTTACCAGCCTCAGTGATGGATTTATTAAACCAGATCGATGCCGAAGGAGATCTCTGAGCCGATGAGCCACACATTTCATGAACTTCTCTCCACACATCTCGCAAAAACCCAGTCAAGGGAAGCGTCCTACCCCTATTGCTAACCGACGTAAGTATCGCTCTTGGTGCAAGAGGACCTAAAGCACCCGCCTCCGCCACCGCCCAAGCACCCGGAGACACATCCAGGAAAGGAATCAAAAATTGACAAGAGAAGGCAAGATGATATGCCCTAAAATTGGGGACCCCAAGACCCCCTCTGTCAGCAGGGAGCTGTAGCTTCCATAACTTAAGCATCGGCGGTTTCCCATCCCAAAGGAAGGTTTGCATGGAAACATCAATCAATCTCCAATAACTTGCGCTAATCTTCATAGGAAGCATACCCAGAATGTAGTTTATTTTGGGGGCCGCCACCATCTTCAAAGCGTTTACCTTGCCCCATAACGACAGACGCAAAGCCGACCATCGTAGCAAGGATGACTTTAGTTCACGACAAGCCTCCCCCAAATTTGCCTCCACCATATCATGCACAATCGGAGTAAGCCAGAGCCCCAAATATTTCATTTTTCGAGTGCACCATTGGAATCCAAACCCCGTCGCCACAGATTTAATACAACTTCTCGTAATAGGTAAAGCCTCCGATTTCAACCAGTTAATCAAATAACCAGACGCAGCATGGAACCGATCCAAAATCGCCATCAATGAAGGCAAAGAGACTTCCAAATTTCTTAAAACCAATAGAAGGTCATCCGCGTAAAACCAAGTTTTTTGCATAACTCCATGAAAGGGTACACCCTCCAAGGTCAAATCGTTCCGCAGAGCAATTGCAAGTGGCTCAATAGCCAACACAAACAACAAAGGTGAAAACGGACAACCCTGCCTCGTGCCACGCCCTAGTGTAAAAGTTCCGGATAGTAAACCATTCGTCTTAACATTAGCTGTAGGGCAAGCATACAAAAGCGAGACCCAAGAGATAAACTCCTCACCCAAATTCATTAACCTCATCACAGCAAACATGTATTGCCAGTTAATACGATCAAAAGCCTTCTCAGCATCCAAGGAAAACACAGCCACATCATCGTCCAGATCTCGGGCCGTATTCATGGTCAACAAAAGATTCCGAATGTTGCTGGAGGTTCTACGATTTTTTATAAAACCTGACTGATCTGAGTGAACAAGTTTCTGAATCAAGTCCTCAATACGTAACGCAAGAACCTTGGCCAAGATTTTGTTATCAGTGTTTATTAAGCTTATCGGCCTGTAACTGGAAGGTAGAGCACAATCCTTACCCTTCTTAAGGAACACAGAGATGGTGGCATGGTTAGTAGACTCTGGAAGTACCCCCACCTCCCTGGATTCAACATACATGTCTCTTAGAAGACCCAACACCGCCTCCGGAAGAGCCTTATAGAATTCAGCCGGCAGAACATCAGGACCAGGTGATTTCACAGAATTCAAACTCGCAATAGCAATCCTAATTTCATCAACACTAACTGGCTGACTCAAACCATTCATGTCATCATCCGAGACTTTAGGAATAGTCAAACTGTCCAAGAAGCATGCACCATTGCTAGTAACACCAGCCTCATTCTCATACAACTTCATGTAGAAGTTTTTAAAAACTTCATTAATCTCGCAAGGATCAAAAGTAACCACCCCATCAGTCCCTTTTATAGAATTAATGGCACCCTCCGAAATCTGTTGCCTTAATCTATAGGCCAGCCACCTGTCACATTTCTCTCCTTTCTCAAAGTAAGCGCTTTTTATCCTATATAAATCCTTCTCAGCTCTTGCGACCAAAGCGTCATTCAGATCCCTCTTCAACCGCTTCATCTCCATTCGATTTGCAACATCATTCGGATCACGAACCAATGCACCCATCACCTCAGCAATTCGAGCTTCAGTGTCTCTCAGCACCTTAGACATTCTATTCCTCCTACTACAGGATAAACCCAGAGCAATGCCCCTCATCGTACACTTAAATGCCTCCCAAATGACACTTTTACTAATAACATCAGAAGAATTCTCAGTCACAAAATATTCAGCTTCCAGTCTAATCTTTTCTAAAACAGACTCATCATGCAATATAGAAGTGTTCATCTTCCATTGAAAAGTCCTGCTTCGCACAAAATTCAAGGACAGGCCCAAAAAGATAGGCGCGTGGTCGGTGACAGCTATACAGCCAAGTCGGCTATTCAAAAGTCTGGCAGTCGCATCCCCAGCAGTAAAAAACATATCAATCCTTGAATAGGTGTCATGTGCCCCCGAATAGAATGTGTATTCTTTGGAGTCTGGGTGGTGTAGCCTCCAACAATCCTTAAGATCAAAATCCTCAAGTAGTGTCCGAAAAGAACCAAAATGCCCATCCTTCCTCTGTACAGCAGAGCGTCCAGTGCTATCCATGGATGAATCAATCACTAAATTGAAATCCCCACCCAAAATGATATTAGCTGAGCCCAAATCAAGCATCAACTGTGACACTTCCCCAAAGAAAGTGCCACAGTCCACCGAGGGAGCATAAACATTACATAGCACATGTAGGACACCCTGTATTTCCACCAACACAGCCACCGCCCGCCCCTCCCGATCACAAGTGGTCTTCAGAATCCTAACAGGAGAACCCTTCCGTAAAAGAATTGCTACCCCCCTGGACTTAGAGGAATAGCACGAAACAGCAACCTCACCCAGCCAACCTTTACGCAAGACCCCAATGTCCTCCAGCAAAAGATGAGTTTCTTGCAAAAAGTAAACATCACACTGCATATCTTTTAAACTATTCATAACTTTTTGCCTTTTGAGAGGATTATTCAGTCCATTAACATTCCAGGAGGAGAACTTAAGTTGAGAGTCCCCAGCAGTAGACATAACATAAGATTCAAGCGATGTCGAAGAACTAAAGAAAATGAAAACAATAAAACAAAACAAAAAAAGAAGAACAACCCCAAACCCTCTGCAACAGAAAAAGGACGCCAATGCAGAAGAAGCATAGGAGACCAAACCAACACCCCAGCACCCCTCCCAAATCCAAGGTAACCATCAATCCGTCAAATCCTCTAACATAAATAACCAAAGTCATAAATAAATAACATGCAATAACGTCAATCAATCCCACCCCATAAAATCCAGTAAAAGCAGCATTCTAATCAGGTCATCAAAGAACAGATATCAACCATGTAAAACCTACAAACAACACACACAGATAATTGAAAAAAGGAGAAAATAGACAATAAGGGAGACCTATTTAAAGAACCCATGCACCAAACAATGGACACAAAATCTAAAACCCGCCCGAAGAGAGCAAGCATATGACGCCCCACCACATACCTAAATTGAGAAACATATAGACAGTAGGCCGCTCTCCCATAACAACAGAGACTGCAACCTCTATCAAACTTTGCCCCATCGTCAGACCCCCCAGAACAACAACACCATATAACATATATCCTGTTAAAACCAGCACATAAGGTAAGGACAAAATGGAACACCTTAGAGCAAGTGAATGAGTGACGTGCGCCATAAAAAGTACCATAGCATTCACAGATCCATGCGTTGTAGGGGAATTGAAAGGGTCCAAATGGGATCAGAAATTACTGGGAGTTATAGAGCTTACAAGAATTTGAAGGCTGATGTACAAGAGGGAAAAAATCACCGCCTGGAGATGGATTTGAGACTGCGTGAGAGGAATTTGCGGCTAATTGGTGTAGCAGAGCACTCAGATCCTACAGGTGAAAAGTTGCTGCCATTGATTTTGCAAATATTTAAAGAGTGCTATGGTGTGGACACTTTGGAAAGTGAAATTGACAATGTCTATCGTATTGGAAAACTTCCTGGCCTGAAGCCTAGACACATTTTGGTGTCCTTTACTCTGGCAAGAATTAAGGAGTCCTTGTTGGAGGCATCTAGGGGTAAGGTGTCTGTCAATTTTAAAGGGAAACCTATCTATTTGTTTCCTGATTATCCCAAGATGGTGATGGAGGCAAGGAAGCTGTTTAAAGGGGTGAAAGAGCGTGCGAAATCCCTTCAAGTGAAGGCTTTTTTAAACAGATTCAATAATTTAACATTGATCCTGCCTGGAGGCAGTAAGACCACTTCGGACCCCCAGGAAGCCTTTTTATGGCTGGACAAACTTGGTGTTCATGATAATAACATTGCTGAGTGACACGAAAGGGAATGGGGTGAGTTTAGAAAGGACTTCTTCCCTTTCAAATCTTTTTTCAATTATGTTCGTCTTTATTTCTGGTCACTTGCTATGGGTTAAAATGGCGCCCATCTACCGCCACAGTTGCTCTTTTTTCGTTGGAAAGGGACTTTCATCACTTCGTATGATGCGCATGCCGAGATCTTCATTACGAAGTGGATTCCCCGTGCTGTGGAGTAAAGCACCTTCCGAGGCTCCGGTCAGCTGATTTAACGTAACGCCGTTTTCTTCCCGACGTCACAGGGGATCTACTTCCTGGTTCCGGGTGCTGCCGTGTTTCCCTCTCTCCAGCGCTCGTCACGGCTGCAGGCTGCTTTCTGTCGGCTCCATGAGAGCTAGTGTTGCTGGACAGCGGTGGAAGGCCTGACTCCCAGCGATTGTTTACTCCGGAACTCGGTGCTCAGCAAAATGGGCGGCGGTGAGCGTTAATACCATTTTATGAATAAAACTTGGCACTCGACCTTCCGCCACACCTTAACAGGAGCTCAGCTCTCGCTGTCTCATTTATTGTATCTTTCCATGATAGATAACAAGTTTCTTGGCTGCCCCAATCCTTGACACTGGGCCAGGCAGACCTTCTCGATTCTCCGTCCATCTCAAACCAGGCCTATTCTGCTGCGCCACACTTCAAGTTCTTCCATTCACAGGGTTTTCAGTTTGCTAAAATACAATGTGGAACTTGCAGATTCAATGCATGTATGTACCTTGGCGGCACTGCCTGCACTATTCCCTACGTATAGCCAGCCCTATAATTACTTCATCTACTTTTGTTACTGCATCTGTACAATTATAAAATGGTTGTCATTTTCTTCTGTGCTTTTCACACGTGCGATCTTCATTCCGCATTATGAAAGTTCACTGGATTCTCACTACGTCATTAGATTCTATATGGCCTATTCACCTTCTCTCTTGTCATCGGTTCTGAGATGTGTGACTTTCTTCATGTGACGTCACCAGTTTTTTCTTTCATCCGTCTTCACGTACTCTTCAGGGATTTTTCCCAAGAAGCACGTTTCTTCCATGAATCGGCCACTGAATGTTTATTATTATTATTATTATTATTATTATTATTATTATTATTATTATTATTATTATTATTATTATTATCACATATTACTTATACCGCGCAACATGCCCACTTACCCATGGACCTCAGGGAGCATATAAAACAACAATAACAAACAGCAGTCAGGGGAGGAGAAAGGGATCAGGAAGCTACACTTATGGTTAACCCGGATTGAGGTTGAAAAGACGAGTCTTAATGGCTTTATTAAAGACGGGCAAAGAGGGAGATATTTTCCGTGGCAGGGGGAGGGCGTTACATTCCATGGAGCCTGCACATCGAAGCTTGCCCCACCAAATCTTACCTTAAATCGGGCTGCAGCAATTTGTGGGAGTGCCTGGAGCATAGGGATCTCGTGGGCTGAGCTTGTCTAAGGTGGCTAGTTTGGTAAGATGGAGCAATGGCCGACTGACTTTTGTAGGTCAGTGCAAGCAACATATGGGTGATCCTGTGCTGAACTGGGATCCTGTGAAGAGCCAGTCTTGAGGGTGTTACATGATCAAGTTTATATAAGGCCTGAATGGCCTTGACAGACCCATTTTGGGCAATCTAATGAGAATTCAGTTTAGCACGGGATGTACCTATTAGAAGGCCTTTACAATAGTATTGTCTTGTATTGACAAGAGCAGAAGCAAGAAAAGAGAGTATTTTAGTTGAAAGAAAAGGTCTTATTTGATACAGCAGTTTGGTCTCAAAGTGACAGGAAGAGCTAAGATGAGAAATCTGAAATTTCATAGAGATTTTAACATCCAGATAAACTCCCCACTTCTTTATCTGTTTAGCAACAGGTATAGTGTACCTCATGATCATAAAATGATTGTAGAGAGGATCACGCTTTTTCAATCAAGGGGAAGATGCGATAATGAGGAACGTTGTTTTTTCCTCAGTAAGGACAGAAATAAAGCGCTATTGATTCTTGGATAGCATCAAATGCTTTATTAACTGCTTCAGTGCCTTGGATGTAATTACCCATATTTTATTAGGATGTTGGCCAGGCCCTTCTTTCATTTACTGCGTTAATTCTCATTTGGGTTGATATGTAGCCTAGGAATTAAAGTCTCTTGTTGTGCAAAGAACACTTCTCTATCTTAGCATAAAAAGCATGCTCTCTTCACTGTTGGAGTACTGACCTCACATGAATAACATGCGTGTCTTCACTTTCCAAATAAATCAATAATTTTTCTTTACAGATGATATTGAATGAATCAACACCCCCTCTCAACACCTCCTGTATGAAGTGTTTGAATACTCTGGGTGCATTCCACAATCAAAATGCCATAAATTAGTACGAGAAACGTCATACGGTTTGTGTGGAATGCCACCTTCCATTCATGTCCCTATTTAACTCTAACCAAATGGTGGGCACGTCACAAATCAAGCTTGGTATACATAACTGTCAACCATACTTGATTCAGTAATACTGGAATCAAGGATATGGGAACATGTGTTTTAATAATCAGATTATTATTAGGATGGCAGTCAATGCTGAGTCTTATCGTGCCTTCCTTTTTCAGGATGAAAAACAGCGGTTAGGAGACAGATGCCTTGAAGTTGTGATTGACACCATTCACCAGTTACTGTGCAATTTATTCCCATAAATACCTATTGGCTGCTTCTGGTAATGCATACATCCTACTAGAAGTCAACTGAGCACTTGTTTCTTGATCTATGGTACAGTCCTAGGATCACTGTAATGGAAGGCCATCTGCATTCTTTTTATCCAACATGTCCCTGTACTCTTTGTAAAATACTGGAAAACCCATATGCATGGCCCCTATGACAAGGTTGTCACCAACTCCTTCAACTAAAAGAATGGCTCTATGTTGTCCACCAACTTCTACTGACATAATTGTGCCTTAAAGTCTATGTAACATATGAGGAGGGGGTGGGCAGGCAAACCCTAGCGTCAACGTACCAACAAGCATATTTACTGTTTGTAGATAAAGCACTATGTCTCGGGGCGAGGTGACAGAGTGAGAGCATTAGCAATGGGCTAAACCAGAGTGGTAGCTTACAAAAGGGGGAAAGAGTAGGTTCTAACTGTCCCTACCTCTCTGGGATGTTATCCCTAGGTCGTGCTTGTGGGCTGCCAATCTAAAAGTGGGTAGAAAAAGAGAGCAACACACGTTTTTTTATTCAATTCTTACAAGCATTTGCGTGTATCACCGGCCCAGACCCTTATGAATGTACAGCTGTCAGCGTAGAGAACATAGCAGGTGAGGTTAATACCACAACCCTTGCTTTGAAATACTTTAAAATGTAGGGTACAGTTTAAATACCAACCAATGAAGGGCAAACTAATTACTAAAATGGCCGTTACTAGAGGTCAGTAGACCCTGATTAAAATGGTATTGTCTTGGTTCGCAAGACAGAAATTATGTTCTCTTTCGAAGACTATGATGGGCGAGTATCTGCTACGCTTTCTCACTCTACCCTTCAGATAGAAGTGGTGTGCAGCAGCGAATGCCAGTGCCGTCTCCACTTGTAAGTCAACCGGTTTCAGTGGACTATGTAGTTTGAATCAGGACTGTCTTCATGTTGATTTCAAGGAAAAGTGGCCACTCAGATTACTGTAACCAATATCCAAACAAGTCAAAGGAACAGTCTCACTTCCGCAGAGTTCCCTTGAGACATTTAGGCTGCCAAGTCACACAACCTTCTAAGTGCTTGGTAGCAGCTCTGTAGAGTGCCCGTAGCTATGCGAGTAGTGTTTTTCTTTTGCTCCTTCAAGTTTCAGGTATCTGAGACAGCGAAGTGGTCAGTTTCTGATTGTTCTCGCTATGACCTAACTTCCCAATCAGTAATTTGCAGGATTGTGTCTGGTTAGCCATGGTATTCCAATAATTAAGCCAAACTGTGGGTTTCAGCAATTAGGTCATAAGAAATATCTTCAACATGGTCAAGGATCACCCGCATGAAAAGTGATGAAGTCTGCGTTGAAATGGAGCCTGTCACCACAATGGACCAGTGGACTGAGCTTACTTCTTCACACACTATTTGTGTTCACCTGGAACTAGTCATTTATTAGCTTAAATGTTGTCTATGAAGTTACCCATTGATGTTGTGTCTATTATAGCTGAAAAGGTGGTTTTAGTATTTCCAAAGCTAAGAACAAATGGAGATGAGGAGGGACAGGGTGAATAGTATTTTCCACATTGTTTTGAGTCTCTTCATAATTTGGCTCGGCATGATGAACACTTTTAAACACGGACAAGGTGTTTTCAGAGTCTGCTGATTTGTTATCTAATGCTCCTGCTCTTTTGGGTTTGCTAGGGCATTTCCATACAAAGTGCTCAATTTTTCAGCAGAAGTACTGTTTGCTTCTGCATTTCCAGACTTTCTCCTGCCTCAAAAGTGCTTTAATTGAAAATATTCCACTGAGTGTTATGTCATTATGCCATCTGATTGGTTCCAAAACCTTAACTAACCATACCCGGGGATTTCCATTTTGGCACTTATGGCGTGGTCAAAGAGCACTGTGCAAGTGGCTGGCTGAGTTATCTACCTCGGCAAACACACCCTTCATCTTGTCATGTAAGCCTTGTTAGAAAGAAACAGTCACTTTTCTTGGGGCTACTCAGTTTAGATTGCCAAACAATTGAGGTGAGTTACACATGTAACCATGCCCCTGGACTCTTCTTGCCGAGCTAAAGAGATTGCTCACATATCATAAACTCCACAGAATTAGGCCTTAAATTCAGTCCAATAATACATTTGAACCAGTGGTATGGCCCAGGCTACTGCTCACCCTATGAAATAGGAAATGATGGAAGTTGTTATTGCTTCAGTTGATTTAAAAGCAGTCAGCTTACACAAACAATGTATTTGTCACTGAGTCATAACAGTTTGGAACTTCGAGGGATCCCAGGAGAAATTGCGAACCATGGCAACTACTGTGCAACATTTGGCACTGCCTCTGCAACCTCTGCGATCTGCAGACGGAGAAAGAAATTGAAAAAAAAGATCCCTCTTTACATTAATTTCTTTTTTAAGTCTAACTTCAAAAATAAGTTATTTCTGTTACAGATTTAATTTCTTTTTGAAGTTAGACTGACTTCAAAATGAACCCTCTCCCCCTGCCGCCCACAGGCCATGGAAAACTCGTTCTCCCCTGCTCTGCACATGACAGAACCAGAGCTGGTTCCTTGCACGCACAGAACATGACAGATAGGCCTGCCTGCAGAGGAGTTCCTCATTGGAGCAGCAACGGAAAAGGTAAGAAGGTTGTTTTTTGTAAATGTGTGCGGGTGAATGAAATAGTGTGTTTGTGTGTGTGTATGTATATCATGTAATGTGTGTGAGTGAAGGCATGATCTACTGGTGGCTGGGAGTGTGAGTGAATGGTGGATGGGTGCAGAATAAATGAGCATTTGAATAGTGTGCTTGTGTTCAATACCTAGACTACTTACCTGCAGTCATCATTACTCCTAGTACTATTCTTCCTCGTCCCAGTGCTTGCATATGAAGCAACTTGCCTCGTTCGTAAGTACTGATATGATGTGATATTTTATTTATATTGCGCTCATAAACATGTGTTTCAGAGAGCAACGAGGCAAAGGAGGGGAGCAAGGGAGGACAAAAAACAATGATCTTACTAGGCCCAGGGACATTGAGAACGTGCAAGAGTAGGGGAGAGGGAAGGGGGAAAGTGCAAGGAAGAGGGAAGAGGTGGAAAGTGCTGAGCAAAGGATAACAATACCAACAACTGTTAGTGTAGCAAGCATGGTGTGAAGTGCAAGGTATAAAGTGCAGACAAGGAGTGTCTGATAAGTGCATGTGAGGGGACTGTAGGGTTACAGATGCAGACTCAAGTGCAAGGGTTGCCAGGAGGCAGTGTGGGAGTGTGGCTGGGTGGGCAGGGACCTGGGCCTGAAATCAGAGGGTAACCAGGTGCACAGAACCGAAGCAGAAAGATCGGCAAGGACGAGGAAGAGAGAAGGCAGAAGGAAAGTGGAAGGTCTTGGGGTGCTTCCGGAACCAGAGATGGTACTCCTCAAGTTTCAGAGTGGCAGGGAAGCTGTTCCAGAGGGAGGCCACAGCCGAGGAAAGAGATCTACCCCCAACTTGTTGCTTGGAGAAGCGACTGACCCTGAGGGAGTTGGAGGTGGAGGAGCGAAGAGCTTGAGTGGGAAGGTATTTCCGGAGGGAGAGTTGAAGGTATTCTGGACCCAGGTCCTGGAAAGCCTTGTGGACAAAGCAGAGGGTCTTGAATTTAACCCTTGCAGCCAATGGGAGCCAATGAAGAGATTTCAGGGCTGGAGATATACGATCCCAGGGCTTGAAGCCAAGGACAAGTCTTGCAGTCCAGTTGTGGATGAGTTGCAAAGGGTCGGAGAGTAGAAGCAGGCAGATTTAGAAAGAGGCTGTTGCAGTAGTCTATCTTAGAGAGAACCAGAGCTCGAGTAAGCTTCTGGGAGAAGGAGAGGAAAGGAAGAATAACTCTGTGGAGGTGCAGTTGGTAGTTCGACTTCTTAGAGACGTCAGATGTGAAGAGTGTGGAGTCAAAGCTGACCCAGAGGTTCTTAGCCGTTTAGGTGGGAACAGGAAGAGGGCCAAGGGAGGCCTGCCAGAGAGTGACAGGAAAGGAGGGTGCAGGTGTGCCGACGAGGAGAATCTCTGTCTTACTGGCATTGAGGTAGAGATCATTGGTGGCATACCACACCTAGATGGCAGACAGACAGTCAGAGATAAGGGAGGGAGAAGAGGTGGAAGAGGGAAGCCTGAAAATGAGCTGAGTGTCATCGTTTAGCACTGAAAATTGGAGCAGAGAGCGGCAATGTGGTGTGCAAGGGGTGCCAGGTATTGGTTGAACAGCCAGGGAGAGAGGTTAGACCCCTGGGGAACACCACAAGTAGAGAGTGAGATGGAGGAAAGGAAGGACCCAAGTTGGACCTGGGAGGGTCGATCAGATCAGAGAGGAAAGTGGTCAGCCAGGCCAGGGCCTGATCGGTGATACCCAGATTAACACAGAGATGGTTGAGCAGGACGGTATGGTTGACTGTGTCAAAGGCAGAAGATAGATCAAGTAGGAAGATGACATAGGGGATGTTCGAGTAAAGGTCGGAGAGTAGGTTTTCATGGATGTTCAGGAGAAAAGTTTCCATGATTCTGGTATCTCTGAAGCCAGATTGATGGTCACAGAGATAACCAACAGATTAGGTGTGAAGATTAAGCTGAGAGATGGCCAGCTTTTCCAAGCCGGGGAAAGGAGTGATAGTAATCGGGCGATAATTAGCCTGGCAAGAAGGGTCTGTTTATTTATTTTTTTAAGAGGGTGCACAGGCGAGTGCTTCTGGGGCAAGGGTAAGGCATCAGGGGCAAAGGAAGGGGTACAGATGTTGGCCAGAGCTGGAGCAAGGGTGTCAATATGGTCCTTGACGGTTTTGGATGAACAGGGAAGAACCTGTTTAGACAGGACTTTCATAGATTAAGCTTGTCTGGAAATCTTGTCGGGGGAGAACAGAGGAAAAGGTGAGAAGGAAGGAGGAGAGGCGGCTTCAGGGCGGCTGCAGGGGGGCAGAGGTGCCCGAGAGAGAAGGGGGGAGGAGGAGAGGATGAGAGGGTAGACAGGATGTCCTGGGTTTTTTAGATGAAATGAGAGGCCAGGGCTGTGCAAAGGGCATGGGAGCCAACAGGAAAGGTAACGACTGCAGCAGGGTTATCCAGCTTCTTGCAGATTTCAAAGAGTTCAACCGAGTCGTTGGAGGCCGCAAAGATGCAGGCTTGGACATGGACTCTCTTAGTGTGGACAAGGAGTCGGTAATGCCTTTGGAGCAGTCGGCAGGCCAGTTTGTCAGAGGATGCCTGCCATTTCCTCTCAGCCACCCTACTCATGCATTTAAGGGAAACTAGGTCAGCATCATACTGGGACAAGGAAGAGGGACGTGGAAGTCATGCTGTTCCAAGGGGCTGAACTTGGGGCTGAACTTGGGGTTGGAGAAGGAGGGTTGGAGAGATAGGGGACATGTCAGTGTGGTGGGGCAGGTGGAGATTCACCCTATGTTTGATTGGTTGTTTGTTTATTTATTTTTAACACGCACCAGACTCAGAGGTATCAGGGTGCAAGGACAAGGAGATTTTCAGCTTACATAGTTACATAGTTACAAAAACATTATAGCATGATTTACAGGATTACAGAAATAGTACACTGATATACAAAAAATAATATAGCACATATATGCATGGGTGAGACACATTATAACATTGTTAAGTTGGGATGAAAGTTAAGCCAAGGTATGGCACACAGGTATACAGAAATGATATAGCACAGATATACGTGGCTGAGGCACACTATACAATGGGCATGCATTGGAATGAATGCTCTCAGCGGGTATGGCACATTTGGCTTAAGTATCATTAGTTTTGAGCCAGTTATATTATATTTCTTCTGAATTGTGGGTAAGTTTGGTCCTCCCTAAGGAGTGGTGGAAGAGAATTCCAAAGTTGGGCAGCTTTGACAGGGAAGCTGTTACCACCAAGTGTTACTCGTTTGAAAGAGGGGACTGTCAGACAGTTAGTGTAAACTGCTCTAGTCGGTCGGGTAGTTTGTCGGGTAGTTTGTCGTCTATTGAACCTCTCTGTCAAGTGGCGAAGTGCAGCATTAATAAGGCACTTGAAGGTTAGTGAGGCAGTTTTAAGTCTAATTTTATCTATAGTGGAAAGCAAATTCGATTGTCTCCTTGCTGTGGATATATGGTCTCTTTTGGTCATTCCTAATTCTGCTCTCAGGGCATTATTTTGGAGTATTTAAATTTTCTTAGTGATGTGTATATTGGATCCAATATATAGGGCATTACAGTAGTCTAACTTGGACAGCTCTTGCCAGTGTGGTACAACTACTTGTTGAGAGGAACGGTTTGGCAGACCTAATCGGTTTACAAGTATAGGCCGTTGATAATTCCATTGCATTCACTTGTTTAGTTAGAGAGAGGTGGCGTCAAGGTAAAACCCTAACGTTTTTACTTCCTTAGCAACCTTGATTGTATTGCCATCTATGTGAAATGATGTATAGTCATTTCCCAGTTTGTTAATGTTGGGTGTGGTCCCCAGGATGATGAGCTCCATTTTGTCATCTTTCAGGCATGGACCGTGGAGTGCCATCCATGCCTGGATGATGTGGTATCTCCTATTCACCAAGGCCAAATCCTGATTGTAATCCCCCGTAAGGTTGATGAGGATCTGGGTGTCATCTGCATAGTAAGTGTAGGTGACACCAAGACAATCCAGATCATCAAAGAGGGGCTTGGTAAAAATATTATACATAGTGGGGGAGACACAAGATCCCTGGGGAACACAGCAAGTAATAGGAATGGGATCAGCTGCTTCTGCTGTGGACAAGACTATCATAGATCTTTCACTTAAGAAAGATTGAATCCAAGCTATAGCTTTTTGCGAGAAGTGTGCTGCTGACTCTAGGTGGTTGCAGAGGACATTACGGTCCACCAGGTGAAACACTTCTGAGAGATCCATAAGAAGTAGTAGGGCACATTTCCCCTGATCTCTCAGCTCGTCAACTTTGTCCTTGAAGTCTATGAGTGCTGTTTCGGTCCCGTGCTGTGGCCTAAAACCAGATTTCCGGGTGCCGAGGAGTTGTTTTTTCTCCAGGAAGTTCTGAATATGAAGGTATGCCACCCTATGTAGTATCTTTAGGAGGAATGGCACCGTTGTAATTAGCCTATAGTTTGTTGGTATAGCAGGGTCCAGGGTTTGTTTCTTCAGGAGGGGGAGGACCCATGATTCCTTAAGGTTACTTGGGATAGTCCCTGTCGTGAATGACACGTTTATGAGTTTAGAGATGAATGGTGTTAAGTCTCTCGCTGCATCTTTTATAATTTGGCCGGGGCATTTATGTCCTCTGCAGTTTGAGAGTTTCGACCTCTGGTATGGAGACTTTAGTAAAGTTAAAGCAAACTTCTAGTTTGGGTAGTGTCGGTGGGTTGTCAGCTTTATGGGTGGGTGTTGGTACGTTTATTCTTTTCTTGGCAATTTTAACTTGGAGCGTGGTGATTTTGTCAGTGAGTGATTTCTGTATGTCAGTACACCAAGTATTATCTTTAATACAATTATTGGGAACAGGGATAGGGTTCTCCAATTCCATTAATATTGTGAAAAGTTCCATAGTGCCTTTGTTGGCTTGTAATATCCTGTTGTCAAAACTTTCTTTTTTTGAATGCCGTATTTCAACTTTGTAAGTTGTAAAGATACAAATGAGGTTGGCTTTGTTCAACTCTGATGTGTTGACTTCCAGATGGATTCGCTTTTGCGTTTGTCTTTTCTTATTGATTTTAGATAGGGCGTGAACCAGGCATTGAGGTGTGCTCTTGGCTTACTATTCCCCATTTTTAAGGGTGCAATGGTGTCAAGTACCTCTGACATAACTTTGCTAAATTTGTTCACTGAAGTGGCTGGATCTAGTGATTCTGGTAGTGAATTTAGAGTGGGGAGTATTATCGGAAAGAGTCTATCGACTGTTACGTTTTTTTTTGTTCCTGGTTAGCATAGGAGGTGCTACAGTTTTAGTTTGGGTCAAGTTAACTTTGGCATCTAAGGTGAACGCTATGAGCGAGTGGTCAGTCCAAACTAGTGATCTGATGGTGGTAATGGTAGTGTTGCAATTATAGTCAGCCACCCAGTCAAGTGGTCTGCCTTGTCATGGGTTGGCTATGTTACTTTTTTGGAGAAACGAGTTCCGTTAAGGTCAGGCAATGGACGTTGCATGTACATCTTTGGGATTGTTATAGCCCAAGTTCATCTCTCCTAGTAGGATTTCTTGCGATGGATTTTTTAGGTTGTCTGATAGAATCATGGAAAGGTCCTCCTCAAAGGAACCCATAGGGCCCGGTGGTCTGTATATCAGATATATGGTGATAGTGTGTGTATCTCATGAAGGCAGCTTGACTGAGAGATTCGCAAGAGTGGACATGCAACAGTACTTCTAATCTCATTGCTAGGCTAGATTATTAGCTCTATCTTCTTTAAGGTTAGTGTAGTTGGCTGGAACAGCAAGCATCAAGGCAGGGCCTGCTGCTTGGTGTAGCCATGATTCCGTGATGGCTAAGAAGTCATAGTTTTCTGTTTCTATCAGGTTGGCAATTTCTAAGGCGTGGGCTACTAATGACCTAGCGTTAATAAGTGCTCCATTTGAGAAGGGGAGCAGGGGGTGCTGTGGATGCTGTAGGCTGTGCTTTATTGTGACAGTGAGTTGTCATGGTTCAGTGTTTATTAGGATTAGTTTTTCCTGAGTTCTGATTGTGAGTGGCAGCAGGGTTAGTGCGATTCATTTTTTAAAGGTAGTATCATGTTTATCACTATAGTAGCTACGCGAGAGAGAATGGCTGGCTGGCAGTTTGAATAATTTAGAGAGTCTCAAACGTAATTTTGTGTTCCTATGCGTCAGGTCACACGGGATGTTGTTTCTAGGGGTGTTAAGTATAGAGCTAAGGTTGGATAAATTAGCTACGAGGCGAGTGTTGTTGGACATAGTATTTTGGAGTAACGATCTGTCGTCCGAGAACAATACAAGCAGGTGAGCAGTTATGTAGAGGGTGGGGGCATACATTATGTACTGGTGTGTTCGGCAACAGTGAGGACCGTGCTAGGCGCACCCTATGTATACATAGAAATAGGCTTGTTTAGCATACTCTGGTCTTGTGTAGCTCCAAGCGGGCAAGATTGTTTTTTAAAATAGGCTGGTCTAACTATGAGGCAGGGCAGGTACGATCAAAATAGTGTATTTTTCAGATAAAAGTAGGCTGGTCCGATATAGGCAAGGAAAGTGTACATCACCAGAGTCTAGTCCATAAGTCAGAGTAGGCTAGTCCGATATCGGTGGGGCAGGTACACATCACAGTAGTCTCAGGATCACATTGGGCTAGATTGATAAAGCATGGTCAGTAGTCATGATAATGCTTATACATTATACATGTTCCATATAGTAGGCTAGTGTTGCTCTATATCATAGTCAGAGGTACAATCATTGAAAAATAAAAGCACAGTGTTTAGAAATGTGCTATTCCAGTATTACAGTCCATAATACAATCGTGTACAATCAATAGGCATGTGGCAGGCTGGGACAGGTAATGATATGGCAATTGCATCGGTAGTGCAGAACTATAGCGTGATAGGCACAGAGGTTTAGAGACAGCGCAAGCAGTGGCCTGTGGCCAAGGGAGGTGCAGGCTGGTAGGTCAGGTCAAATGCAGTTGCGGGCACAGTATAGATAGGACAGGTGGCACAGGTATTAGTGCCGGCTAGGAAGCTAGTAGCTGCAAACAAATATCGATTTGTAGGCAAATCGGGCAGGTTGGTGTTGTAGATATTAAGACAGAGGCCACGTGTAATTGGGCGCATACAATTTTGCGGTCCCTGCAGACAGAGCAATCAAGGTAAGTGTTAAGGCGGCAGTGTAAACTTGTTTGTACATATAGTTTTCAAAAATTAATATGGGTGAGCAGACGATGCAGATATTGACGCAGCAATGTAAGTCCTCATGCGATTCTAATCACGTGCAATCGTGCAAACGATGCAGATACACTATATATAGCAAGTGGTACAGGACAGTACAGCACAGGGTTATATAACACGTGAGCGGTGAGTGTAGAAACAACAATGGTGGTCATGCAGAAAATCTAAACGCACAAATAGCACATGTGAGACAGTGAAGGCAATTAATCAACAGTTGTTCATACATATTAGACAGGCAGAGCTAGCAGCAGAAGGCAGTTGTACTAGGAGAGTACTTACGCTACTGGCTAGGTGGCAAGTGTGGCAATGGGGAGGTAATTGGGTGTTGCAAGTGCTGGCATACTGTTACATATAACACGGTGCAGGCAAGATCACTGGTACATTTCCAGGTGGCGTACCGCCGGGAAACAGGTTTTGAAGATGGAGGCTGTAGTGGTAGTAAGGTGACACTTTCAGGGTCTTGTTGTTGTCAAGAAATTATGTGAGGGATACTGGACTGTTAGGGGAACCGCCAACCTCATGCACAGTGTGCGTATAGTATGGCAGGGCAGACTTGCAGAGGGGCTCAGCTTAGGTGTTAATGCTTGTTGGATATTCAAAGTAACTGATGAAAGTAGCAGTCTGGACTCATCAACAGCCACGGTGACGTCAGGAAAGGCCAAGACAGGCTGGGACAGGAAGCGGCCTTCTATCAGGGTCTTCCTGAGAAGGGCCAGTTTACGGCTGCTGGTGGGTGATTGGCCCCTTAGTGGGCAGGGATAGCCAATTGGGGAGGCAAACAGATCTGGGTGGGAGTAGGCAATGAAAGGTGGAAGCATAGGACTCCCGGGTGGCCATCTTGGATCTTATACCCTATCATATAATGGGCATCCATGATAAAGCAAGAATGATATGTGTTATTAGTGTCTAGACTCCCATTTTGGTAAGAGTCTAGTCATTTCTTAATGCACCATGGCATTTTTACAGGTCATCAGTGATAAAGTAAGCATGATACGTGTTATTACCTGTCTAAACTGGCATTTGGGTGCAGTCAGTCTAGCCATTTCTTACTGTGTCATGGCATAATTTTCTGGGTATCTATAACGAATTAAGCATCATGAGTAGACTAGCATTTTGCTGTAGCTTGATTAGCCATTTTGTACTGTGACTTGCCATGCTGTACTGGGCATCTCTTATAAAGCAAACATGGTAAGTGTGATTACCTGACTAGACTGGCATTTGGGAGCAGCCAGGCCTTACTGTCGCAATGTATATTTTTCTGGGCAGCTATGACAAAGTAAGCACAATAAGTCTTATTACGTGGTTAGATTGGCATTTGGGTGCTGCCAGTCTGGGTATGTCTTACTGTGGTATGTGATTTTTTACTGTGCATCATCAAGACTACAGCAAACATGATAAGTGTTATTACATGTCTGCCATACATTGTGCAGTCAGTTTTGACATGCTTTCTTATGGTGGCATTACATTTAATACCAAAGAGGTAAGCTAGTTCAGTGGGGTTGAGGGCTCACTGCTGCATTCTTCGTGCAATCTGCATGTAGCAGGTTCAAATCCTGGCAAGGTCAACTCGGCCTTTCATTCTTTCGAGGTTTATAAATGAGTACCAAGTTCGTTTGGGATGATAATTGTATGTAAATATGAGCTATGTACAGCACTTTGGCAAATGTGCTACACAAATAACAAATCATTATCATTAAAGCACTAATGCTCCTGTGCACTGTAAGTGATTTGCATCTATTGGATCTCTGGATACTGTATTATCGCAGCAACTGGCAATGTAGGGGATCTACTTTTCATATATCAACAATACCTGACATGAAGCTATAATTGGCATGATATGGAAGTAACTGGCCATACAATGCTGAAGTGGCATATCTATGGCAGTGCCTCTGCCTATTTATCTTTTAATCATAGTTTTAATAAAAAGTGTAACACATGTTTTAATGATATACTTCACAACTCTTAGTTAATTACAAATGGCAATGAATTACTTCAGGCACAACATTCTAAAACAAACATTGCAGACATTAATCCATTCACACAATACAATATAATATCATATTATTTATACCTATCCTCCCTTTTTAACCACCAAGATTGTGTGTTCCATCTATCCAACAAATGACCCCCTTTCCTGCTTCATTATGGTAATCTAATTGAGAAAAACATTTCCCCCAACCTTTTGTGTATTAATATTAAAATATTCACAGAGACAATGGTCATTGAGATAGAGTATCCATACAAGAGACTAGTCCACTTGATGTCACTGTTTAAATCCTCTAATCTTCTTATGAACATTCCCAACCACATTTTCCTTGGCTCTAGTGATGTGCAAATGGCCAATGTTTTAGCGTTTCTGCTTCCCTGTCTTTTTACAGAGACAACAATGTCTTTCTTGCCATGGATCCTTTTTTATGGGACCCCACCTTTGTAGGGGGCCTATTAAGTTAAGATGAAATTGCATACAAATGTAATGTTATTTTGGCCCTGGCAATCTCTTCACAGAGGACTGCATCACTTCAGATGTCTGCAGACGTGTGGGTAGCTCCCTTTGTAGTCTATACAATGATATTCTCTGTATATCTTGCCCCATTTTACAATGTTCATTTGGTTGTACATCTTCACCAGGTGTTCCATCAATGTCACCTTGTCTGAGTCCGTTTACGCAAGAATTGGGTCACAGCACTCCCCAAAATTGCTCAATGCCTTGTCATAATTATTGCTAAAGATCTATTCAAGTCTTCAAATAGCAAACCCAATGGTGGAACCAATATTGCCTTGGCCCATGTTGTAATACTGGGTCCAATCCCATTATATCAGGACCCCATCGAAGGCATATAAAGGCAGTACCCTTGTTAAAATACAGTTGGTATCGAAAATATTTTTGTCTGCTTCAGTACGTATTTGGAATTTTAAAATATTTACGTGTATGTACTTTTGTTTTACTCCCACAAACATTTTCGGTAATGTCACCAGGGTTGAAGAGGAAATTATGTCATCTGTGTCAAAGGTCAAATGACATCACTTCCCCTATCCCTGGCATTTTGGTCAATCGACGTACCTGAGGGCTCAATGTGATAATATGGGTAATATGGGAAAATATTGTACAGGTAACATGAATGGAGTAATGCAAGCAATGTGTGATAAATAAGACCAATTTTCAAACATGATACTGAATAAAGTTTTACATTCAATAGATTATAGCACTTTCAAACCCATAAACACTACAATTCTGTTAAGGAGTGGGGTTGTTTCTATTGAGCAGGGAGACTATGGCTTTCACTCCTGTGGTGGGGGTGGGCATTGCCAGTAATGGCCCGCCTACCCATGCCTAGTTAGGCCCGAGCGAAGCAAGGGCCTCGGCAAGGACTGTGGCTGTTACCGGCCATGTTCAACCCCCACTACGGGGTTGAAAGCCATTTGCACTTGTAAGGAAGGCATGATATCACAAGTATTGACAAGTATTGACACTGACACAATGGATACAATTTGTTAAACCCTTATTGACAATGTGGAGGTTGGAGAAACTCCTATTCTGCCCTTTAACTAAGATAGGAGTAGTCTTGACCATAAAACGATAAACAAAACAGTCCTAGTTGAGTCTGTCAAATCAAAATGTCCTATAATAACAAAAACCTAATGCCTGGCCTATCTCTTGTACAAAAAGTGTAAAAAGGAGAACCATGTATGTAAAAGGAAAGTTAGTGTTAAAATGATAATGTGGCTCAACCAGCTCTCCTCCCCACGTTAGGCCTCATAAGGTAAGGCGGTCCTTGTAGGCAGGATGACACGCTCTGGCTCATCTTCCAACACAGTACACAGTTCACTACCTTGGATCGAGGTCCGCCTGGCTGTCTATGTTTTAAAGTTCCTTTGTCTGGCTTTCAAAATAATGTTTCAACCAAAACCTTCACAAAGGTCACATTCCGCCGGGCTCAGACCTTTCACCACACAGTTCTCGTAGGCCCCCCTCTGTCGGGTTCAGACCTCTCACAATACAGTTCACACAAAGTTGTAAGGGGGCTCCCATCTCCAAGTTTAGAATATATTGGGTCTCACTCAAATGTACTCAGAACACTTTTGGATGTCAATGTCTTTCGAATGTGCGTGGATTTCTTGATAGACCACTACAGGACCATTTTGATTCAATGTTCACTATTTACTTTCACTCTTGCTGTTTGTTCGCCCTTTAGCTTCAAACAATGTACCTTTCACAGAGACATTCAAATGGGATTTTTCCTGTCATTGGACACTCCGTTACTTAGTATCACTTATCTTGCAGCTGTATTTCACTTTAAATTTCATTTATGGGTCTGCCTTTCTTCGTGTTTCATCCACAAGCGTGCAGCCTTTACTTGTCATATGATGTTGCTTCTTCATTCAGTTTAACACACACCAGTCTCTCAGTTCACTTGCCAACTCACCGCCTGTGTGTGTTTCTTTCTTGTTTGACGTTTTCTAACTTTTGAGTCAAGGTTAGTACCACAGGTTTGACCTCACCTTCCCAACTCTGCTGTTCACCCGGGAGGGTCACTGGTGTCGTTGAAAAACAATGCAATGTTCATTTGTGGGATCTGGCTTTCTCCATGCGTCTTTCATGGCCTGTCGGTGGCAACGACTTCCAATAGGGAAGCCGTGGGGTTTTCGGCCCGCTACTCTCGTCCCTTAGTTGTTTGCTCTGCTGCAGTAGGTGTGCCTTCATCCGAATGGTTCTGCTCATTGCCTAATTCCCCCTTGCTCAGAGCGTGTCTTTAGGTGTTCCCTTCCATTCCTGTGAGGAGAGCTAATTAGTATCAAGTGTATGCACCTAGGTTAAAGTGCCTGACTTTGCCTGACCCGTCCAGTACAATGCGAGAGAGGTAGTCTGGTTACTTCCTCAGCCCAGTGTTTGTGTAAAAAGGGGGTGGGGGTGGGATTTTGTTAAATCTTAAAAATAGGATTGGGTACATGAACAAAAAAGGGGGGAATACCGCATCTCACCATCAGCTATCTCACCCCCACTCCCGAAGACCCCTCACCCAGGGGATCCTCTCTCACTGGTCCACCCCAGGGTATGGATCCAAAGGCGATGGCTGTGCCCTGGCCACCTGAGAGAGAGATCCGGGAAGATAGCTGAGGGGCAACGTGCTTGCCGTGGAAGCAAGACTACACGGAGCACCACAAATTCGATCCCTGGGTCAGCGCTTAGAAACCTCAGGGTATTAAGAGCGTTATAAATAACCTATCATATCAAATCCCCGGGAATGACGGCTGAGATGCTCTCTGGTTTCTCACAAACCCCATGGTTTATCCGGGGTGTGAATGGTTTATACTTTTTTCCTCTGGAGATTGTCTGCGTACGCAATGACAATCTCTAGAGAAAAAAAGATGGCCACTGTTTTAGGGTAAAGGGGCATTTCTGTGGCAGCCGGGAGCATGAAGAGCACTGAAATTTGCACCGCGTGGACAAGGGCCTCAGGTAAATGGAAACAGTGTATGTGTATTCTAGCCGCTGTTCCCAGCCACCTGATTGGCTCATCGCACTTCCCAGGTGCGAATTAGCACTATTGTTCAGAGACAGACCTGCTCAATGCAAGCATTCAGAGCTGTGTAAACAATACATTGAGTGATAAAAGTAACATGTGATCCTGCAAGTGGCCTGATTGATGTTGAACGACTGGAAACTAATAATTTCCAATGTATTCTATCATGTAGGGATCTCTGCCCTATTTTATTAATAGCATGGCATGCTGCTAGGCTGTTAATTATATCATTATAATCGTTTTTTTGTAATGCACTTAATACCAAAGAGGTTCCTGAGTGTGGACCAGGGATTAAAACCTGTCTTGCTCTGCATCGTCTTGCTTCCAAGACAAGTGCTTTGCCACTGGCCTATACTACCTGAGCCAATAGCAAAAATAGATAATCAGAACTGGCATACTTTTATAGAATCAGTAAAAATATTGTGTGCCCAAGAAACATGGCTGGATTTAAGCCAAATGTATAATTCTGGGTGCCCAATATTTGATGTAATGGCTAAAAATAATTAGAGAGGCTGCCCTTATGGGGGTTTAGCCATTGTGTTGAAGAAAATTTAGGAGTAGAAGTGAAACAGTTGGGATAGGGCTTGAAGGCCCTAAAGAAGAATTGAAAATCAAATGATTATCTTATACAACAGCTACATATGGCCTAACATCTCTGCCACGGTCAGGTTATGACAAGATTGAGACATTAGACCTCATTACTAGTCTGCCAGTCCAGAATTAAGGGTGTTAGTAGGAACGTACCGGCACACATTCCAGACCAGCAGAGTACAATTGTGCCTGACAGGGCTTCTCCGCCAGGCAGGTCTGATCTTATGTGGGCTGGCATATTGTGGAGACCTTGTTTGGGTGTCTGGAAGGGGCTGGTCAAGCAAAACCAACCAACCATGTGAGGTGCATGCCTAGCCATTTGGACTACTTCCTGATGTACATGATGGAGTGGAGTTTTCTCCAGAAGCTTAATGTGGATGTACGTTTATAGGGTGACTGCTATAAAGTAAATATATCCTTATGATTTTTAAACCAGTAAAGTGGTGTCCTACACGAAATAGGAAAAAAAAATAAACCTAATCACGAATAACAATATAATAGTTTATTTATTTATTTATTACATTTAAATAGCGCACAGGCAGCCCAGGGGCATTGTGGTGCTGTTACTTGTAGGGGAACTTAGTTACAGGTACAGGTACAGGTTTTGCCATGGGTTACAGTAAGGAAAGATCCTGTTTTAAGCGATAAGGAGTATCATACACCACAATACATCAACACCATAGTACATCATACATGTTAGTCATGAAGGATTAAACATGTGGGGTTGGTTAGGTGAACAAGGTAGTTTTCATGGCTTTGCGGAAGGCAATTAATGAGGGTTCAGCTCGCAGAGAGGTGGGCAGGGTGTTCCAATGTAAAGCAGCAAGGTAGGGGAAGCTGGCGCCACCTGCTCTAGCTCTTTTTACCCTGGGTACAGAGAGCATATTGGCATAGGGTGTCCTGGTAGGTCTAGTGGAGGCAGCCGGGTGGATTCTCTGGGATAGGTACGCTGGGGCTGAGAGGTGGATGCATTTGTGGGTGATGCTTAACGCTTTGAATAAAATCCTTCCCTTTATAGGGAGCCAGTGGGATGCTTTTCTGGCAGCAGTGATGTGTTCTCTCTTGGCAATGCCTTGTGCAGCACGCAGGGCGCTGTTCTGGATTACTTGCAGCTTCTCGAGGTTTTTGTTAGAGGTCCCTAGAAAGAGAAGATTACAGTAGTCTAGCCGGGAACCAGTTATGGCTCTGGCTATGTTGGTGCAAGTGTCTTTGGACAGAAACGGCCTGATTGCGTTGAGGAGTTTTGCATGGTAAGCCGCAGAGGAGGCGATTGCATTTACTTGTCTTGTCATGGACAAGTTGGAGTCAAGATAGACCCCTAGTGTTTTTACTGTGTCCAGTACTGGGATTCTGATTGAGTCAATGATAAAGTGACTAAACTGGGCGTCAAGTTTTTTGAAGGTGCCTGGGGAACCTACGAGTAGGAGCTCAGTTTTGTCGGAGTCAAGGCAAAGGCCGTTGATGGCCATCCACATTTGAATTGTGTTATATATGTTGTTGAGAGTTGCGCAGTCAGTGTCATAGTCACCTGTTAATGTGAGAAGGATCTGAGTGTCGTGGCGTAGTTGGTGTATGAGATGCCCATGGCGTCGAGGATGAGGAAGAGGGGGCGGGTAAAGATGTTGTATAGGGTAGGGGAAAGGCAGGAGCCTTGGGGCACATCACATAGCATGATGGTGGGTGACACAGTGGCTAGGTCAGAGAAGACCTGCATGGTCCTGCCTTGGAGGAAGGAGGTGATCCATGTGGTAGCTTCTTGGGAGAAGTTGGCTGTGGAGGTGAGGTGATGGCAAAGGATGTCGTGATCTACAAGATCGAAAGCTGCAGAGAGGTTGAGGAGGAGGAGCAGGACAGGTTTGCCTTGGTCCCTTGCGTCATCCATTTGGTTTTTGAGGTCGAATAGGGCGGTTTCTGTCCCGTGTCTAGGCCTAAAGCCAGATTGTCTTAGTCCTAGGAGGTTATGCTCTTCGAGGAAGTGCTGGACCTGCAGGTAGGCTGCCTTGTCTAGAATCCTGAGGAGGAATGGGACTGTGGTTATGGGGCGGTAGTTTTTAGGGGAGGTGGGGTCAAGTGTCGGTTTTTTTATGAGAGGTCGGACCCAGGCTTCCTTGAGGCATGAGGGGACTTTCCCCGTGGTGAAGGAAGCATTGACGAAGGCTGTTAGGAAAGGGGCAAGGGTGTCTGCGCAGTCTTTGATGATGGAGGCGGGGCAGGGGTCTCCTTTGCAATTGGATGGTTTGATATTTTTCATGATGTTGATCATGTCTTTCTCCTGAATGGTTTTGAGTGAGAAGGTAGGGGGGCCTCTGTGGCTGAGGAGAGGGGGGGGTTGGTGGGGGGTAGGGGGGGTAGGGAGCGCTAGTTTGGTATTCAGAATTTTGGTTTGGAGAGAGCTGATCTTGTTTCGCATGGCTGTTTGGATGTCATCGCACCATGCTTTATCTTTGGTGAAGGTTTGGGGGGTGGGTGTAGGGGTCTCAAGTTCCCTGAATATGGCGAATATTTCCTTGGAGTTTGATTTGCCCTGACAGATTCTATCTTCAAAGGATTTGGCTTTGGCTTTGATGATGGCTTTCTTATAATCATTTGCAAGGGATTTGAAGTTGAGTTTGTCTTTATCATCACGGGATGATTGCCATTGGGCTAATGCTGCTCATTTGTCAGTGCGCAATTTGAGGAGGTCTTGGGTGAACCAGGCATTGGTGTGGCTGGTAGGTTTGGTTTTGCGCGGTTTAAGTGGGGCGATAGCATTGATTGCTGCCAAGATAGCAGAGTCGTAATTCTTGGCAAGAGTTTCTGGGTCGTTGGAGAAGGGGGTCTAAAGGCAGGTTCCTGTAGGAAGGGTAAGAGTCTTTCTTTGGTTAGTTGGCAGCCACTTCTTGTGAGGGCTGGTGGTAAGGGTTGGGGGATGGGGGATGGGGTGGCGGTGGGGATGTTGAAGGTGATGGTGGTCGGACCAGTCTAATGATCTGCCTAGGGCATGAGTGGGGTCTGTGATGGTGTTGGTGAATCCTAGAGTGGCTAGAGCTGCGTCAAGTGATTTGGCAGCAGGGTCTTTGGTGTCATTTAAGCCTAGGTTGATGTCACCGAGGAGAATGGCTTTGGATGACTTTTTTAGGTTGTCAGCCAGGAGGTGGGTGAGGGAGGCCTGAAAGTCTCCCAAGGGGCCTGGTGGCCGATAGATGAGGTGTAGGGTGATGGTGCAGTGGTGTGAGATAGTGAGTTTCAATTGAAGGTAGTCACTGTTATTGTTGATAGTTTTGTCTACTTTTCTGATGGTGATCTAGTCTTTGGCTATGAGGGCGACACCGCCTCCTGTGGTCAGGCGATCATGTCTCGTGATGGCATAGCCTTGTGGGTGAGCGAGGGATAGAGCGGGGCCTGAGGCTTCATGTAGCCAGGTCTCAGTGACCATTAGAAGATCTAGATCTAGGGTGGTGATGAGGTTGTGGATTTCTAGGGCGTGAGCATTGATGGATCGGGCGCTGATGAGGGCACATTTGAGGTGGGGTTCAGGGGTGGCATTGGTGGTAATGGATCGCATGGTTGTGGTAGAGGAATTGCACATTGCAGTATTCACAATCAAAGTAGTGGGGGGCACATTTTCTGGGGTCCTAAACACAGGTAAAGTAGCATTTGCATCAGTGGGTAACAAGGTTGTGGTAGAAGAATTGCACATTGCGGTATTTACATTCAAAGTAGTGGGGGGCACATTTTCTGGGGTCATAGACACAGGTAAAGTAGCATTTGCATCAGTGGGTAGCAAGGTTGTGGTAGAAGAATTGCACATTGCGGTATTTACATTCAAAGTAGTGGGGGGCACATTTTCTGGGGTCCTAGACACAGGTAAAGTAGCATTTGCATCAGTGGGTAGCAAGGTTGTGGTAGAAGAATTGCACATTGCGGTATTTACATTCAAAGTAGTGGGGGGCACATTTTCTGGGGAACAGCTGTGTGCACGGAGCACGCTGCGGCTGGGGCACCGAAGGCGATGTTGTATGTAATGATCAGCTGATGCAGCTGAATGGATGGAGGCACTCGCAACGGAGCTGCAAAGAGTAGTGCAGGCCTTGCCCTCTGGCCTTCTCATCGCGGCTTCGCCTGGCGGCTCACTCCCTCTCCCTTTAAAGTGGGGGGGGAGGAGCCGGCAGGTCTGGGGGCTGAGTTGGGGCTGCTGGCGGGAAGGGAAGCAGTTTTGGCTGCAATTTTGAAAGATGCTTCCTCCCAAGTTGCTTTCGTGCATATTCCCGACATGGCAACCGGGCCTTCCATGAGGAGGGGAACAGCTGTGTGCACGGAGCACGCTGCGGCTGGGGCACCGAAGACGATGTTGTGTGTAATAATCAGCTGATCCAGCTGAATCGATGGAGGCACTCGCAGCAGAGCTGCAAAGAGTAGTGCAGGCCTAGTCCTCTGGCCTTCTCGTCGCGGCTATATATATATGTATATATATATATATATATATAATATTGTATATATATTAGTCACTCCTTTGCCACTGACCCCTTCCCACTACCCTTCAAGCATTCCCTTGTGCACCAACTTCTAAAAAAGCCTTCTGCCAACCCTTCCTGCCTAGCGAGCTACAACCCTATCTCCATTGCACCCTTTCCTGGGCAAACTCTTGGAGAAGCTGGTCATCTCCCAACTGATCCACTGCCCTGAATCTGTTGGCTGTCTCAAAAACTACCAGCGTGAATCCTGAACACCCATGAACACTTGCTCTGAAATCTCGATTGTAACTTTCCTTTCGTCCTCATCTTTCTTGACATTTCCTCTGCCTTTGATATGGTCAATCATGCCACCCTTATAAATCGGCTCTGTCATTCCCTCAGCATCACTGATTTGGCACCGGACTGGGTGACCTACTTCCTGTCTGACTGATTGTCCCAGGTTCAACTGGGCCCTTTTCTCTACACCACTACACTCTCCACCTGTGGCTTCTCACAAGGCTCTCTCCTCACGCTGTGGCTATTCAACATTACCTTTCCCCTCTGGCTCAATTTATCTACAACTTCTCTCCTAACTTGCAGTGTTATGCAGATGACACGCAGCTCTCCTTCAAGCTTCCCTCCATTTCCTCGTCTTATTCCTCCTATTCAGGCTTGGTGTGATGGTAGCGATCTCTGCCTTAATGTTAGTAAGACAGAGATCCTTCTCATTGGGACCCATGCTCCCTCCATCCCTTCTAGTCTCTGCCCGCCCTCCATGGGTCCCCTCCCCCTCTTGGGAGGCTAAAAGCTTGGCATAATCTTTGACTCTTTTCTCTCCATCTCTCACATTTCTGACCTTGCCAAGAAGACCCACTTTCAGGTGCACATACTCTGAGGAATTCTCCCTTTCCTCTCTTTTCCCCAGAAACTCAATGGGCCTCATTATAACCCTGGCGCTTTCGTAATGAAGGGGGCCGGTACGGGACCGGCCCCTTTATTACCGGAGTGCCAATTACGAGGTTCCCCTTTGCGTGACCCGGATCAGATGTCTGGTAAAACCAGACGTCTTTTCCGGGTACCGCAAGGGAAAGAGGGAGGTAATAACGGGACACTTGTAATGTGCCTGTTGTTACCTCCCTCCTATTCCCATTGAGTCCTATGGAGGCTCAAATGGGAATGGGGAATGGTTCCTGCAAGGAGAAATTAGCGGCTCCTCCCATGTCGGAATGACCCGGTAAATTCCCATTGCAGGAACCCGGTAATGGAGCCCGGTTTGGTGGCAGCCATGGTGCAAATAGCACCATGGCTGTCCACAAACTCGTAATGTGGCCCAATGTCTCCAGAGCTCTGGCCCTTTCTAGGCTGGACTACTCCAACAACCTCTTACTCAATCTGCATTTATCCTCCCTTTGCCCCCTTCAACTAATCCAGGATAGGACCGTGAGACATTTCCTTGACCTCAAGCCACAACTCTCCAGCCCTGAATTCTCTCCACTGGTTCCCGATGGCGGTGAGGATCAAGTCCAAGACCCTCTGCATCATCCACAAGGCCTTATGGGCCCTGGGACCCCACTACATCGCACTCCCTCTCCCTAAATACGTCCTTGCTAGAGCTATTTGGTCTTCTTGCTCTCTGCAGATCATATGCTTCTCCAAGCTGAAAGTGTGGGGTAGATCTTTCTCTTCCGCTGGAGCTGCCCTTGGAATGGCCTCCCTGCCCCTCTCAGGGTTGAGCCACATCACATTAAGTTCCGGAAGCTGCTTAAGACCCTCCTTCTCTCTTCTTCTTTCCCTCTCCCCTCCCCTGCTAACGCTCCCCTCTGCCACATGAAATGGCTGCCTGGTCCCTTCTCAGTCCTACAGGGCACCAGGCCCTCCTCACCCAGTCTACTCCAGCACTCTATTATCCCTGACCATCCACCTAAACCTGCACTTGCCCTTTCGTAACCCATTTCCCTGACTAGCCTGGCGGGTTGTGCATTGCTACCAAGTCTGGTCCACCCCTGTCCTGCCCGTAGCATGTGGACCTCACTCCCTGCACTCCCTGCATCCCCTGGCACTTGCCCACCTGGCCATCACTTAGCACTCGCCTAGCCCCAGGGGCCTTTCTTCCCCTCTCTCCCCCCTTTGCATTTGTATACCTTCTTTCTGCCCATACTACCCTTCCCACTAGAGCATTATCCCTTCAGCCTGGCACAGCACTTCCCCACCCCTCACCACACCCCTCCCCCTGCACTTCTTGTTACTGCACTTGCACAATCTGAATGTCACAAGGCCTAGTAGGACTGTTATTGTTATTTTTCTTCCCTGACCATGCCCTCCTTCTTGTCCTGTGGCATTTTCAAACACCATTTGCTGTACAGGCACTTTATAAATACTCAATAAATAAAAAAACACAAGCAGTTAAATAGACAACATATTGGAATGTGATAAAGTTTCATGAATTTATCAAACCCTATTGCTGATGCTCAAAGTTCATTAAATAATGCAATCTCGTAATGGCTTTAGAATGAAAAATCAAGTAATTCATGTTAAACAGACAAAATAAAATATTCAGAATTATATGCTATATTGTAGGTTTTAAGAGAATTACCATTTTAAAGATGCTTTCCATGCCTATTGCCTTAGGAAAGGGAAATGTGCTTTGCAACTTGAAATTCAGAGTTCTATAGAACATTGATAGTCACTCTGTTTATTAATAACCAAAAAGATTGAATTAAATTGTTTGATAGCCCTATACTGTATTAGATTGTTAGAACAGGTAAACATTATACAAAGAGAGCAATTTCTTTTTACAAGTAGCATCAAAACTTACATTGAACTCTGAAAGGTTTATTTGTGCATAATCTAGTTCATTGGTGAAGCAGGGATGCCAGGATCATTGCAACCAATCTTAAAAGAAGAATTCATGCCAGATCTGGGTGTACTGAAGAATACTTAGGCTTCCAATTATAAAAAAAAAATACATCTAAATGTGAGATTCATATTGAGGCAACAGGCCAAATACATGGACTTTATTTTTAGGCGGATGCATAGGGCAGGTCATCGACCCATGGTCTGGCAGAGAATTAGGCTCCCTGAAGAATGTGTCTGCCTATAAAAATCGTCCTTTTGTGATAACAGCAGATGGTTCTGTTAATGCAAAGTACATGTCATATACATTTCATTCAAGTTTAATTGAATTTCAAAATGGGTTCCATGTCAATACATCAACAGCAATTACTTTGTGGCAATTTACTATGAAGTGATTAATTCAAAATTTTACATTGATTTTTATTTTATTTTGGGGGTCCCCAATGACCTCTCTTCCTCTACCGCGTGTCTCACAACTTTTTTATGCTGTATCTTGCCTACTTAGGTCATCATTCTTCACTGCTGTTGTTTTTCCTCACTGACTGCCTTGTTTTGCTTACACTGCCTGTATTTCTTCTCTTATTCCTCCCTCATCTAGGTCCGCTTTTGCCGCTTTCTCCTGTGTTGGTTTTTGTGTTTTTTGTATTTGCCTCACTGACTGCCCTGTCCGATATTGTACTGCTGTGTGTTCCGTTGCACTCTTCCTTCCTCCAGGTTCTCATTAGCCAACTACTTTTTCCTTGTTGTTTTTGATTTTGTCTTCTTAGCAAATCGTTCATTTAGAAAACTGTTCTACTATTGTCTGAGCTCTTGTTGTATTGGTCAATTGTCTACTACTGTGTCGTCCCTCTTTGTCTCGTCTGCTTGCAACCCTCCCTGTGTCTTTCCGTAGTGTCTCCCTGCACCCCATTACCCCTTCCTTCTTCTCTCCTCTCCCTACCTACCATATGGTGCTCTCTGTTTCTCCTATCTTTTCTAACTGCTTCTCTATCGACCATCCTGCTCTCCTCACTAAATCTGGTAGGAAGAAGTTTAAAAAGGACATCCTGGTCTCCAACCCTGGTCTCCCTTTCACCGACACCTATATCAGTTCCTTCTCCAGTCAAACCCTCACTGACATCCTTTTTGTTGTTCCCTCGCTGGACCTATGGCCTCTTCACATAGTCTCTGTGCTTTCTCCTTTCTCTTTTTCTCCCATTAATGTTGGCACCCGGTGGGAGGCCCTCCTGGCCCCCTTCCACTTCTCTAAGGTAATCATTAATGTGTACCTGAATGGTACCGTCTTGGTCCAAGGTCATCAGGCCAATCTTCTCCTTGTTCATAGACACTTCAGATGCCTCATCAATTTCCTTTTTTCTCCTGCGGTCCCCTCTATTCCCATCACGGATTACCTGCCTCCCCCGCTGTCTCCTCCTTGGTTACCTTGCCTTTTCCTCATTCCTCTTCTGCCATCCTTCTGGCTTCTTCTACACCTCCACAGGGCGTATCTCTGATTTGTACCCCTCCCCAGAAGTCTTTGAAGGATGGCAACCTTCTCCATATTGCCACTCTCAACTCTCTCTCAGCTTCAAACACTCCTCTGACATCTGCCGCCTCCTGTAAGAACGTGACCTTGTTGTCGTCGGTCTCACCGAGAAATGACTCATGGCCAGCTCTATCACGAGGTTTGACTCTCTCCTACCTGATGGCTACAAGATCTTCTCTGCACCCAGATCTAACTGTTCATTCCCTGAGTGGATTCCTGCCTCTGTCATTCCTATCCAGGCCCACCCCTCTTTCAAATGCCTCGTCCGCAGGCTCTCTCTCTCTCCTGGCCATTTCCTTATTGTGGCTACCATCTATCGGCCACCTGGTCAGATCTCCTTCTTCCTCTCAGAGTGGGCAGACCTCTCCTCCTCCCACCTTGTCGACCACTCAACTCATCCTTCTTGGAGACTTTAACATCCACCTGGATTAGTCCTGTCCTTCCTCAGGACTCTTTTGTGACCTCTGTGACTCTCTCTCACTCTCTATGCTCCCCTCTGGCCCCACTCACTTTGCAGGGCACACTCTGGATGTTCTGATCTCTTCAGACCTTGCAATTTCTATCCCTCTCATGACTTCTCTCTCCTGGAGTGATCACTTTCTCATTTCCTCCCATCTCACCCTCTCTACCCCTCAGGCCAAGCCAACTCCAGCACTGCCACCTACTTTCTCGGTTATCCGACCGATGAAGCGTGTGTCAGTTGAGGCTTTCGCGGCCACTTTCTCCCCCCCGCCCCTTCGGCTAACTCACACCCTGACACAGCCATTTCCATGCCCTCACTCTGCTATATCTAATACTCTTGATGTTCTTGGCCCTGTCATGAGGATCCGCTTGAAGCCTAAAGCCAAGTGCAACTCCTGGTACGACTCAGACATTCTTAAGATAAGGGAGGAAACCCCGGGTGTGCACTCATTGAACAAATGTCTGAGTGCGGCCTCTATCTAGACGCGGGTGGGGGTTAACTGTGAAGCAAAAAGGAGATAAAGGCAAGTCTGATTGGTTAGGAAAAAACTGAAAGGGGGATTGCTTTCAGTAGTTAAAAGCCAATTTAATCATTACAAATTTCAACATTAAACATCATACATTAAATTCACTAAAATTACATAAAAACCAAAGCTTGAATTGATTGCTCATGGTGAAACACATTTCTAAATTGCTACATGTGTGCCAGGGTATCTTTGCAACATCAATTGTACACTAGTTTTCAACAATTCTGAAACAACATAGGGTTTTTCCATACACTTCTATAGTTGTTTGCATCAATTTTTCACTGCATTCTAATTACACAGTATATTTTCTCAACATGTTTCAGTTTGCAAAAAGGTAATATATCCGGAACATTTGTCAGGAGAGAAACCCTGGTTCATGTACAAGCATTTAGACTATGCTAGTGTGTGAGTAGAGGAATCAGCGTGGAATTTCTTATCTTCCATTCCCTATCAGACAAAAATAAAACAAAGGACCAGTGTGAGCTACTAATTCTCAAAAAGTCCAGTCAAACTCTATTACTGAGTATAACACCTAGATAGGTAGATGATTACCTGTGTCGGTATATTTTGAGGGCAAAGGCAATCGTAATTGATGGAGATAGGTACAGTGTGCCTCCTTCCTTGTGCCTATTGAATGGAAAAGCAGATATAAAGTATGCCTTTCACTTTGCAAAAAATATTGCCAGAGGGATAGTATCCCCATGTGCAACACAAAACAATGGTCCATCTCGTTCGAGAAAAGTCTGTATTCATAAGGTGCTTAAAGACTCCCCTCTAGAGTGGAGGATCTGTGGCCCTGATTCTGATGTGCGGGGGCGAGAAGGTTTTTAGGACGTCCTAGATCTGCATACTCTAATCTTAGCGGGAACTGCCATGGAGCCAAGGTGCATCTAAAGGAGGAGAAGGTGCCATGAGTCAAATTACAAGTCTTCTATCTAGGTATAGTGACAGGGTATGTAACTGGTATACAAGCAAAACATTACTGTCTGAGTAATACCTTGTTAGTTGGTTTACAGGAGCACGGTGTGTAGGTGTTTGCCTCTGGTCCCGATCGCGGCTCACGGCAATCGTCAGTAGAACTACGGGGGATATAAGCAGGAAAATCCTGTACTCCCTCTCCGCAAATTGTATTAATATGTACAACCTTGTCAAAGTAGTTGCTTACCTCTCGTGCTAACGGGTGTGTTGGCCAGTGCTTTGTTCCTATGCTGAGTGTGGCTGCAGCACTGGCTGACTTCTGCAACCACTCCTTTGCATCTGGAGTCTTCCCTTACCCCCTGAAGCACTCAGTTGTGGACCCTCTTCTTAAGAAACCCTCAGCCGACCCCTCCTGCCCGGCTAACTATCGCCTCATCTCTATCACTCCTTTCCTGGGCAAACTCATGCTGGCCATATCTTCGATTAATCTTCACAATTAATCTGTCGGTTGTCTCCATGACCATCAGTCGGGCTTCAGAGCTGCCAAAAGCATGGGAACTGCTCTCCTGAACATCTGTGAAGATCTGCACTCCAACCTCGATTCCAATACCCCCTATGTCCATATCTTACTTGGTCTCCCTTCCGCCTTTGACACTGTCAACTATGCCATGCCATCTTGCTCAACCTTCTCTGTGATAACTTAGGTATCACAGATCAGGCCCTGGCTTGGCTGACCTCTTTTCTCTTGGGTCCTTCCTCTCCTCTATCTCTATCTCTATCTGTGATGTTCCCAAGGGGTCTAACCTCTCTCCTTGGCTGTTCAACCAATAGCTGGCACTTCTTGCACAGCCCACGACACCCTCTGCCCTAACGTTCAGTGCTATGTGGATGACACACAGCTAATTTTCAGGCTCCCATCTGCCACCTCTTCTCCTTCTCTCATTACCTGACTGTCTGCCTGCTATCCATAAGTGGTATGCCGCCAATGATATCTGTTTTAATGCCAGTAAGACTGAGATTCTCCTCATCGACACACCTGCTCCCTCCTTTCCTTTCACTCTCTGGCTGGCCTTCCTTGGTGCTCTTCCTGCTCCCACCTGTGAGACTAAAATCCTTGGGGTCATCTACGACTCCACACTCTCCTTCTCTTCTCACATGTCTGATATCTCTAAGAAGTCACACCACCAGCTGCACCTCCTCAGAGGTATTCTTCCTTTCCTCTCCTTCCCCCAAAAGTTAATTGTCTCCAGATCTCTGGTTCTTTGTAGGCTGGACTACTGCAATAGCCTCTTCCTAAATAGATCTAGCTCTACTCTGCAGCCTCTGAAACTATACAGAACAGGACGGCAAAATGTGTCCTTGGCCTAAAGCACAGGGATCATATCTTTCTAGCCATAACATCTCTCCACTGGCTCCTGGTGGCTGCAAGGATCACGTTCAATACTCTCTGCATTGCCCAAAGACCTTCTGGGGCCTGAATACCTTCAACTCTCTCTTCGTAAGTAGGTAAGCTCATCCGCTTCCAACTCCCTCAGGGTCAGTCGCTTCTCCAAGCAACGAGTTGTGGTAGATCTCTTTCTTCGGCTGGGGCCTCCCTCTGGAACAGCCTCCCTGCCTCTCTGAAACTGCCTCTCTGAAACTTGAGGAGAACCATCTCCGGTTCTGGAAGCACCTCAAGACCTTCCTCTTTGCTTCTGCTTTCTCTCTTCCTCTCCCTTGCTGAATTCCTGACTGAAACTGAAACTGCACTGGTCACCTGGCTACTTTCTGATCTCGGGGCCAGGTCCCCTGCCCATCAGTTGCTTACCCGCACTGCTCCCCTGGCAACCCTTGCACTCAGGGGCTGTTTCAGTATCCCTACAGTCCCTGACCAGTACTAGACACCAGATGTCTGCACTTATCCTTCACTTTCCAACAGCTGGCCGCACTTTATATTTTTTGGTACTTATTTATTTTTACTGTTGATCCCATGTACTGCACTGGCCCCAGCCCTTTCCCCTTGTGCCCCCCATCCCTTGCACTTTGCGCAATCTCAATGTCACCTGGCCTAGTAAGATCATTGTCTCTGTCTTCCCTCTGATCCCCCTCCCTTGCCTCATCACGCCCTGAACCACTTGTGTAAAGGAGCGTTATAAATGCATATCATATCATAACATTACTACCCCTTCCTAAAACATTCCCCTTTCCCCCCTTTAACCCATAATTACCCATTCATTTTTAATGTAATTTCAAAGGAATTAAATTATAGTAAATTACCATGAAGTAACTAGTGTCGATGAATGAATAGGAATCTGCAAACTGCATTTAAATTGACAATAGGAAATACATAATTGGCTCAGGTTTTTGAACCATTTGTCCAATGTAGAAAGAAAATATGAATCTGAATTTAGCAGAAGAAGAATCATATTAATGCATGAGTTGCTAATACATTCACAAATATTTAATTACACTATTAGGCATGCAGTGATGAAAACATAAAACATGTCTCTGTCTCTGGTTCTTACAAATAGTAATTCATAATTTGTATGAATGGCACATGCCCATCCAGATAAAAAAATGTTTTAATGTTGCATTCCAATTTCAATTCTTCATTCTTCGCGGGAGAGCTAGATAAAAGCTAACACATCACCTTATGTATACATTGGGCCAACGAAAGCCAGGAGGAGAGCCATAGATGATATATGTAATGGAAAGGTACAAATCACAGACTCTATCCAATCCAAAATTGTTGTACCAAATGGATGAGTAGAGTTTGCTGGGTATTTAAACTCAAACACGTATGAAGAAGTCGGGTCATCATAAGCACTTTTGGTGCTCGAGGCACATTCACCTTTGGGGCCCCCACCGCTGAAGCAAAGGGATTAATTGATTGGACCACCTGGTCACACACTCCTCATCATGGTCACAATCCGTAGCATGATATGCTGCCTTAATACAATTAAAATAAGCATGGGTATTCCCTTTCAGTTCAATTACCCTGGTCATTCTTGCAGTAATCAAATGAAAAAGAATATGCATTTTGAGTGCAACATTAGCAATCCATGATAAGAGTATGTGTGTCCTACCATAGGTACAGGACACTTTTCATCAATAGCAGCCACAAGGGAGGTGTGCTGACCATAGCACAAAAGCAGGACCTAGAGTGCATGGAAAAGGTGCACATAATCTGGAATAGACAGATGACACTGATTAGCTGCCTCACAGACTGCTTAAGTGCTGAAGCCTGGATACAGGAGACCAATTGGAAGCATGAAACATCTGCACATACAGAAGCATTTATAGTGGATGAAGATTAGTAGCTACTAGGAAGGTGTCTGTATTTGACCAGACTGAGAATAGAAAAGGGACATTGTTTTCAAATAGTGTTGCTAATAGAGAGTAAAGAAACATGTGGTTGTGGTGTGCATTATATCAGTGCTCACAATTAATGTAGAGGAGAAAACATAATAGCCAGTGAAACCATTAGAGAGGCTTTTTTGAATCTCATGCCCTGAGAATGAAAACACTCTGAAGGATGACAATTTTGAAAGGTTTAAATACTGGTAATTTTGACAGATTTGGAAATACGAGATTACATGAGATGAGAGAGAATCAGACATAATGTCTGCACTTTACCACTTTCATATAATCTGCTGGCAAGGCCAGGCTACGCGAAGGAATGCTTTTGTTCCAAAGTCTTGAATTTATTTACCTAATCAGCTCTACAGATTAACACTTTATACTCATCTTTAGGGATGGCTGCCTAGGTTTCACAGCCACCTGTCTAAACAATTTCTAGACCTTCATCATACTGATGCTATGTTTGCTTTTAGATCAACCCCTACATGGTGCAGGTATATTTCTGATAATAACACCTAATGTGCTACAAAACAAAGTACATATACATGCAGGTTTATTAACTTTAGACATAGGGAATTCTGAGTCAGACTTGCTGGATTTTGGTTTTGTAATCTTGTAATCTCGTGTCTCGGGAGCATAGCTCAGGGGCAATGTGCTCGCCTTGGAAGCAAGACGTTGCAGAGCAACACAGGTACAATCCCCAGGTCCGCGCTTAGAAACCTCAGGGTATTAAGTGCATTATAAATAATCAATCATATCATATCATATGAACACAGATATCTGCAATGAGTGCTTAACATATGGGGCTATCTTCTGAACCATCACAGCACTCACATTTTTAAATATGCATTTCAACTTTGGCTATTGCACATGATCAATATGACCTCCACTGAAAAGTGCATCTGCAGCAAGAGTTGCATGATCTATGTATACCATAGTGAACACCGCAATCAACACAGGATGAATTAATCATAGCAGCATGTACTTCTCAACAGCAGAGAGGCAACAAACAGGCAATGGGGACATTTTTGACATCTGCATGCGTTCAATCTAAGGAGGAAACATACTGGAAATTCCTCCCCTCGTTTGCTAGTTTACAAGGACAGTCTTCAAATGCATTTTACTTACTTACTTTGCTCCATCTGTCTCCTTTATCTAGCCACTAAATGGTACCTTAGTCTTAACGAAACACACAATGCACTAATTGAGTTGATGAGTTTCACTTTGATAGGAGCATAGAAACTCCCACAGACTGTCTATTAAGAATGATACGACCACATACATGACAAAAGTGTGTCAAATTCTGAGAGAGAACTTCTACTTTTCTGTTACAAGGATACATCTCTTTGTTTTTGAGTTGTTATCCTGTAGCTCTGTGGAATCCATTTGTATTCTTGAACTGATATGACCCAAACATATATTTGTGTTTGATTGACACTTTACACCCAAACTAGCAGCTTGATGTTAGGGTTATTATTCTTTGTCCATGATGAGATGATAATATCTAGGACACCTATGTGGATTGTGTTAGGGAGAATTCTCACACAAGTGCTAAATTTTCTCTACCTCAGAGCCCTGCAGCTCTTTTGCTATATTTTGGGACTTTGAACTTTTCATTGTCAGTGTGTTTTACTTTTGTGTTCTTTGAATATAGAGCTTTAAAACAACTCCGTAGCCATCATCTTTTTCTGTGTGCCACACAGCACCTTAAGTGCAGTGGAACAGGGATGTCTTTCAAACTTCCCAAGGTTTAAATACCTTCTCTGGGACTGGCTACTGTCTCCCAGAGCATGTAAAGTTAAATTGACTTTGCTAGTCTCTTTAAATTTACAGACCCAGCACATACTATCTTCCTATAGAGTGCTGGTCAAAACACTCATGTAACAGTCAAATGTTACCCTTTCCTACTTGAAATGGCTGGTGGCAGTGGTTTAGATCAAATTACTATGACCACGAACAATGATATTCCCAACCACGAACAATGATAGCTAAAAATCGGGTCAACCATGTTTTTCAATATGGCGCCCAAGACCTATCTGTAAAAACAGACTCCGGTGAACTTTTTTCTCCGTATCTTTTTGGAAAGGTCTTCCTTTTGTTTAATTCTGTGTGCCAAACCAGGTTTGGTCCCTTTGTTCATTGGCCTTTGGCGGGCTTCAGTGCTGAAACCCTCCTCTGGCGCCTGAGTGTCTGGTGTAGGCAGGATGTGAGGGAGGTGCCCGAAACTCCCTGTGTTTAGTCTCCTGGGAGACATGAATGCACTCTGGCGTGATTGGCCGGCTGGTGAGGATAGCCACCCTGCTGTGTGAGTGACAGCCAGGCTGGAATGAATGGGGGAAAACTGTTTAAAAGCAGGTCTCTGGGACTTGGAAGCAGAGTCGACCACTGGAACGAAAGAACCGAAGACAAGCTGAAGGAAGACTACTGCTGCAACTCCTGGACGACCGGTGAAGCTCTGATGCAGGTCTGAATTGCCTGAAACTCAAGGTTAACTTCTTCCCTTGAGTTTGGTGGGAACACCCACATTGCAAGCTGCCTGGACACCGTCCCATCCTGGTCAAAGTTTCTGCAGAGTGCTGTGGAAAACTGGATAACCAGGGGGATGGATACCAGTTTGTGGACTTTAATGCACTCACACCTTAAACCAATGTTTTGCCAAGCTTGTGGCCTCTTCCCTGGGCAGTGCAGGAACCTCCCGACATCCTCCTTCTTGTCCCCATGACCGAAGCTCACGAACGGCGAGATCTGCTCGAACTGCCAGCAACAAGTGCTTCAGCTACAGCTCTTCTTCACGTTAAGGGTACTGTGCAAATGTGGTCCGGAAATCTTTTCGGCCACGGCGAAAGTTTGTGAAACTTTCCCAACTTTGAAGGCTTGTCCTTTCCTAAAACAACATCTACATTTTGATCCGACCAAATTCTTCTAAGATCCGTGGCAAAGACTTAACCGTTTACTACCAGAACTGTGCTATCCTATACAAAGACTCAGAACCATTGACTTTGGCCCAGGCCTATGAACTGAATTGCTGGCTCTTGTCAACTGAAACCCTTTGACAGCCTATGAAAGTATTTGTGCTTCATTTCTTATAACCTTGTCTTTTTGCCCTTTTTTAAAGTAACTGAAGTGCCATTTTGCTCCCACTTCAGGGTAGTTGAACTTGTTCAACTTATTAGTTGTGTTTGTAGTATATTAGTATATCATATTGAGCTGCAGTTGCTAGTGTAATGTTTTCCAAATGACTGTGTAAATAAATGTATATTCTTTTACCAAGTAACCTTGAGTAAGTGTTTGTTTGAATCCCGGTAATTGTTGTTCCTTTGTGTAACTTGTTCTACTGCTCGCTTTACTCTTGAGATAAGTCTGTCTACTCAGCCACTGCTACATTACTGAGTAATACAGGCTTGTACCAAAGGTGAAATTGTACTGACACTTGTAGTCTTAATTGCATATTGTGTTCCCCAAGGGTACTGCATGTGATTCTGCCTAACAGCACTAGAACAAGATTGTTATTTTTCCATTAATATGGCCAGTTTATCAAAACCTTTAAACTATAATAACATAATCAAATCGACCAATACAAAACAACACATACATATACAAGAAGAATCACAATTAAATGTCATACTAGACTGGTGAAATAAAAAACAATCATTACATATTTAAATGTTTTTACCCCAAAGCTCGTGAATCATGATTAAAAAGTGAACATGGACAATAATAAGCAAACTCAAAGTCCCACTCATTAATCTCTACCAAAAGTGAATTCCTCTTAATACAATTTGATACAATGTTAATTAATGTACGCAAACCCACTCAATAGTGTTTCGTTCAAGGAGGAGAATAAAGATCCACCTTGAAAATAACACCACAAATATAGTTCAGGTAGATCTAGTATATAGTTAGAAAACACACGTAGTGAAGACAACTACACTTTTGATAAGGGAAGATGATATTCACGTCTTTTATATTACAAGGCCCAAGGAGCCCAGCTAAGGCGATTTTCAAGAAAAGGAGAGTGCACCTTTTCAGAGAGGATCTTGTACTTTGCCAATGTACCACTTGTATGCGCTTGTTTTTCGGAGTCATAAACCTCCTGACAACACCTGAAAGTGAAACATTAAAATGAAACAGATGTCATTTGTCCTGCATAGGCAGGAAGGGGAGTTTTCACGTGATGTTTGATTTAGTGATTCAATATATCATATGTTAGACTAGATACATCAGATTGGCTAAAATAAATGTTCTTGTATTCAATCTATTGCACATATTATCCTATTTTCTATACTACAGTCGGATACCATTAGTGTTAACTCTATTGATTAAAATATGGCTTGGGTCGCCTATCAGGGAATTTAAACGTTAGCATGTTTAGCTATTAAAGCTGAATCAATTAAATGGTTTATTTAAATAGCGGGATATACAATCCTCTCTGTATATTTTATCATTTCCCAGCCAGATTGCTTCAGTGGGGTGAATTTATTATTTTAATGTTGTAACATTTTAAGATTTACTTTTTTATAGGGCACCTGGAATTTGAAATGTGTTTTTTTTGTTTGGAGTATTTGTTTTCTATTGTTCAAAATCAAAAATCTGTAATTATTTTGCTTAAGGAGGTCATGTGTGGAGAGCAATGATTTAATGTATTGAATTGATTGGAGTGGGTACATTATTATCATATTGGTATACAGTGCATCTACATTTTGTTGACCCTATCTGGTGCAAACCATAAGAAGGTGGACATTGAATGCCTAGGATCAGTTGATAATATTTGCATTCAGTCTTCTTACAATGGCATCATTAGGAATCAGGTCAAATCGTGCTGACTGTATTATTGGGTAAAGTGTTAACATAACTGATATTTGGCAATATTGGTTGTGTGCCTAATAATCATTTTTATTGCAACATTTTCTTTCCACTGAAACAGAGTGTCTTGTGGCTCTGTATAGGGAAGACAAACAGAATGGATAGAATGTATGTAATTTGGGAGTGCCTTTTATGTGTCTTCATTTTATTTCAATTGAAATTAAATCTTAATATATACATTGCAGTTTATGACTAATTATCCAAAATGAACTATTGTATCATAAACAATTGGATTATATGGATCTTGTGTTTTCTACTGCAAAATAGTCACATCATCTGGTGAATTTCAAGGTTTGTGCATGGAGTGCCATCTGGGACTATTAAGACAATGCTGTTCATGTGGACCATGCCTAGTCTTGTCTACACCCGGTTAAAGTCATCCATGTCACATGCAAACATTTGAACGGAACAGTGACAGACTGGTTTCTATATTTTTAGTTAGGTGTGATTGATGGGCAAGGGAATGGTGTCTTACTGTTCATGCCCAAATTTATGACAAAATACTGTTTCGTTTTAAATCACATGGTGCAATCTAAGACCAACTGTGGGACATGAAAGAAATACTGATGTGAGTGAAACACTTACAATGATTTGTGAAAGCATTTAACTTAAAGCAATGAAGAATTTCTGATCCTTAGATACTCAAATGAAATCCTTGTTTTGCTTCAAGAAATGTCCAGGGCATTGCATTTGAAGATACACAGCTCTACTAGACCTCCTTGAATTTTCGTTTGGAACAGCTTTCTAAAACAGGGTGTAATTTAAAAATGTCTGATTCACAGATCAGAATTTGGGTTTGCCCTTCTCACTTTTCACTGTACAGCAGTGCTTAGAGCGACACAGAGAGAGCAGCTTTCGGTAAGGGCCACCACAAAGAACTAAATAGGAGGCAGACATGCAAAACCTCCATTCAAGGTTGAAAATGATGAAGAACATGGGATTGGTGAGGGAGGCACAATGCAAACAACAAACACACCCCATTAACCGCAAAGGAAACCCTATTCACAGAAGATGTCGTGCAATTGTCTGGAGTCCAAAGGAGAACACACAAGTGCAATGAAAGCTCACATATTAAAAGTGCAATGCAACGCCAATGAACATAGACTGCCACAATGCAGGATCCTGCACTGATAGCACTGCTAACACTGATACTATTACATGGAAGGAGGATGATGAGGAGGAGGCACAGAATATTCCATCCACAAACAACATTATTCGGGATGCCAGATGAGGAGATGCATGGAAGATACTGCTTCCCTCCCCATGTCACCCTAGACCTTGTCAGGGAGCGGGGGAATGCCATGGTATTACTCACCACTTGATCACAGGCTGTGCCACTCCTAGTCAAAGTGCTGTCAGCCCTACACTGCCCAGCCACAGGATCATTCCAACAGTCCATGTGTAGGGGTATATCACAGTCAACACAATCAAGGTGCCTCCATCAGGTCTTGCGCTGCATCTTGCATATGTGCATAGGCACATTCACCTGCCACACACACTGCAGGCAAGGCAGAGAGTGTGCCAGGAATACCATGTGTTTACACACTTTCACCGGGAACTGAGAGACATTGTCTTCACCCATGTAGCGCTGCAACCCCCCAGAGACACATAGCACAGACACCGAAACAGTAAACATTGGTATTCCTTCAATGTACATGTGAACTGTGATGCCAAGGGGCACATCATGTATGACAATTCCAATTACACAGGATGCACGGATGACAGTTATATCTTCTGCCATTCCCCAATATACCAGACTCTTGCATCGAGAAACTTCGGAAACACCTGGCTGGTGGGTGAGTATCAACTATCATGCACACACGAGCAGTCACATGATACACAAAAACGAAATAAATGACAATACACACCATTAACAACCATGTACACCTTTGCAGAGGACAGTGACTACCATCTGTCAAGATTCTTGTTGACACCCATCAAGAATCCAGCAAGGCCAGGGAAGGTGCACCACAACACAGGACTTATAGCCATTAGGGCATAGTGGAGTGCAAATTGGGAGTGCTAGCCACACGTTCACTCCCTTGACCACTCAGGTGGGGTATTGCTATATGCACACTCTGAAGTGTACAATATCATTGTGGCATGTTGTGTCCTGCATAATATTGCCAACATCAGTAGACGTGCAGCAGGGCTTCGTCCTCATCCACAGGCACAACCCATTCCCTTAGCAGGCCAAGTAGCACAGGGACAAGACACACACAACCAGGTAGTACCCCTGAGTGGCATGCATCAAATGTAAAAAAGGGCTCACCTGATTTCCATCGTGATGATGTGTCCCTCTGCAAAATTGCTGCTGGTCTTGCTCACCTCCAATCCCCACAGCCATGTGCATGTTCCTACATTTGGGAAAATCATCAGCTGTCCACCCACCCCCTCCAGATGTATGTCTCTGATACGCTCAACATGCCCCCCCGTCCAATCATGAAGATGCACTCGAGGAATACCATGAAGCAAACTACCCAACCATAGGATACACAAACAGAAATAAAAAGTTAAGGCAATGCACCCCTCACCATCAACAACCCTTGATTATATAATTGGGAGCACATCATTAATATTTCTTATGACACATGAGAAGGACATTCCGGCCACCAACACCTGCACCTCACCAGCAATGCGCAGCATACTACACACCACACACATGCATACATGTCAATTCTAACATTCACTCATGTGGATTGTTACAGTCAGGTGTTTTGCATGTGCTTGCAAGATTGACAGTGGTGGACTGAGACCCAAAAGTGGCCATGGAAATGATACCAAAAAGTGACCCTATGTCAAACTTCTACTACAAGGCCAACCCCTTTCTCATTAAAACATGTGGATACAAAAGAGCCCCAGGGTGCAGGTTCCTACTGTGAAATTACCAGAGTTCGCAGTAGGCCAGTCCACACTCTGATCCTGGAGTGGCTATTGGACATGACACATGCAGGGTTGGCATGACAGGAGTGCAAATATAATGCCACGCACAAAATGAAGGAACTGTATCATCCCTCACCAATGTGCACAGGAACATCCCAAGGCTACTGATTCCAAGCAGCAAGTTGAGGATGTGCCACCCATAACTTAAATCAAATGCATAGCTGATCAAGGATACATGCACATACATAATTTTGCAGATCAACTCACAACTTCAGTGACAGTGACACTCACCCAATCATCACAAAATCACTTTAATTTGAAATCCCTATGAGTGCCACATCATGCCATATTTGGGGTGCATATATCACCAGCCATGACAATCTATTACAGTGCATAACTGTACCTGGTGGTACAGCTGTAGTTCAGTGAATCCCTCATAACTTCCACCTAACACTGTTTGTCCACATTGGTGCTAGGCAGGCCAGTGTTCAGCAGAAGGTATGGGGACTTGGGTGCAAATGGGGCGCTGGGGTGGCTTTTCGGGAGTTTGGGCCCTGGATGAGACAACAGACTTGAAATAACATGGAAATGTGTTTGGACCAGCTAAAGGGGTCTGTCTGACAGACTGCACATATGAACGTCATGAATAAATGGAATGCTCACCTGTATGTGGGAGGTGTTAGTTTCCACAACACCATGCAGGTTGACTCCACTGAACATGGTTGCATGTACATTCCCACAGTCTGGAATTGTGCCCAATACCATGAGCAGTTGACTCACAGCCCCCAGTAGCAAAATGGCCCTGAAATGAGGTCCCAAAAATATTACAGTCCACCCTGGATGAGGACACAAATAAAGAATAGTGTCCACCCTGGACGAGGACAAGAATAAAGAACACATTCCACCATGGACGAGAAGAACAATTAGAATACTGTACTTTTGGGCGAGAGTAAAAAAAAAAATAAAAAGTACAAAAACATGTCTACCTTGGAAGGGGGTGTGTTAACTAAAAAGATAAAATTGGAAAAAATACATGCTCTTTCCAAAGGTTCATGAAAACCAGGATGCATGAAGAAGATGTGTTGGTGGCAAGACGATTGATATATGTGGTGACATGGCCAAGGGCATCACCTGTGTGGTTCAACATGAACCCTGATTCTGTGGTGGATCCTGGAATGAATCCTGGGATGGACCACATAATGCTAAATCATGGTCCTCATTGGCTACGGCCACTTGTGAGATGAACGTGTGCATGAGGGCCCAATAGCTACAAGGTCCTGGTGATGAATGTCACAAGGGGATAATGAGTTATCATGCTTGGTGACCCTTAATCTCTCCAAATGCATTAGGGAGATTGTCTCAAGGAATCCATCTCTTGGTTTAGGCATCAAACATTTCAGCATGCAGAGATTGCCTCAAGGAATCTGTGTCTTAATGACGGGAGTCCATGAAGGCCGACATTCGCGCCTAGGCATTTACACTTGGATTTCACATCTTGACAGTGGGATCCCCTTGAAGACATCTCCACATGCAGTGTTTCCCTAAAGGTGTCCTTCTGCCTCTGGCAGTCTCTTGAGACCAACAACTCATCATACAGGGATTCTCTCAAAGCCAAACCATCATTGCCAATTGACTGCTTCAGATGATAGATGTCCTCTCTCCTCTGCTGCCATGATAGGCAGAGTTCAGCAGTGCGTGCAGCATGTGAGGAGATGACATTTTCTATAAGGCGTTGGATGTCCCTGGACATCTTGCAGGATCGCCCATTTGGCACTTGCACGCAACAACTGCTCCACCTACTCTGAGTGTCCCACAGTCAGAGGACCATCACATGTGTGGGGCCTACCAAGCTGTGATGCCCAGGTCCATCACAGTGAGTGCACTGTCATTGGGTGGTAGTATACAACCGTCCGACTGACACCAGCCTCCACAACTTGTTCCATGATGGGCAAGGCAAACTCGCAGACACTAAAGTCACCATTGACACAGTGCTTCCCACTGCCATACCCAGGGTCTCCTGGCTCACCTCCTCTAACTCAGGAGCCTCAAGGAACTCAATGAACTTCATGGCATCTGGACTACTTAGTGGTGGACCCTGCACCATGTCCCTTAGTATGGCCTACACATAAGATTTGGTAGCATCATTTGAAGTGTCGGCAAGTGTGCTGATGATGGACTGCAACACGAGGGGATTTCCACCAGGTTCTGCACCCTTGGATGCACAGGTGGATGGTCGTGCCTCATCCTCGTCCCGCTCCCACTCCACCTTCTCATCCAATGAGTCCTCAGCTGCACTAAGTCACACAACAATATTCAGAGGCCTACCTACTTGGCTGAACATGCATATGTGAATACTAATGCATACAGTCACAATAGGGCCAGCCACAGATAAATCACACATTGAAACTGGGCACTCTGACATACGTAAGGCACAGGTGGATCACATTCTATGCCCTGGGCAATCATGTCGGTGCAAATTGGGCCCTACATCATGCCATGGATTGGAGGAGTAGGTGTCCATACATACATACAGACGTGTATGAGAGTGGAAGGTCTAACAGTAGACAGATGGAGGTCCCTGCTCCATTGCTGAGCCCCTTCTGTATGTCAACCATGCCACTAACAAACCATACTTTAACATATATGAATACAGTAATGTGTGCCGTAAGATCAATGACAACTGCTCACAGAGTTCAAACATCCACCTTGTTTGATGCACAACATGTGATGGTAGTGGCCATGAAAGAAATCAATGTAGTACTCATGGATGGGTCAGAGGTAACACAGACAACTCTACCACAACATTTAAAAGCATAACATGTGTGGATGGAGGCATACATGACATGCACATATAGCACCTACCTGATTAGGCTGCATAGATATCCATGACTTCCACACCAACCACCTGATCGCAGCTGATGTGTCCAATGACATCCTCTTAAATGGAATCAGCTCTTCCACATGTGGCGATCCATCTCCAGTAGCCTGGGCAAAGGCCGCATTGCTGCCGAGCTTCTCCTTGGTCTGTCGCATGAGGTCTCCCCTCTTCTTGGGGATCTCTTCCACAGTGCACCTCGCCACACCACAGGCATGGATGTGATATGTGACCTCCTGCTACATCCTCCCCCGCTGGGCCACATGAAACTTATTGCCACCCAAAGGGTATAGGTCAACCTGCTGTTTGTCAATATATTCAGTGAGGATTTTCAGCTCCTCATCTGTAAAGTGCATCTTCCATCGTGGCCCCTTCTAATTCAACTGTGCCATTTCGTGGGGTGCTGCCTGTTCTGTCGCTCCCACTCATGGTGCAAGTGGGGTTCACAGCAAGGTATCAAAAAATCGCATTGCACCCCCTAAATATCATCGCCTCTGCGCATGCTAAGAAATACGCTTTGTACCCTCTAAATGTCACGGCCTCCGCACACTTCAGGAAATATGTATTGCACCCCCTAAATGTCGCCACCTCTGTCCACACCAGGAAATGCACATTGCACCCCCTAAATGTCTCCTCCTCCAAAAAGGAGGGCAAATCTTATTCAGCGTTCACGTGTAGGCGAGCTGTGTGTGGCACATCAATTACGCACTTAGGCCCTTTTTGCGGATTATCACATTGCTGCCTCGTGCACGTATGGAAGACCCCTGCTTCTTCATACTATTCCTGCCTTGTGCCATATCCTGCCTCCTCCTGCCATTTTTTGCCTCCAAACCTGCTGCTTGTTTGTGTATCACTGGCTGCTGACCACTAGCACTGCCTTGGAGTGCCTGGTATGCCCTTCTTCCCTGTTCTCCTGTGGCTCGCCTGTCACCCTCTGTGACCAACTCATCTGCCATATTAGAACTCCCTCATCTCAGAACCACCACCACAATTGCACAGCATGTGTCATCAGGGCCTAGCTTCACCCCACCAGCCTCAAGGAAAGCCATGTCTGCAACATCGAACAGCTACACCAACACAAGACTGAGGGATATACACTTCACTGCTGCAGAAGTTGGCATCCTGGGTGAGCAAGTCCTGCCCCATTATGATTCCTTCTTCAATCTGCAAATGCAGCTTTGGACGTGTGGGCTTCAGAGGATCGGTGTGGACATCACAGCTTCCATGAATGCAGATGCCATGGGAGTTCGTACTATGGACTACAACAAGAAGTACTGGAATGACCTCAGCACCCAGAGTTAGGCAACGGTGAAGGCAGCGCTGGAGGCATGTTCTTCTGTGGAGGTGCACTCTGCATGCCGCCATTGGGACTCACCCCACCACCTCCGGGTACTCTAAAGGGTAAACCCAGCCATACATGACCTGGCCTTTGACCTGCAGACACGTATTCAAGCTGCTGGTGAGTGCTCAGACAGTGAACATTTCCGCAGAGTTTGTGTGTCCTGCATTAATATGCATGAATTGAACAAGTCAGTTCTTTTCACTGCATGTCTGTTGCACAATATTTAAATGGCATGCAGCCTCATGCCAACACTGGGAGTATGTGATGGTACACATCTGTACAGTGGACAGGTGTGGGGATGAGCTCTGTCAGATCTTGTTGACAATGTATACTTGTGTGCATGATGCTGACAGCAAAGCCTCAGATGAGAACAGTTGTCAGATTGAGATGTTGCAGCCATGTGAGGTACATGCATATGCTCCTCCTCTGAGTGTTTTAATAGTGTATTATGATTGCATCATCCCCAATCAATTGTCATTGCTTCTCCTCTAACCTCAATGTTGAACGATGTTGTGCATACACCAGCCTGCCTCCCTTGCCTTACTTAATCTTACTTAGTCCTTCTTTCATCGCATTTCATGTCTTTTGTGCCATTTCAAAGCATGGTGTGTTTTTCAACATCCCTGCATCCCAAATAGTAAAACATTGTGTGTCTCTTTGTGTAATTTCAAAGCGTGGTGTGTTTTTTAACATCTTTGCACCTCATTGTGCATTGCATTTTGTGTCTCTTTTGCAATTTCGAAGCCTGGTGAGTTTTTAATATCTATGCACACCATGTTGCATTGCATTTTGTGTCTCTTGTGCCATTTTGAAGCCTGGTGTTTTTCTTTCTTTTAACATCTCTGCACCCCATTTTGCATTGCATTCTGTTTCTCTTGTGCAATTTCGAAGCCTGGTGTGCTTTTTAACATCTGTGCACCCCATTTTGCATTGCTTTGTGTGTATCGTGTGCAAATTTGAAGCCTGGTGTTTTTTTTATATCTCTGCACCCCATTTTGAATTGCATTGTGTGTCTCTTGTGCAAATTCGAAGCTTGGTGTGTTTTTTTTTTGTTTAATCTCTTCACCCAACTGCAGTACTACATTATTTCCAGTGCATCTGTTAACTTGCTCCCCTTGGCTACTAGGCTGCCTGGTGAGTTTGTGCTCATACTGTGAAGACCCACCTCTTTCTTCGTCCTATCCTCTGCCGCTGCTACAGCACTCACCATCTCCCCTATCTTTTCTAATTGCTAAACTATCACCTATCCTCCCACCCTCACGAAGTATGGAAGAAAGAAGATTGACACACCTATGTCAGCGCAACCTCCAGACAGATCTTCACTGATATCCTCTTTTCTGTCCCCTCTCCAGATCTATGGACTCTGCATCTCATCTCTCCTCTCTCTCCTCTCACATCTTCACCTATTAGTGGTGGCACCAGATGGGAAGTACTCTTGGTGGGCTTTGCATCAAGGTGTTTCATTAATGTCTATCACAATGGGACTATCTTGGTTCAGGGTCCTCAACCCAACTTCCTCCTCTTTGACCTGCACCTGCCGTGCCTTATCAACCTCCTTCCGACACCTGCCTCCCCTTCGTGCACTCTTTCTGCCCTGCCCTTCCGAATGGTGTACCACACCCCTGTACCTCTCCTTGAAAAACCTTCAAAGGTGGTGCCCTCTTGCATCTAGCCGCACATAATGGACATTCTACCATCAAACACTCTTCTGACATCTGCCTCAATATCCTTCGTCTTACAGAAACATGGTTCAATGCCAGCTCAGTCACTACTTTTGACTCCCTTCTCCCTGATGGCTTTAAGAACATCTCTAAGCCTCGCCCTAACCGTGCTGGGAGCCAAGATGCTCGGATCTTCACTGAGTGGGTCCCTTCTTCCCTCATACCCACCCAACCTTACTCTTCCTTTGAGAGCCAGATTTGCAAGCTGGCCATCTCTCACACCTCCTCTCTGACCATTTCCACTATCTACAGACCACCTGGCTGTACCACTGTGTTCCTGTCAGAATGGGCTGATATCTCCTCCTCTCTCCTCACAACCACTTCTAAATTCTTCCTTCTGGGAGACTTCAACATCCAAATTGAATACTCAATCACAACATCCACTCTCTTCTGGGACCTCTGCACCTTGCTTCTCCCTTCTAGTCCTACCCACTTGGCTGGACACACTCTTGATGCCTTCATCCAAACTGATCTTTCACTCTCCCCCCCACTTATCACCCCACTCTCCTGGTCAGACCATTCTCTCCTATCCTCTCACCTGGGTCCTCTTGGCCCTCTAACCACACCTCCCCCAGCCCTGACAACCTCGTTCACGAACATCCATCTGATGAAACGAGTGTCAGCTGCTGCCTTCGCATCTACCTTCACCCCCTCTCTCCCCAATGCAGATTCTACCTCTGACTCAGCTCTGAGCATACTCCATCTTGCCATCACTAATGCCCTTGACATTCTTGCACGAGTCACGAGGATCCACCTGAAACATGCCTCCAAGCATAACACCTGGTATGACTCTGAACCTGCAGCCCTGAAACGTAAGTGCAGAGCTGCGGAACAGAACTGGCAGTCCTCAGGCTCGCCCTCTGACTAACTGGCCTATCGCCTGCTCCAAAGGCAATACCAACTCTCCATTTGCTCCAAGAAAAGGGCCCACATCCAGGCTTGTATTACTTGTGCATCCAACAACATGGCTGAACTCTTTAAAATCTGCAAAGAACTACCCAACCCTTCAGCAGTCTCCTCCTCACCTCTTCCCTCCAGGCCCTCTGCAATGCACTGGCCATTCACTTCACTGCAAAAACTCAGGACACGCTGCGCACCCTCTTGTCCCTCTCCCCCTCCCCTTACTCTACCCTACTGCCTCCTATTGTCTCACATCCCCCAGCTACTTTTCTCTGCTCCTTCTCTCTGATCACACCTGATGAGGTCACCAGAGTTGTACACTCCATGAAGGTCTTCCTCCAAACAGGTTTCTCCCTGTTCCTCCAGAACCATTAAGGACAATATTGGCCCCTGCACTTTCTGATTTCTGCAATCACTCTTTTGCTACTGGATCTTTCCCCTCCTTCCTCAAGCCCTCATTTGGTTGCCCTTCCTGAAAAAAAAACTTCTGCAGACTTGTCTTATCCTGCCAACTACTGCCCCATATCTATCAGCCCCATTCTAGGGAAACTCTGGTCTTCCCCCCAACTGGCCCAGCACACTGAATTTGTTGGTTGCCTACACAACTATGAATCTGGATTCTGAGCATCCTGTGTCATGGAACCTGCTCTTCTGAACACCTGTTAGGAAATGCTTGTATCTCTTGACTCCAACTCTCCAGTTTTTCTCATTATACTTGTTCTCTTCTTTGCATTTGATGTGGTCAGCCACTCCATCCTCATAAAACGGCTTCCCGATACCCTAGGTATCTCGGAGCGAGCACTGGATTGTGTAAAGCGAGACCCTCAGCACTTCATCAGACTTGACATCTGTAGACACTGGCACTGGGGTCTAGATAAAGGAGGTCCGGGTACAAATTCACAGCCATCTTTAATACAGATTCAAAAAGACACACTGGAAGGCACACATAGCTGCTACAATCCACTTGCTTTTATAGGCTTTTTCCAGTGACATAAGGCTTTAATATAAGCTCTCCTTTCTTCTGATTGGATCTGTCACTCACAAAGCCCACATTAGCTCATTTTGGCAAGCACGGGTTGACTGACACATAAACTGATATGCTTACTTGAGAAATCAGCCGGATCTAATTACTTATCCTTCAACTCCTGCCAAGAACCAGGCCTTATCTATTTATCGAGGTCCTGCCAAATTTACTTGGCAGCTCATACTGTGAAAAACTCTATGAACTCATTCCATTTGTTGCCAAGTAAGCAGCTGTTCTGTCTAATTGGTAGCTTTGCCATGCCTTTATCTGATTTACTATCAATCATTGTCTGCTTTCCTTGCCAACATTTCCAAATATATCATGCCAACGTGCTTTATTTTACAGTTAACTGCTGCCAAAAACAATTCAACATCAGTATGATTCAGGTCTTTTGGCGCCTGTCCCAAGATACCATTTTGTATTTGGCATCCATTTTAGAAATATCTCAATCTCTTCAGCCTAGATGTTCCGCTACCAACAGTGATTTGTTATTTGCTTTTGAGCATAACTCCTTGTCTATCCAGTTTTCGGAATATCTTTTTACATATTCATGATGTCTGTGTAATACCTCAGGCACCCTTCACTTCCTGGGTCATTCTGAGCCCAAAAATATGTGTCGCCCCACATGTACCTTTTACCTAAAAATAAAAACGTTATAATTCTGATTTTTGCAATACTGGAACCATTGATCAACCTATCATGTAATCTATGCTTAGTTTGAGGGGGGTCTGATACCCCTCTACAACTGGCTGACCTCCTACCTCAATGAACATCTGTCCCACATTATTCTGGGCTCTTTTTCATCCCTGCTTATACTTCTACCTGGGGCGTCCCTCTAGGCTCCAACCTTTCTCCTTGGCTCTTTAACACCTATCTTGCTCCGCATGCACACCTCATCTCCACTGTCTACCCCAACTTCCAGCGTTATGCAGATGACCTAAAACTCTTCTTCAAACATTCCTCTGATCCTCTTCCCCCATCCGTTCTGACTGTCTATCCTTCATCCAGCCCTGCTTTACATCCAATGATCATTGATTCAATGCCAGCAAGACTAAGATTCTTCATATTAGGACTCCTGCTCCCTCTTTCTTCCATTCACTCTGGCCATCTTCTATGGGCTCTCCTGCTTATCCTTCATCTTAAGGCAGACATCTTGGAGTTATGTTCCATTCCTCTCTTTTCTTCCTACCTCACATTCTAGACTTTGCCAAGAAGGCCACTTTCAACTCTACTTCTTCAAAGAAATTCTTCCTTTCCTCAGTTTCCCCCAGCTGATCAATGTCTCTAGAGCTTTGTTACTATCTAGGATAGACTGTAATAACCTTTCCTTAATCTATCTTCTTCGTCTCTATGACCCCTCCAGTTAATCCCAAATAGGGCTGTAAGATTTATCCTTGGCCTCAAGCCTAGGGACTGCATCTCTCCAGCCCTAAAATCTCTCCAATGGCTCCTGGTTGCTGCAAGAATCAAATTCAAATCCCTCTGTATCATCCATAAGGCTGTATGGGCCCGAAGACCATGCTATCTATAACTGGCTCTCACTAAATACTCTCCCTCCAGATATTAACATTCCTCCGGCACCAACTTTTTGTGTGTCATGCGATTCACTAAACAGTGATCTGGTGGCCGATCTCATTCCTTGGCAAACTCCCTCCTATGGAACAGCCTCCTCCTTCCTCTTCATCTTGAGCCAGATCTCCTGAAATTCCGGAAGCTCCTCAAGACCTTCCTTTTCACCTCCTCATTCCATTCCCCCTCTCTAATAAACACCCCAGTTGCTGAGATTGGTGACCAGGGCCCTTATGTGTCCTCCAGGGCCCTGGACTCCCACACCCAATCGCCTTCAGCCTCTGTTCATTCCCAGCACTCTGTACCCTCTGGTTTATGACACCACAGGCCTACACTTAATTAATTATTGGTAGCTGACCACTCTCACCCAGTCACTTAACAGCTGCTTACTCCCTAGCACTTTCCTTGTTGCAACACAAAGCACTTATGCACCACTCCTTCATCCCTTCTCTCTCTCTGCAGCTGCACGTTCTGACTGCTCACAAGGTCTAGTAGGTCCACCTCTATCTTTCATTGTTATATTTGCTTTTCATTCCCATGTTCCCTCCCTGTTGCCCTGTTGGCACTTTGAAACACAATTTACTTGATTTGTAAGCGCCTTACAAATGCACAATAAATACAAAATACAAAATGCAATAGCTGCGAGTGACACATGTGTATGGATTTGTGGTAATGCCAATTGTGTGCGTTTGACCACATTGGATAACATTGTCATCTGTCAGTCCAATGAATGACGTCCATACATTCCTTACATGGCATGTCATGCTGGCATGTGTTGGAGTTGGGAGCAGCTGCATTGCTGCTTCTGCAATGGGTGCAAGTCTGTGTTGCATGCTTTCATGTTGTACCGTCAGGGATGCATGTTACTAAATGTGGTTGATTAAAGATGTGCTTATGGTGCTACACACACATGTGGCCAGGCGTCTTTTAAATGGCCCTCCCTCCAAGATAAACTTGGATCACTGCATTATTGGTATTGTGATGTGAGATGAGTTGGTTCCATAAGTATGTGGCCACATATCAATGTGTTAGGTTCACATGTGCATGTCTCATCATTGAGACTTGTCATTTTGATTTCACTTGTGTGACTGTGTTCATTCCGATTTTAGGGCATGTGCCTGTGTGTGGGTGTGTGAGACAGTTGCTTGTTGACTCAGTCTGACTGCATGCAACTGTTACTATTGAGGAGACTGCAGATGCGTTGGCACTGATGACTGATACCTATGTTCTTTGTTCCTTTTTCCATAGTTGCTGTGGCTGGTGAAGAGGGTACAAGCTGTGCTGTGGAGCTGCAACCCACAGACAAGGCCTCCAGACATAGGTGCAGACATCCCAGCCATGCCCAGTTGTCACCACCACATCTGAGGGTGATGTGGCTGGAGGAGAGTCCCAAATATCAGGGAAAGCTGCTGAGGCTGGAGTCCAAGGATTCTATCTTTGTGGTGGACACCTCGACAGAATTGGGACAGGGTGGTGGCGGTATTGCCACACAGGGGCCTCAACTGTGGAGAGCACATTGGAGGTATCTGGGTTGATTGAGGTGGAGAAGGAGGAGGCTGCACACCTGGCACTGAGACGGGGGTGTGCAGTCCATCGTGGAGGGGTCAGCACACCTCCTGTACCAAGGCCACCTGCTGCAGCCATACCCACCTTCAAGGATACCTCCACCCAGACGGAAGCCACTCTTCCAGTTGAAGTTGATATCTGGGATGAGCTGCTACCCACTGCAATGGCTCCATCTACTAGTCCTCATCTGTGCCCCAGTCATCCTCAAATGAGGCGCACAACCGAGGAAGTGCCGGAAAATGCCAATTTGCTTCTACAGACTTCGCTCTCCATGAGCTCCTTGTTGTGGATTATTTTGTTAAGATTTACTGCATTTGTAGTTTTTACTACGTTCAAACACAAGCCCTGCCCCCAATTACAGCGTTGCAACAAATACAAGCATGCACGGGCAACCGCACGCGCTCTACTGGGGAAGTGCCAGAAAGTGTTGCTTTGCCGATACAGACTTCCCTCTCCGTGAGCTCCTTGCTGTGGACTATTTTGTTGGTACGAATTCATTCATATGGACTTTACCTAGACATTGCTAAACATTGCTGGTGCATATGTAGACTGTAATATTATTATCTTTCTTTGCTATTTACAGAGATTTACTGCATTTCTAGTTCTTACTATGTTCAATCACAGGCCCGCACCCCAATTACAGCATTCCAACAAATAGAGACAGGTGAACACAACAGCGCGTCCGCAACCAAGGAAATGCCGGAAAGTGCCTGTTTGCTGCTTAGCTGTGCAGCTAGCAACTTGCCATCGGCTCTTCCGGGTTAGAAACACGCTGTTCTAAAGTGAGCCTTCTACTCCCCTTTCTGACAAGCTCGTTAGTATTTTATACAATTTACGAGTGCCCGATTTTACGATATATTTGCAGCCATGTACAATCTTAAAACAGACATGACGTGATGCACTAACGCTATCATAGATTCTCATAACACCAATAACTCTCCTCGTGGGCAGTCTGCTCCTCATATCGTAGCGAGGAAAGATATTAAATTGAGTTCTCGTGCTCTCAGAAACAAAACACCAGCGGGAGATGTCAGAGACATTTGCTTGCACCGTGAGGCACCAGATCATGCTTTTAAACAGTCTGTCAATGCCAGCCATTTCAACATTGAAGCAGAATCCACTCCGGTGAAACCACTCTCCCATTCCATCCTGAACGACAGCAAGCAAACTGACTCTCTTGCAGTTGCTGGCTTTTGAGAGTATGGCCCTCATTACGACCCAGGCGGTAAGTTACCGCCTGGGTCGTACCCTTACCACCATGGTGTAAACTACGTTTACACCATGGTGGATGGCGGATATACCGCCCCATTCCAAGGTGAGTGGGGCGGCAAATCCCCATTTCCCATTTTACCCTTCCCCATTCCCATTTTTGCCCCATAGGGCATAATGGGAATGGGGAAAGGCGCTAATTACGCCACCGTAAATTACGGTGGCGTAATTAGCACCAAGGTCCCTTTGCGGCATGGGTTTTAACGCCTGCAAAAAGCAGGCGTTAAAATCACCATCCCGCAAAGGGACCTTGGAATCAGGCGATAAGGGTCGGCGCCGTTTACGGCGCCGTAAACCCCTTAACGCCTGGGTCCTAATGAGGGCCTATGCCACCGTATTGTATGGACGAGGGTGCAACAGATCTGCCACGTTCCTTGAACCTGAAGATAAATCTTCCACCTGTATGGGATGTACTTCACTCAAACCTGCCCCAGTTGGCTGAGCAGATTGATGTTCCTATTTTATCCATATCTTGTACACCCAATGAGTCAAACTCTATTGTGTTTTACGCTCTGTAGCAGTTTCATCCACGGAAATGGCATTGCCCTCCAATACTCGCAACTTATCACAATCGCCAAACATGTTTGACTATTCAGATCATGAGTCCCGATCCATTTCCCCATCACTCTGCCGGCCAACTCAATGTAAAGGTTTGCCCGCTCGTCCTTTCTCTCATCACACTACTATGTCTCATAAACAAACTCACACATCCTTTGACTCACACTCCTTACTTGAAACACTCTTATCAGCAATGAACTGGGCCATTTCTTCTCGTCTAGACTATTTGAGTCTATGGATGCCAAGCTCTCAAAGCAATCCTCATAAATCAATCAAATACTTAAATAGAGGAAGTTGTAAAAAACGTCCATTCCCTCTAAAGATGCCCATTTATCCCAAAACTCTGCATTGGATATTGAGAACGAAGCATATGGTATGACAAGGTCTACACATTTCTTGGGAGACGAGCCGGGCCAATTCATCATCTCGATGCGGTACCCTACCTGTTTTTAAGCCGATCATCCGTTCGCTTGAAAACCTAATTGCCTATTGGATTTTCCTCTGAGTGTAGCAAATAGTAATACGCCTCAAGAGATGAACAAGGAGGCAGATCAATCGACATATAGCATGTTCACAAAAAAAAGAATCTTCCGATTCATCTGCAAAATTGCTTGTAGCTTAAAAGAAAACTAAGAACTACAATGACCTATGGAGACTTCCTAAGACAAACATTAGTTTATACAAGCCATTAACGTTCCTAAGAAACAAGGATTGACAACTAGTGTGGTCATTGCCAATAAATACAAGGAGCTAGCTTTTGCAAAAAGAAAATAAATGTATCTATCAAAAATCCCTTCACCCCACAGGTCCATCCGTCACTAGACAATTTAGTCATGGCCATAATGAATGACCAATATGAATCTACTTATTTGCGATCGACTCCACCACCATCAAGCTTGGCCAAACAAAACACTCCCATGTCCATGATACAAGAAAACAGAAACAATATAACCGTCCCACCGGTGCAGGCTGAACTTTCATTGGTTCAAATTCAAGCCAAAATTCAGAAATTGATAAAATCATACTTGACAACCCGGCAGACTAATCCTCTGCCACGAAATCTACATAGTATGATGTATTTGAGAATGACAGATCAGCTCACTGGTAATGAACAATCCAGTATGCACCTCCAAAAATATCATCATGTCTCCTTCCAGGTAGCAACACAAAACACTGCCTCTAAAATGTCAGTTTTACAAAGCGAGACTCATCTGTGGCAGAATTTTGACTACAATCCGAAACGTTTAGCAAAATTACATCATGCTTAATTACGAAGTGTAGACCAGCACCGTTCACCCTATACAACCTTAGCAGAACAAATGTATTGAGTATCTTTGGTGACGTACCCTCTTTGGAAGACATAGCCACAAATGATATCGACCAGGTGGAGATCTTGAATGACCTAGTCCTTTCAATTGATAAGGCACTGGATTCCGTCAGGAGTTGCATTGAACACGATTTAGTGAGCGAAGATGGAACCCTTTGCACTAGGCTTTGTTATCGCCCAAGATCCTACTGTGATTAATATCATGAGTAAGCCTATATTTGATAATGATTCAGATAGACCATCATCTAACCAATTGCTGTTCTCAACAAATATGATCAGTCAAGCTCCCACAAATGGTCTGTTACTGACAAGGAATCTATGAACAGTCGGCATGCTTACAGAGCACCATTATAACAACTGCAAGTTAACAACTCAAGGCCTGTTACCTTACTGAGTTGGGCTTTACATGGTATTAAACATCTTCTAAATACCAGTTCAGCAATAATCAACACCTTTGAAATCACATTTTTTCAAGAGACATGGCTCACACAGATGTCGGTGTGGAATGACCACACCATCCTTTTACATCCAGCAAAGATTCCATTAAAAGGCTGTCCAACTTCAGGCCTAATGGTGGCTGTTAAATGCAATTTGTGCCTCATTCTAAGCCCATGGGAAATGCTGAATCAATTCCTACAACTAGTAAAGATAACATATTCCAGGGCGGTAGTTGTGCTTATCAACATCTATAGGAATCTGGCTGCTATTGCTGACACCAAGTTTTTTGTGACCCTGAAGGACTGCTAGATATAATTGCCCAGGACCCTTGCATCATAAACACCATTATAGCGGGAGATTTAAACCTGCAATGCCTGCCACTACAATAATATAAGAATGACCCAGTGAGCTCAAGATGGATCTCACTAATGACTAACAGGCAGTTTGTCATGGCAAATGGATCGCTCCCTGGTGACATTCCATCATGCAGCCCCTGGCGTAGAGTCATTACCAAAAGCACCATTGATTATATTTTTGTGGATCGGGTGACGTTCACGAATGCAACATGATTTGATTTTGTTCACCATCCTAATAGTGAGCACGAAATCCTGACACTACATTGGGTCATAACTGAGCCTTCCATTTTAGCAAGCAGGCCTCAATATAAACACTCACTAGTTGTCAATAATTTGAGAAATGACTTTCATTGGACTGACCAGAAATTGGAGCTTCTAAACAGGGACATGTTGCAAATGCTCACAGGAGCGGCTACTAGTTTTAATTTTCAAGCCGAATCATATACTGCCCTACTAAAGCTTTACAAGCACTGCCACTGATAGGGCTCATCCAAACCTCCGAAATAGGCATCGTTGCAATGCAGAATTTAAAGCAAAGAAGGCTGATTTTCACCCAAAAAATAAAAATAAATCCCCCTCACTACAACCTTTCAGAGCGTGTGATAGCATTGAGAACCCTCAAATGCAAGTATATGAACTGGATAAGATCCAGGAAGACCATACTTTATCAACACAATGGTGAGGATTTGCTTCTTGCCAAGAATTCAGCCCAAATATGGACACTACTTAACATTGCCAATCAAATAGATCAAACTTCAGTCCAAATTAACAGGGTGTCGGAGATTCAATGGACAACATTTTTATTCCGAGCTATATGCTGCCCTACCATTAAACATTGTCAATCAACATTATCTCCCTCCCCTGATATTAAATTAAAGATCTTGTGAGAAGACATTGAATACTTTATTCCGAAATCGAGTAGCTCCAGAGCCCCCAGCCCTGACGGGTTAAACAATGCAATGTTTAAATGGCACCCTCGTTTGTGGTCCTTGATTCTGTATAATGTCTTCTCTCAAATAATAAATACTAACATCATACCAGATTCTTGGCGCTGCTCCATTATAGTCTCCATATTTTAAAAAAAAGAGACCGAACCTCGTCTTCCAATTACAGACCAATCGCTCTCTTAGATGCGCCTGCAAAGATTTTTGCTGTTAAACTTCAATATCTGGTCGATAACTGATGATAAACGAGATCCGCTTCAGACTGGTTTCTTGGTGAGGCTAGGAACAGCAATTAATCTGATTATGATAACAGCTATCAAAGCACATTTGACCTCAAGAAAGCAGCCTCTATACATGGCGTATGTGGATTTTCGGGCAGCGTTTCATTCAGTGTCTAGAGAACTTCTCATAGATAAATTACTTTGAGCTGCTTGCCCTTCTTATATCTGCTCTTTTATTGAGTCCTTACACACTGACACCACAGTTCAAATCAGAACCACTCTTGAAGGTCATATATCTTTCCCCATGAAAATATTCTGAGGGCTGAAACAGGGATGTATCCTTACTTCAGCTCTCTTCACTTTTTTTCATTTTTGACTTGATAAATTCATTTACGAATATCATCATTGATGCCCCAAAATTGGGCCTCCACCATGTTCAATAATGAATGTATGCTGATGATTTAGTTTTACTATCAAAAACTCCACTAGGGCTACAAAGAATGCTGAGTGACTTAGGTTCCCACGTGCAAACTAATTTGCTAACCATCAACGTAGAGAAAACAAAAATAATGTGTTGTAATGGAGCGCTCAAGAACAGCAAATCATTCAAATGGACCTTACAAAAATGTGACCTGGAGGATGATAATCAGTATATCTATCTAGGCCTTCCTCATAGTGATCTAGAAAATAACAAAGCTTATTTATGTGTTTTGCAAAATAAGCTGAGGGCTGCCATCTCGCAGACAACCATCATACTATCGAAATACAGGAAGTTCTCCATCATATCTGCTTTTACTTATTACCGACAGAAAACCACACCAATGCTGCTATATGCCTCAGAAACACAAGAAATAATACATGAGACCGTCCGGACAAAATTAGAAGGGAAATATTGGCGAAAAACCCTAAATCTATCCAATTGCATTCCTATGGCCTAGATTAGATATGAATTAGGTCTGATCTCCCTACATGGATGATATCAATAGAACTTAATAGCTCTATTTAGGAAATGTCTAACTGCTTCGTATTCAAACATGTTGTCCATATGGACATGTGTTTCACAAGTGGGGAAGGGGGTATCACAAGTGTGGAGGTTGCAAGGGATGGTTACCTAATGCTATTTATGGTGCAAGGGCATTGCATTTTTGCTGTTGGTGTATCCGTTTTGGCTGGGTATGTTTTCAGTATGTTTTGGATTGTGTGTCCGATGGTGATGATTTGGGGAGACATTTCAAGATGGAAGGTATGTTTCACTTCTTAGGATTTCTGTTTTCTAGACATTGTGTTCCTTTATGCCTCATCCACAATTTTCGTGGATATTTGGCACTTGCTTGTCCTTGTGGCTGTGCTCACACGTCAGGTATGAGTATTGCTTATTTACATTGGGGATGAGGGGGAGGGATGTGCTCTCACCCTGATTCATTGGGCTACACACCACACATGTAGACTATGTCACCTGACCATCGTGGGACAAAAGCGTAGCTGCTGTGACATTTTGGTTGACTGTTGTTCTGCAGCTGAGTGTGATCCAAGGGTAAGCCATGGACAGGGTGACTTTCCTGGATTCACCAGCACTGCTTTCAAGTGACCATTCTGGAGGAGGATGTCTACCAGGTGCAATTCATGGAAGACACAGGCCAGAGGACTTGAGGAAGGTAAGTGCTCCACAGTGAACCGGGCCATGGGTGCTTATGATGCATAGCTGCCAAGTGTTGTTGGTGTTACAATGGTTATAAGGCTGATACAACCATTGTACTGACCAGGACCCGCAAGCCTGTTTGTGACTTTTGAGGGTCAGTGTATGGGTGTAAGTATCGATTGCTGTTGGGTATGTGACACTGCCCTTTTCCCAACAGTTTATGGGTGTGCCAGCAAACTGTTCTCTCTTCAATAGGCAACAAGATTAGTGCATCTCTGGGAGTACAATTGTTGTGTTCCATCATGCAATGGGCATGGGGGAACATCCAGTGACCTGCTGTTAGACTATTGTTGTGGCCAAATTACATGGGAGTGTATGTGGTCTACTTAGATGGTCTGGGGATTCAATATGGACCTCGGTAAGCAGAATGGTTCAATGAGTGCTGATGTCAGTACTGTGCACTGTATGAGTAAGTGTGGGCATTGGGGTGATATATGCCTGGTGTGTGATTGTGATGTGGCACCTTGTTTTGGCAAGCACTGTGTGGGAGAAATATGGGTGTAGAGTGATGCAGATTGGTGGTGCACGTTGGTGGGTGTACTGGGACAAGGGCAGACCTGTCGGTGCTGCATTTGGTTACGGGATTGGGTTACACATCATTGGGGGTACTGGGCAGAGGGTAGACTTGTGGGTGCTGCCTTAGGTTAAGGTTGTGGGGCACAGATCAGTTGGGGTACTGGGACAAGGGTGGACTTGTGGATGCTGCTTTAGGTTAGGAAGTTGGTGCAAAGATCAGTGTGGGTACTGGGATGAGGGTGGAGGTGTGGCTGCTGTCTTGGGTTAGGTGGTTGTGGCAGAGATCAGTGGGGGTACAGGGATAAGGACAGACTTGTGTGTGCTGCCTTAGGTTAGATGGATGGGGCACAGATCATTGGGGGTACTGAGATGAGGGCGGACTTGTGGGTGTTGTCTTGTTGTCTTAGGTTAGGGGTCTGAGATACAGTTTAGTGGGGGTATGTGGGTGCTGCCTTAGGTTAGGCAGCTGAGGCACAGTTTAGTAAGTGTATGCGGGTGATGTCTTAAGTTGGGGGGCTCGAGGCACAGTTTAATGGGGGCATGTGGGTGCTGCCTTAAGTTAGCGGGCCAGGGCACAGCTTACTGGGGGTACGTGGATGCTGCCTTAATTTAGGGGGCCAAGGCGCAGTTTAGTGAGGGTACAGGCGTGCTATCTTAAGTTAGGGGGCTGTGGCACCATTTAGTGCAGTGGTAGGACTTGTCAGTCACAAGAGTGGAGTGGGAGCAATGGTGATTGTGGGTAAGTAATCCTTGATTACTGTTTTCCATGGGTCCGACGCACTGCTATATTCTTTTTGTTAATCTTTGCACTTCAGGTTTCTGCGTGCATTTAATTCAATTAATCACCTCCCAGCGCTATTATTTCCATCTACGCAAGGTCCTTTATCACGCTAACTACTTGTGCAGTTGTAGCACTTTTTTTGTAAATTACACCCATAGTCTAGTAAGACTGCTTGAAAAACATACTTTGTACATTCTGCAAACTTGCCATCTCGCCAGTCATGGCCTGGGGCTGATAGTATGTTCTCTGAAGCAAAATTAATTCCAATATTATAAAAACACAAACAAGCAGTTAAAGCACATCATAAGGCACCACTGCAAATGATACAAGTTGAAACTAACTTGACTATGTGATTAGATAATGTTGCTGAGGAAGACTGCATTTAAGATATGGCAATTGCCCAATTTCTCAACTTCCTGAAAAATGTAAATGTTTATTTTAGCAAATGTGTCAATTTCTTCTGTGGATGGCAGTCCTCGTTCTCACTTTGCCCCTAGCCATACACCTCTCCTCCTCCTTTTCCCTGCCCCCCTTGTAGCCCAATTGTTAATTGTGTTCACACCTTGTCTTGCCTTTCCATAGCCACCCTATTTACATGGGGCAAATGAAAATTCAAAACAATGGGGTTCTTAGTTTTATTTGTATTTATAACTGCAAGCTTTCACAGACTACATGACTGGGCCAAGCTGTGTGAGCAAGCTTAAAAGATGTTCCACCTGCAAATCACATTTGCTTCAATGTTCCACATACTTCCACACGCCCTCTAAATTGTATGAGTCTAGGTTTCCTGGGTTCCATGTAATAATGTCCCCTCAAAAATATTGTAATGCAAAAAAATCACGGAAAAATTGCCATTTTCTGTGGGGACATTATTACATGGAACATGCGGGCGACACCCCCGCAGCCCCTAAACCCTTTTTTTACTTTCCATGGGGAGCGGGGGACACCCCGCACGCCCCGCCTGCCCCTGTCCCTATATATATGGTCACCTATATAATGTTGCCACGACATTTTCCCAGCAACATTAAATAAAGCAACCATATATATAGGGATATTATTACCTGATACCGGTTTCCTGTAGAAGGGGCTGGATTAGCCAAACCACGCTCAAGCTTGCAGCTCTTGCATCAAAGGAAGAGGCTGAAAAACATATCTAAGGGTATTGTCTGCCTTGAAAGTGTCTCTGTGCGCATTACTCTTTTCCCAAAATAGCAAGTGCATGACACAAGAAAAGAACAGTGGTTACAGAAATACTGATGTTATCGCATACTTTTACATTCAGTCACTACTGCAGTCAATCACTACCGCTAAATTACAGCAGCAATCTTTTCTCAGGTAATAGTGTGGAATCGGTCCTCACCTTTCTCCAACCCACAGTTATGCAGAACAGGTTGCAGAAGGTGAGATGCTCCCATTCTTTGTTTTATAAGAAAGCATTACACACATTGGGACTCATTTTCTAGTTCCCCATAATTTCAGTGTTGGGGAACTGTGTGCATGCACTGGTGCATACGCAGGCTCTGGCTGCTGAATTTTCGTTATTTGTATGGCAGAGTGCAAAAGTGTGGGGCAAAAGCCAGCATACACGTGTGGACACTGCCTTTTGCCCTGCACTGTTGCACTCTGCTGTGCAAAATCAGTAAAGACAGCCTGGCACATGCTGGCACAAATGCTGGATAATTTGTATGGCGGAGAGGCATGGAGACTGCAAACATGCCAGTTGAATTCCCACCCCCCCTCCTATACGCCATACAAATGAATGAATATGTGTTGTGATGTGAATGGAAGGCGTTAAATCCTTACTCAAGTCTTTTACATCTTGTATTGACGTTACACCATGTACCTACGGGAGCACCTATATATTTTTTTCTTTGGGCAATAAGATATACCCTCCCACGATCACCTTGATGCAGATATGTTGGGGTGGTGCTGGTGAAGTGACTGCCACACACTGATATTTTGTACTTCCAGATCTGCCAGGCTTTCTTTGAAAATCCATGTACAAAGTTGGGATAGTAGCTTCTTCATTCCAGCATGTGACTGAGGCATTGATCTCATCCTTCTCTTCCTTGGGATCATTGGTGTCTGAAATCATGCCTTGTTTCCTGCCTGGGCTAGGTCACATTTTATATTGCTCATCATCATCATCATGATTCTCAGTCACTTCATGTAGGGTGCAACAGAAGATCAAGAATGTGCCATATCCTGCACTTCTGTACAGTGTATCATTTCTCCCAGCTCATTATTGGAAACACTCAGAAAAACGTCTGCCACTTCTCCCAACGAGACATTGGACGGGTCTTCTTCCACTTGGTGACATGGCAATTGCAGATCATTTGATATTTTATCCGGCACACCTTTGTGATTTGTTGCTTAAGATACCGCTGCTGAAAGCAAATGTAGCGCCTTCAATTTACCACAAACACTTCTTTCATCCCAATGCACACAGAATGTGTTTTGGCTGAAGTAAAGCGCCATCTATTAGCATGACTCCTACTAACCCTGGCATGCTTATGAACATGTTGGCAGTCAAGACCATCACTTATCTACATCCAAGAAGATGGCAGGTGTATTACTGCCAGAGTTGCAGCCACTGAGTCAGAATCACAAATACTTTCACTGGAGCATCCCTGGTTTGGTGATGATAAATTATGCCTAAATCCCAAACTCTAAAATTGGAGCAAATATGGCAATGCCTTGTGTGATGCTGGAAATGCATTGGAGGAACCAGGCCTCCTTGTCCTGTGTGTTCTGCTTATTGTCCACAAAGGATTCCAGTCTGGACCCCTGGCAGTGCACCTCTTCATTTAGTTCTTGGTCAATAGTACCCATGGGATACCCTTATGGCACCCATGGGTATGGGTACAACCCTGTAAAGCTAGTTTATGTTTTTGGAACATGTGAGCAGGGTATGGGCTGGTGGCAGCCATGCTGATTTGGCAATAGCTCTAGCTCTCCACCTGGTTTGGGATGCACAGGCCCTCCCATATGAATCAATGGATTCCTACACAAAGTCAAGATGGACACTGGTAGCCTCTTAGTTTCATTTGCCTTACCCCCATGTTTCTCAAAGTCATGATAAGCCCAGGCTTTGTTCCCTTTCCCTGAACAGTTGTTGGGTGGAAAGACCATGTTTGGCTCTTGGGCTGACTACTGCCAGATTGGCTGGAGCCTTCCAAAGAGCTGATTGTTGTAGGTACACCATTGGAGTGGAGCCTACCTGAATGGATTGAGTATTAAATATGCATTCCGTCTTGCGGGTGTTAGGGAGGATTCTTAAAATTTGCTAATTTCCCTTACCTTTTGAGACCCCCAGCAACTTTGCTGGATTTCTATGATTTTTTTTTTTTTTACCTGGGAAGAGTGTGAGCCTTTTTTCCCAATCTTCCATGTATTTTGATGTGCATTTTACTTTTGTGTTCTTTGATTATGAAGTCTTAACACAATTCCATAGCCATCATCTTTTTCTGTGTGTCACACAGAACCTTCAGTGCAGTGGCACAGGGATGTCTTTTAGACTTCCTAAGTTTAAATACCTTCTCTGGGACTGACTACTGTCTCCCAGGGCATGTAAAGTTAAATGGACTTTACTAGTCTCTTTAAATTTACAGACCCAGCACACACTATCATCCTATAGAGTGCTGGAGGGGTTGGCTAGCTTCCCCTGAGTCAAAATACTCGTATAACAGTCACATGTTACCCTTTCCTTTCCTGCTGGTGGCAGTGGTTTAGATCAAACAACCATGATTTTTCCCGACCGCGAACAACGGTAGCTAAAAATCGGGTCAGCCATGTTTTTTAATGTGGCGCTCAAGACATATCTGTAAAAACAGACTCTGGTCAACTTTTTTTTGCCATTTCTTTTAGGAAAGGTCCTTCTTGTGTTTGTCTCTGCACGCTAAACCTCTGGCGCCTGAGTGTCTGGGATAGACAGGCTGGGAGGGAGGTGCCCGAAACTCCCTGTGCTTAGTCTCCTAGGGGACCTGAATGCACTCTGGCATGATTGGCTGGCTGGCTGTCCAGCAAGGACAGCCAGGCTGCTGTGTGAGTGACAGACAGGCTGGAATTTAATGGGGGAAAACTGTTTAAAAGCAGGTCTCTGGGACTTGGAAAGCAGAGTCAACCACTGGAACAAAAGAACCGAAGACGAGCTGAAGGAAGAGGACTGCTGCAATTCCTGGACAACCGGTGAAGCCCTGCTGCATGTCAGAATTGCCTGAAACTCCATCGACAGAGAAGCCCTTCAATGTTAACTTCTTCCCTTGAGTTTGGTGGGAACAACCAACTCGCAGGCCATATGGACACCGTCCCCATCCTGGTTGAATTTTCTTCAGAGTGATGTTGAAAACCAGATAGCCAGGTGGAAGGAAACCAGCTTGTGGACTTTAAGGCACTCACACCTTAAACCAACATCTTGCTGAGCTTGTGGCCTCATTGCTGGGCAGTGCAGGAACCTCCCGATGTCCTCCTTCTTGTCCCTACGACTGAAGCTCAGCAACAGCGAGATCTGCTCGAACTGCCAGGAACAACTGCCTCAGCTACAGCTCTTCTTCACTTTAAAGGTACTGTGCAAACGCGGTCTGTAAATCTTTTAGCCACAGAGAAAGTTTGTGAAACTTTCATGACTTTGAAGGCTTGTCCTTCCCTAAACATGTGTCTAACTTTTCGCCTAGCCAAATTTTCCTAAGAACCGTGGCAAAGACTTAACCGTTTACCACCAGAACTGTGCTATCCTATACAAGACTCTGAACCATTGACTTTGGCCAAGGTCTATTGAATTGAATTGCTGGTTGTAGTGAACTGAAACCCTTTGCCCTGCCTATGAAAGTATTTGTGCTGTTGATTCTTATAACCTTGTCTTTTTATCACTTTTAAAGGTATCTGAAGTGCCATTTTGCTCCCACTTCAGGGGAGCTGAACTTGCTCAGTAACTTATTGGTTGTGTATTTGTAGTATATTAGTATATAATATTGAGCTGCTCTTGCTAGTATAATGTTTTCAAACTGACTGTGTAAATAAATGTATATTATTTTACCAAAAAACATTGAGTAAGTGTTTGTTTGAACTACTATATTTGTTGGTCCTTTTTGTAACCTGTTCTACTGCTCACTCAACTCTTGAGATAAGTCTGGCTGCTCAGCCATCGCTACCACATAACTGTGTAAAACAGGCTTGTACCAAAGGTGAAATTGTGCTGACACTTGTAGTCTTAATTGCAAGTAGTGTTCCCCAAGGGTACTGCATGTTATTCTTCCTAACACTGGTGTACAGTGGCAAGGATAACGTATACCTGTTACATTTAGAGCACAACTCTTGCATTTGTTGAAATAACCCTCACAAGGCTAAGCAACACTAGAGAAGCAATTGTTTTATCATGACTAATATGGAAAGCTACAGACAGGAGACCCTAGTCACTTTAACAGTTAATCAATTGAGAGATATGTATAAAGCTAGGAATCTCACTGTAAAAGGGAAAAAGGTTGAATTGATAGAACAGTTGTTGGTCTACCAAAGTCTGAGGAGTGGGTCTGAAACACCTACCCCTGCAGCAAATGTGGAAAATATTGATGAGGATGATAATATGTCAGAGCCCAGCTCTAATGTTATGGATGAGTTAGATGAGGCAGAAGAGTCTCCAAATGTAGGCCCTGCCTCACCACTACCTGCTCATAGGCCCCAACCTTTGACAAGTGAGACCCCATCAGGTCCATCACTAAGTCCTGATTTGTCTCTTTGGAAAGAATGAGACTTGAGTTCGAATTTAAATGAATCGAAGCTAAAACTGAAAGCAAACATCAAGAACTTAAACTCAGAGAAATGGTGTTGAATCATGCACTTCAAATGAAAAAGATGTCTCTTGAAACTGGTTCTCTAACAGAGTCTTCTAGGTCTTCCAGTCCTAAGAGTCCTTGCATGCCCAAATATGCAGTAAGTATGTAAGGGGTTAAGCTTGATATTTTGGATTGGTTGGATGCTTTTGAATATAACTAAGGGATTCAAGGAATTACAGGGAATCGACTGATTCCTTGGCTTTTTTCTAGGCTACCCCCTATTGCAACTGATGTGGTAATGGAGTTGGAGGACATAGACAGAAAGGAGTATGAAACTGTGAAGCTAGCTTTGATAGCTAGATTTGGGAAGACCCTTTCTCAGTATCTTAAGAGGTTTAGAACCCTCAAAAAGCATGATGGTGCCCCTTGAGCTACCTGGGTGACTGACTGCTTGAAAAACGTAGATGGGTGGGTTAAGGGTTACAGAGTTAACACTTATGAAGATATGATAAATCTGTTTATTTTGGAATCTATTTATGATGCCTGCTCTCCTGAGCTGACACAGCACTTGGCTGACTCTAAGGAAATTGGTTTTGGTTCTGTGACACAATGCCCGAGTTAGCTGTGACTGAAACTGGAATGAATGCAGTGCAGTGCACTGAAAGGCTGGGGAGTAGCCTCCAATTCACATCACATCCTGTTTTGTGGGTGGCTGGTTTCTGGTGAATAGCCTGAATGCCTGTGAGCCTGACTGGGTGCTGCCTGCATGAATTATCATGTGTGTAATTGGCTGGCTGAGCCTGGCTCAGCCTGAGTGAATGGGGGTGGTTTGTATAATAGGGGGCCTCGAACTCCTTGTCAGAAGCTGAAACAAGAAACCTGAAGTAATCTTGAGCTTGCATCCTGGAGGCCAGCTGGAGGAAGACATCTGCAGCTGTAAATCTTAAAGCCATTTGAAAGCTGCTGTGCTGACTCAAGGAATTAATCCATTAGGATCTGAAGGATCTGGATCATGGAGTACCATGGGGGGAATTGCCGATATTTCCAGCTCCGGTAATACCGTTGCCGGAAATACCAGCTGTTTTTGCCAGTGGGGGCCAGGTTTACCTCCAGCTCTTGTTTGGAGGTAACTCAGTGAACCCCCAATAGCAAACTTGTAGTTTTGCGCTGTGGGACATGTGGTGATCACTGAATTACAGGTACATTTCTCACCACTTCCTCGCACAACAAAACATATAACAAGGGCTTATGTGTATCAGGGCCAATTAATCTAAGATCCTCCTTCCAAAGAATTCTGAAATGTTTTCTCTGCAACTAGTATTTTCCCATACATCACAATCCCATGTCACGCTGTGTTACAGGCACTGACAATGATCCCCTGCCCCCAGAGTTCCCGGGTATTTTTACAACAAGTGGAACTGTTAATTGTCACAATAATAACATATTCAGTTGCGGCAACTGAATGCACTCTTGTTGGGAAGGAAATGAACCTCTCCCACCCCCTATGCACTTTGGAGTAAGAAAAATCCCATATCCACATTTGCGATTTACCAATGGGGAAGGAGGCATGCTAAGAAAGCCTGCACAAACACAATATTAAACATAAATGCATAGATTCAGAGTGCAAATATAAGGAGGCACCATTTGTTAAGCTATGGTAGAAATATTTAGGGCTGCATAGCTGCATGGTAAACACAGAAAGATGAATAGGCCCAAGCGCCACAATGCTAGCTCCCATAGACAGTTTCCTTTGTTCCATAACTGTTGCAAATACATGTTATCCCAAGAAGGAATGCTCCCTGCATGGCCGCGAGTCAGTGCCAGGTGTCTTGCAATGTAAGTTTATCACAGCCAGGCCAAAAGCAGACCTCCAACCTCCACCCAACCCAACCCATCATGAGTTATGGCACACACAACTGCCCCAGCCCAAGACCCCTGAATTCCACGATAGTAGGTGACCTCAGACCACCAACCATAAACCCAGTGCTCATAATAGATCTAAAACAACACAACCATTCAATCGTATTTCAAAATGACACACTTTGTAGTGCGAGGTACAGGGAGGAATACATTCTAGTCCAAAGTGAGGGTGAAAACCTTGGGTGCGGATGGTGCAATATAAAATGAGAGAAGAATGTGTGGGTGAGCGAGATCCTAAGCCTCCCTCTGTGCCAGTCCCAGAGCTTCCCAGGTGCACGCCATGATAGAGTAGCATTGTCTTACAATCGTAACTAATGAGGAACGTGAACTTCATTCCCTGGAGAGATGAGCCCAGCTGATCCCACGTGATGTTAGTCAGACGGACAGAGTGGGGACCAAAAAGCAGCCTGGTATCCTCTATGGGGCGGGCTGCCCATGTATAAGTTCTCCCCAACCAGCCAAACAGGTTTTTACTGTATATGTGAGATCAGTAGTGACAATGTGCTTCCTTTTAACCTTCTGCTTATTCTACTTTTCAGCAGAACGTTCTTGGGCAGCAGAGTTCTTTGCTGGCATACCTCTTTTTTTGTGCTAATTAAACTTGTTATCCTTGCAAGAAATCTTTTGGCCTTTTGTCCCTAGCGGGTTGTATATTTTCTAACGTGAGCGTTCAGGAGCGTGCTCTCAAACTCCTAACCCAAACAATTGTACAATTTCATTTTTTTGTAAGCAACTGCCATATGTTATAATGATTTTGCAAGCTAATGAGGATTTTTATGACCAAATAGAGGAACAGGGCAGAAGGTAAAGTTCCTTTATCAGGTCACTGAGCTCCAAGGTTACTAACAATAACCGTGTTTTGTATGGTAGAGGGTATTGTATTCCTTACAATACATGACCACACTGTTACTCCCTTTAATACCTTGTCTCTTGAATAAAAACACTTAATCAATATAGAATCTGTATGGATTACAAAAAGCAAAAATGTATGCAAAAAATAGTTCAAGCAGTTTAATTTATTAAAAATAGTTTTAATGTTGTGCTCTCAGTGCACAAATTAAACATTCTATCACAAACAGTTCCTTGTCAATTCATGGCTGTAGAGTGACACAGAAACATTTAATTATGAGCTGCAGTGACAGCTGAAATTCTCTCAAATGGCTAAAGCTGCAGGCATTGTAATATCACAACTGAAGCGTAATAACTGACTACAGAGCATGTGTGATGTCATTTTTGATGGCACAACGAGCCTGTAATAAGAACATAATTTCCTGGCTTTTAAACAGATATTGCAGGCTGCCATTTATTATAAAAAGATATCACACAAATATAATATCCTCCCGCCTCAAAAAAAATCAAAGATGTTTTCTCCACAACTAGTATTTTCTCTCCTGTGTCACAAAATATGTGTCATATAATCTCCTCTTACTCTGTAAAAAAATCAATACTTTTTCTCTGCGATTGGTATTTTCTATTGCTGGAGGAAGATAGCACACTCAGTTTCAAAAAGTAATTTCATTTGCCTGCCTCCAAACAATACACACTTTCCTTTTCAAACAACTACAATCTGTTCCATGTGCCCAAAAAGTCACACTAAATTACAGCCATTGAATATCCTGCTTCAGCAAAAAGGTTGTAAGCTCAGTGACCGTCAATGGGCCTCATTTATGAAATGTTTAGCGCGGCACAAAGTGACTGTGTGCCGTAAAAGTAAACTTTGCACTGCAGTAAAAAGCAATTTTCCGATTCACAGATCGGACTTTGCGCTTGCCCTTCCTAGTTTCCACCCTGAGCGTAAGGCGCATGAAGGGCCAATGCAAATAATAGAGAAGGGATGGAACATGCTTAATCCCCATTAGACACGGAAAGTGAGGAAAAACAGGGGAGTCAGGAGGGAGGCACTGTGAAAAACAACAAAAATGCGCCATCTAGCAAACCCTATTCACAGAAGATGACGTGCAATCATCAAGACTCTAAAGGGAAACAATCATCCCGCCATCTTACCGCCAACCGTTACCTCTTGCAAAGTATGTAGTGCAATTACAGCCCACGCACGAAAGCACAAAGCAACCCCAATGAACATACGATTGCCTCAACGCCAGATTCGACATTGCTAGCACTGATATTATTACATGGAAGGAAGAGGAGGATGAGGAGGATCAGTGACAGTGAGCATCATCCAATCATCATTTACATCACTCATGCAAACCCTACGTGTGCCACATCATGCTACCATTGGGATGGCACACAACCTTACCTGGTCGGTAAAGATGTGATGCTGTGAATCCCTCACCACTTCCACCTAACACTGGGGCTCCGTATTGATGCTAGGAGGGCCAGTGTCCAGCAGAGGGAATGGGGACTTGAGTGGAAATAGGGTGCAGGTTCTCTCAGGGAGTGTGGGCAGCGGATTAGGCAAGATATCTGAAATTACATTGGATTTTTTTTTCAGACTAGCTAAAGGAGTCTGTCTGACAGACTGTACATATACACATCAATGTGGAATGGAAGGTCACCCACCTGTATGTGGGAGGATGTAGCAATCCACAACACCAAGTCAGTTGACTCTTCTGGGCATTGCTGCATGCCAAATCCCCCTGCTTGAAAATGTGCCAAATACCATGAGTAGTTGACTCTCTGCCCTTGAGAGTACAATGGCCCTGATATGAGGACAAACATGAAAAACACTGTCTACCCTGGATGAGGTCACTAAATAAAATAATACAGTCCACCTTGGAGGACAAAAAAAGAATGACACAGTCCATCCTGGACGAGGAACAAAAATATCCAGCCTATCTTGGGTATGGGAAAAAATCAAATACAGTCCACCTTAGAAGGAGGGGGAAATCAAATACAGTCCACATTGGATACAGGAAAAATCAAAAACAGTCCACCTTTGAAAGGGTAAAAAAAGAGAAAATAAAACTGTCCAAAATCCATACCCCCTCCATGGGCTCATGGACACCAGGATGCATGAAGAAGGGGTGGTGGTGGCAAGAAGACAGGGGTTAGTCGGTACCTGGCCAATGGCATCACCTGCATTGTTCACTTGGAACCCACATCCTGTGGGGGATCCTGGGACAGTGCACTCACAATGCCAGAGCCTGGTACTCATTGGATGCAGCCACTCATGTGAGGGATGCATATACGAGTTGCCAAAGAGTCATTATGCATGCTGACACTTAACATCACCAACTGCATGTTGAGAGATCACCTAATGGAATCCTTCTCTTGCCGGCGGATGTCCCTTGTGGCAAATATTCCATCATGCAGAGATTGCATCAAGGAATCTGCGTCTTGATGGTGGGAGTCCCTCGGGGCCAGCATCTCCACATGTAGTGTTTCCCCAAGGTATTCACCACCTTCCAATCTTGGTCCCTGGAGTCAAACAACTCATCATGCAGGGATTATCCCAAATCCAAACCATCATCGCAAATGTCCTGCCTCAGTTGCTGCATGACCTTTATCCTCTCCTGCCACAATAGGTGGTCTTTGTCAGTGTGTGAAGCATTTGAGGAGATGTCATTTTTGGCCAGGCGATGGATGTCCCTGGCCATCTCCTGCAGGACCCTGCCCCGTTGGGCACTTTCATGCAGAAACAGCTCCTCCCTCTCTAAGTGTCTGGCAGTCACATGTCCACCACATGTGCAGGGCCTACCAAGCTGGGATGATGAAACCCGGGCCCATCACAGTAAGTGCACTGTCATTGGCCGGTGGTCTACAGCCCTCCGACTGACACCAGTATCTGATGCTGGCTCATGATAGGCAAAGGCAATTTTGCAGACACTGAAGCCACCACTGACGCATGGCTTTCCAATGCCAGGCCCATTGTTTCCTGCCCCTCCTCGTCCAGCTCAGCAGCCTCAAGGAACTCAAGGAGCCAGATGTCATCTGGACTACTTGGTGGTGCTCCTTCCACTATGTTCATCAGTATACCCTCCACTTCAGATTTGGCAGCATCATCAGATAAAGCAGAAGTCCTGTTGATGAGGGCCTGCAACGCAAGTGGATTTGCACGAGGCACAGCACCCCAGGCTGCACTGGTGGATGGTTTTGCCTCATCCACCTCTTCCTCTTCCTCCTTCTCCCACTCATCCATATCAGACAACAATATTCAGAGGCCTACCTACCTGGCTGAACATGCACATGTGAATTATTATGCACACAGCCACAATAGGGACAGATACACATGTATTACACATTGAAACTGGGTACTCGGAAAAGTTACAAGCACAGGTGTCAGACATGCAATGCTCTGTGCAATCATATTGGTACATATTAGGCTCTGCATCAAGCCATGGATTGGTAGATGGATGGAGGTCTGTGCTCCTTCTCTACTTCAATGATGCCTACTTGCAACATGTGGATGTATCATATAAACTCCTGCTGACCAAACTTGTATGCAGGTATTTGTGTTACCAAAATACCCATCAGCCCATTCTCCACATTGTCCCAGGTCATATTTGTGGTTACCCACTCTCTAATGCATTGCAAGTATGTGTGATGAGAGTGAAACATGGACATGACCAGTGTGCACTTGAATGACCGCTTAGCTATTGACACTACAAATGTGGAATGAACATAACTCAAACATCCATTCGCTAACCACTGCAACTCCCGCCTGAAACGCACACTCATGTGGCTTTGCACTGGCATTGTCCCTTATCCTTGTCCACTGGCCACCTGGGCCAGTGAATGGATAACTCTGTTGTCTTCAACTGCTTGGTGTCATTCCATGACAGTTATGATTTGTGTTCACAATACAGCATATCACTGGGAGTGCATCCAATGACATATGTCTTGCGGGCCATTGCCACATAAAGGTGTACTGGCAGCGCTAAACAATTCTGTATACAATAATGAGTGCTGTGAGATGAATGTTAACCACACACAAAGTTCAAGCATCCACATTCTCAGATGCACAACATTGAAAGTGACCATGGAATCATAACTGTAGTCCTCATGGATGGGTGAGATAGACCCCGACCAACTGTACCAGAGCATTTGTCAGCAGTTAATGTGTAGATGGAAGCATACATGACATGCACGCATGGCAATCACTTGATGAGGCTGCATATGTGCCCATGCCTCCCACATCAACCACCTACTCACTGCTGATGAGTCTACTGGAAACCTCATCAAATGGAGTCAGCTCATCCATGTGTGGTGATCCACCTGAAGTAGCCTGGGCAGAAGCCACATTGCTGTCAAGCTTCTCCTTGGTCTGTCACATGAGGTTCCTCATCCTCTTCTGGATCGCTTATGCAGCACACCTCTCCAAACCACAGGCATTGATGTGATCTGTGACCTCCTGCCAGATCCTTCACTGCTGGGTCACAAGTAGTGTACCACCAGCCCCAGGGCACAAATCGCCATGCCGTTCATCGATGCAATCAGTGAGGTTTGCCAGATCCTCATCTGTAAAGAGCCTCTTGCTTGGTGGACCATTCTCCTTGACAATGCCTCTTTGTGGGGTTCTGTCTGCTCCTACTCTGCAGGTTGCCCCCTCCTGCACCTTGTGTGCCTTGGTTGTACAAGGGCACCTGTACACTCACTACCACGTATAGCAGGTGAACCCTTCTTCTGCCCTCTTCCTGTTCTCGTCCTCTCCCTCTTCACTGTGGTGATCCACCAGATCTTGTCACTTCTCCCCACAGGGGAGCTCTTCCCTATGAGGTTAGGGAGGTGAGGCAGTTACTCAATAATCCTCCTAGGGGTGGTAAAAAGCAGGAGGACCCCATAGGGAGAGCCTCACCTCATGCAGATGAGGACGACGGTTTGGTGAAAGACCTCCCTAAACTGTTGCCCTCAAAAGTCTTACAATAACTGACTCCTTCCTTTTTCATTATTAGGGAATAATACTGTGTGTTATTGTGCAGTTTCTACAGTCTCATCTGTAAATCTTAATAGTACTGAGATGAAGAAGAACCAAAGAAACATACAATGGGCCTCATTACATTGATGCTACTAGCGCCATGGTTCATGCCGGTAAAATACCAGCACCGCCTTGGTGGAAAGGGGAATTACCGCCCTATTCCAAGGTTGGCGGGGCGGTAATTCCCCCTTCCACCATTGCCCTTCCCCATTTTTGCCCCATAGGGCTCTATGGGAATGGGGAAGGCGCTAATTACGGTACCGCAAATTGCGGTACCGTAATTAGCTCCCTGGTCCCTTTGCGGGTTGGATTTTTAACGCCTGCAAAAAGCAGGCGTTAAATTCCCCAACCCGCAAAGGGACCTCGTAGTAAGGCGGTAAGGATTTACCTGTACCGGTAAAATACCGGTTCCGGGAAAACCCTTACAGCCATCCGTGTAATGAGGCCCACTGATGGGAGGAATCATCCACAAACTGTGATGAGGTGGCCACAGGAAGGCATGAAGATCACATCAAAGACATGATCAGCCAAAGCTGACGCTACGGTGGGGCAGGACCAGCTGTATAAAGTTGACATCAATGAAAGACTACTGAGAGAGGAGAGCAGGATTGAGCAATGAAAGAAGCTGCAGGACATGGGAAATTTAAACCTGCACTGCCAAATTTGCTGATAGTCGGCCTCCGAAGGACACATGGAAGGAGCCTTTTGAGCTGGAGGCCAACCAACTTGCCACAGAAGCCTGGAGAGTCTAGCAGTAGTGTGACCTTTAAAGGTGGACCGGGCGGTCCGAGCAACATGCTGAGACCGCTGCTGAGACTGCTTCTGCCGTGACTTGGTGAAGACACAATGGCCAAAGAAGAAGGATGCCGGAAGACGCGTCAAATGCATGGGATTTCCAACACGACCTGAGACCAGGTGGGGTCCGTGGACCCTATAGAGTCACAAAGTACTCAGGAGTGATCTCCCTCATCACAATGGTGATTCCCAGAGAACCAAGAGTCAAGTATTCCTTGGGAGTAAATTCCCTCATCACAATAGTGATAATCAATCAATAAATCAATCTGTCACTAACTTTATTTCAGTCTGAGGCCATAAAAGTGCATCATGACACATATGAAACATAACTAATCATTGAAAACTTAAACATTCTCTCCATAGTGAAATTAAATAAAATACAGTAACTCTTGAGCCTGATTCTATCCCAGAAAGGGCACAATTCTGAGCAAGGGCTCTCAGCATAGGTTAGGGAAGGCCACTGGACCATCAGTGAACTATTTGCTGCAGATGTTTGGGCCATAAATAATCACCCGATTCCTTTTCCCAGGGAGGCGTTTGCTCTCGAGAGCACAGGCCATTGTAACCTATTTTCATAATGCGTATCAACCTCGCCCAGGGGCTGGGCACTGAGTTCTACCAAACTCTTTGCAGGTGGGTGGCATATCTGCCAAAACCCATTATTACTTCTGCCAGACTTGTCTCCCAAAGATCAATTTGTGTCAGAATCATTTCTCCCCTGGTGGCATATCCTGGTGCAACTCCCGGGTTACAAATGAACAGCCCCTTATTATTAAAGGGGCTTCCCTGGGTTAGTGATAGTTTAGGGCCAGTTTGGGGACCCTTTGCAGATATATTGACCCCTTCTACGCAGACCGCTAACATCCTTTGGCAGTGGGAATAAGTGGTACATAGCCCATGCTACTTGCTGGTTTGCCAGGTGTAGCATTTGCCCTGGATGCGCCATTTTCCCACAAATCTAGGGTCTGCAGGGATGGGATGGGCTCATGGTGTTGTGTACTAGGGATGAATTCCTAGCCAATTAAGTCAGTTGATTTTGATTGGAATTGATTTGAATCACTTATATCGTTCACCTGACAAACTGAATCGTATCTGGGCGCAGTTGGATTTAGACCAGAATATAGTTAAAAATCAATCATCTGATATAAGGATTCTACCAGATTCCAAAACCACTAAACAAGCTAGCCACCCATGTTGCCAAGATTCCCAAGTTAACTGAATACGTGCGTTTTCGAAAAAAAAAAAATACGTGTTTTTATTGCTCACATTTTCATTGAGAGCTTTTTTCCAAAGCTTTGGACTATATACTGCAAATCTCTGATCGCTCCTAAAGACATATTTGGAATGGGGGACTTGCAGCAACAGCTTATCACAAGGGCATAGCTGACTTGATGGTATATACAGATTAATTTATGTATTCACTACCAGTGGTCTGCAAATCTTTAGACCTCTGGAATTGAGCAGGAATGGGTTTTGAATTTCCCAGAGACCGCGTTCCGGCTTGCTTGAGCCTGAACATTCTTGAGGCATGGTTGGACCAAGGAACAGTGAGTGTACCTGAAAATTCTATACTCTGTCCTCTATATAGCAGAACATCAAGACAGTGTCCATGGTTATGCGAGGGAGATACTACTAGTGGTACTAACTCATGAATGGATAAAATGTCCAGTAGTACTTTGGCATCTGGAGATGTAGAGTAATCCAGCCACATTTTAAAATCACCCTAGCAGAGCAACTTCTTATGTTTACTTCCAGTATCAATTAGAAACGGGTCTAGTATTTTCAAAAACATTTTCACTGGGCCCGGAGCTCAATATCCCAAAATAATTTGCATGGCTTTTGTTTGTAAGCACCAAATACATGCATGTAGTATCTGTGTGGAGTGATCCAAATCTAACATTTCTAAATGGGACAGGTTAAGTGTAGATTTATTAATTACAGCCACCCCACACCCTTTCCTGTTAATTCTATTTATAAACTGGATGGTATAGTCTTGAGAGACCAATACATGAAACATTATCTGCGAAGAATCACGGAATCATGTTTCAGTAATAAACATGCAATCCATGTCATGAGTCTCAATAACATCATGAATTTCGAGAGCTTGGGCCTCATTCTGAGTATGGAGGTAATCATGGCACTATTTGCGCCATGACTACCTCCAATACCGGTGCTGAGTCCGCCCTGGTTCAATGGGGACTTACCCGTGTATTCCGACCTTTGCAGGACCGGTAAGTCCCCATTGAAAAAGCCATTCCCCATTCCCATTTGAGCCCCCATAGGGCTCAATGGGAAGGCGCTAATAACGGTACCTCAAATTGCGGTACCGTTATTAGCTTTAAATCCCTTAACGGGGCCCCTCCATAACGCCTGGTACAACCAGGCGTTAAGGAAGGCACCCGCTAAGGGACCTCGGAATAGGGCGCAAAGGGATTACCGGCACCAGTGTCCTTACCAGTGCCCAGTATCCCTTTGCGCCCAACTCGTAATGAGGCCCCATGTTTAACTGCTGACCTGACATTCAGTTGGGCCGCCTTCACTGGGCCCTTCATTATTTCTTGTATTTGACATGGAATTCTAAAATTGACTTATTTTTTTCTAGACCTAAACTCCTAATTTTGTTAAAGGTCTGGAGAGACAGATAGCCTATATTGTGAGTTCCCTCAGCACAGAGCTAGAAAAAGATAACATTTTCCTGAATCAATTGACTTCCATGTAATGAGGTCTATATAATCACATCAAGAGCCCTCAAATGAAGTATAAATTCATATTGTTACCATGCTAGGTGGGCCGTGATTCACAGATTGTTTCTCGCCGAAGGCCCAAAACCAGCTGCAAACAGGCCTAACCAGGCTTTGCGTCAGCGCGTTGCGCTAATGCGTGCCAATTAAGGCCTGCGTCGCCTCCCGCATGATGCAGCAGGTGATGCTACCAAAGCGAATCTCGGCAATGTAGTTTGCTTCCCTACTAATCCCTCACTGAAGCGTAGTAAAAAGTAGCACATACAATATAATGCAAAAACCCCTAAAATTACCCCACTAAAATGTGTTTAAAAATGAGCGTTCAACATAACATCCTACAATTCCTAACAATGATCTCAATCAAATATTTTACATCTAATAAAAGCTAACACAGTTTAAAACTATTTTTTGCGTCTGGTAAATCCTGTAATCCTTTAAATCTAAAAGGATTTAAACACAGCAAGCCTGCTTGAGGGCGTGGGCCCTTTCGCAAGCCGGAGTACTTTCGATTTTGGTACTCATTCTTTTTTCAATGGTATGCCCCCTCTCGCCCCAGTTGGCTCTAGTTTTCATGAGGCAGGTAAAAGGGGAGGTGAGTGCGGATATATCTGATGTATTTAAGTTCCTATTTGCAACATCTGGACTGTTTAGTGCCCCTCCGCCCCATAACCCCTCCCTTGCCAATTACTTCAAATAGTGAACGGACTACGTTCTGTCATATCATACATTTCGACAGGACACTGCTACATTTGCACTCATTGGCCACTGGTCCACTCTCGCCAGCCTGATCAGGAGTGTACTTTGCTACTTGCTGAAGGGGAAACAGTGGGCAGGATGGGCTGGGAACAGGCTGGGTGTCACTATTGACACATATTGTTATATCCTGCATTAACACAGTCACATTTCACCTATTTTCCCTCCGACAGTTTTCACCACACATCAACACCCCTCCCTGTGGCCTGACGATTTGTGTTGCAGTCAAAGGAATCTCAGTACTGTCCATCTTCAGTGTGGTTATGCTCCCTCCCTCATTTCATACTACAAACCCGAGAGTTTCGGCGTATGGGGGCCCTCCACTGGACACTGCTTAGAGTGTGGGGTATTGAAAGCTGCAGGGACCATGACAGTAATGACAATGATGTCATTTTCATGGTTGTTAGATCTCCTTGTGGCGCACATGAGTAGAGTCCATACGTAGTCGTCAGTGGACTGTTGTTGGGCCACTCTAGGAGTAATGAGGTAGCTCTGATCTCGGTTAGATAGCCATCAGACCAGTGCGCTGGGCTGCACACAGCGCCAGTACAATTGGGAGCAAAACATAGGTCCTTATCGGCCTAAATATCCTTGGCATCTTGTACAATTTTTTGCCACCCCCTGCCCCCACAGCCACCGTTCAATTTCATTTCAAGTAGTGGGCCAAGGACATGTCTGCAATGTTTATTTTTTTTCCAGTAAGGTCATAGGGGAAGCCCACCCGCTCCCCGCCTACGTTCTCACCTGCTCAGGTGCTCAGATGTTCGCCACTCGCAGTCACAGTTGTCCTTGATTACTTCCTTTTGAAGCCCACCGTGTTGTTCCTCAGGGTTGCTCGGTGAGAATGCAGAAGCGCAGCCTTGGCTGCCTCCTCCTGTAGACGCTGAAAACCCTTCCTAAACACTGGTGCCCTTCCCACGGGTTCACTCTGCAGGCCGGGGTCCTTTCAGGAATGGTGGGCGTGGTTTCAGACCAATAAGCCTCCAGGAGCAATGGTGTGACCTGTGGCGGCAGCAGTAGCGGCAAACACACGCGCCCTTCCTTCAGGCAGTTCATTTACTTGTAGATACTTAGGATCTTGAGGACTGTTACAGTGCAGCAAACCACAGATACCAGTAACTGCAAACGCATATGACGCTTGTGTCTATGGCTGTAAACCAAATCAGGACCAACTGGATATACCGGATGTCATAGATATATTAATATCACAAGGGACTTCGGTCATCGGACATCAATTATAAAATAATGGTAGAAAAGGAGCAAGTACCTCCACATGCATCCAGGGTGTGAGCGATATCCAGGGTCATACGCCCACAGAAGGAATTAGAGGTTAACAAGGCTGTACTGACAAAAAGGATTACAGGGCTGTTTTTATACACCCTCCTCTCCCTCACAGGTCCAAGGGGGAATTGCTTCATGCAGGTAGACAGACTGCAGGAACACCAGGAGCCATCAGCAGCAAGGAGACAGTAGCAGCCCTTAGCAGCAGGGATACTCAGAGAACCAAGAGTCAAGGGCCCAGATTGTGGACAAGGGCCCAGTTTGTGGAACAGTCTTCCGCTAAATCTGAGACAAGCCAACTCCCTGATGACCTTTAGAGCAGGTCTCAAAACTCATCTTTTTAAATAAACCTTTGATTTTGATTATTTTTGTTTGCTGTATCGTATTGTTAACTCTGCTGGTCCTCCTGGCATTCTGAGTTTCATTTCTTTGTTCCATCTGCGCTAGCATACGATTTGGTTCGTTGTGTGTGTGTTTATAAATACTTCAAAATTCAAAATTCAAAATTCAGTCAAGTCATCATCGGAGGCGATCTCCCTTATAGAAGTGTGAAGATAAAAAGTAAAGAAGTACAAGAGGGCCTCGTGGGTGAGCTCCCTTGTTACAGTGAGAGACTTAAAATATATGAGAGACACCAGAAGGATAAAGAACTGTTTCAAAGTGATTTCCCCTGTACTGAGAACCAAGCGAAGCGTGAATAATGCCTCAAAATTGTTGTTTAAAGGTTTCTGGGATGAAATAAAGAGACTTGTCGAGAGTTGAGAAAAAAACACCAAGAAACAGTTGACGGGAATATAGTAGGAAGTAATTATCCTGGTCTAGGCCTAATTGGAAAGTCAGACACTATTTTAAGAGACTGCTGTTAAGTCAACCTAAGACTGAAGTACTTCACCAGGAGAAAGGAGGTATATTTCTGGTGGCTAAAATAGAACTTTATTGAATGCTTTTTGCTTTTCTTTCTTAATGGCATGGATAGAGTAGTTGAGTAGTTGGTTTGAACAGAGGACGGTATTTAAGTTTCTTTTGACTTACACCCTGACAAGCACCTAGATTGAGGTAGGGACACTCCCCTCTAGAAATAGGGAGAGATGGGTTTATTACTTAATTTAATAAAAGTCTAAAGCCAAAATGTCACCACTGTGTTCCCATTCTCACTCTACAACACCACATTGCAGACTCCTATCATGCATGGTGTAAGTGGCATTCACAGCAAACTACCCACAAATCTTGGTGTCAAACCTGTGCTGAACCTCCCAAAATATCGCCAACTTCGTTTCATGCCAGGTGATCTGCATTCTTCCCCTTAGATATCACTGATTCTTAGCATGCCAGGAAATCCACACTGTACCCCCTAAATATCCTCGCTTCCACCCACGCAAGTGAAGGCAAACCATATCCAGTGTTACGGGAGTAGGTGTGCTGCGTGCAGCGTGGACCTTAACTTCATAGGACCCTTCCTCTGATGTTGTCACTGCCGCCTCATGCGTGGAGTGTTGACACTGGTGCCTTGCTGTAGCTCCTGTCTTGTGCCATATCTTTCCTCCTCCAGACAGTGTTCACCTCCATAGCTCAACATCTCCTGCTACCTGGTAGTGTGTCACTGGCTGCTGACCGCTAGCACTGCCTAGCAGTGCCTGGTATTCCTCCACAGCCTGTTCTTCTGTGGCTTTCCTGTTGGGCTATGTTCCCACGTCATCTGCCATATTAGAACTTCCACGCCTCTACACCACCACACAACCACATTACCCAGAGTCCGGATCCAGACTCACCCCACCAGACTCAAGTGCACCATGGCTGGAACATCGACCAGCACTCCCCAAGGTGAGGCTGAGGGCTGTCAACTTCTCAGTTGCAGAAGGCACCATCCTGGGTGAGCAGGTCTTTGTTAATATGATGCCATTTTGTTCCGGAGAAGCAGCTTGCAATGTGTGGCTGTCAAGTCAGAGGGGGTGCCAGTCCATACAGTGGACCATGCAAAGAAGCGCTAGTACAACCTCAGGATCTGTAGCCAGGTGAAGGTAGCCCTTGAGGCAAGTGAAGCCGAGGATGTAGAACTTGCAGGCTGCTATTAGGCATTACCGCTTCACCTCTAGATCCTGCAGAGGATGAATCCAGCGGTCCATGACCTTATACTGCAGGCATGCATCCAAGCTGCTGGTGAGTAATCAGAGGTTAAACATGTCCACAGACATTGCTATGCCCTGCATGGGTATATCATCTAGTTAATGCTTTTCATGACATGTCTATTGCACAATACCTCACTAGCATGCTGGGTCTTGCTGACTATGGAGGAAGGGGATGGCACACATCTGGGAAGTGGATTGCGGTAGGCATGTGACCTGTCAGCTTCTGGGCTCAAAATGTACTTTTATGCATGCACTGTGAGGCTGGCAGCAAGGTCTTTGACAGGAACGATAGCCAGATTGAGATGTCGAGTCCATATGAGGTACATTCATGAGGGCTCTTCTATGGGTTCTTCAATTGTATGTGATGATGGTATCAGCTACACTCAGCAGCTGAGACTGATACATAGGCATGAATGTCTGGTCGTGTCACTATAGCACATCCAACTATCCGAATCAACATTGGACCTTGTCACGCCACTGAATGAAGGGACATATATGGTATGTCATCATGGCATATGTTCGTGTTGGGAGCAAGAGCTTTGCTGCTTAGTCCTCAGCAATGGATGCATTTAGGTGTTGCATGCTTTCATGTTAGACTGTCAGGGGTGCAAATTGCTGGGTGTGGCTTGATGTATATGTTTATATGTTGCTACACACACAGGTGGCCAGGTGGCCATTCTTTGTCCATGCATACAGGATACAATTGGGTCACTGCTTCATTCGGATGGTGATGTGAAATGAGTCATTGTCATGTTTCTGTGGCCACACATCGATGTGCTATGTTCACATGTGCACGTCTCATCATTGTGATTTCTAGTTTTGCTTTCACCTGTGAGTCTGGATTCCATGATTTTCTTAGAACATGGGCCTGTATGAGTGAGACATTTGCTTGTTGATTAATGCAGGCACCATGCTCATGATAGAATTGATGGGAGTACACATGCATTGGTACAGATGATTGATACCCATTTCCTTTGTTACCTTTTCCACAGTTGCAGCAGTGTACCAAGAGTGCATGGCGTTTCTGTGGAACTGCATGGCAGGGACAAGGCCTCCAGGCTCAGGCACATTCCCTGTGCACACCCGGGTGGGTCCTCCTCAACAGAAGGTGATGTGCCTGGGGGAGCTCTTCACAATGAGGAGACTGCTCCTCTGGAGAACACAGTGGCCCTGATGCATGGAGATATCATGGAGATATCATGAGAGGCATCTGAGTTGATGGAGGAGGAGGTTTTTGCAACCCTGCCCACATTGTCAGGTGGGGAACTGAGGGGATGTGCAGGCTGCACACCTGGCCCTGAGACAGGAAGCTGGGCAATCCACAGTGGAGGTGGCAGCACAGACTCTACTACCAGGGTCATCTGCTGCAGATAGGTGGCTTGAGGTTGCTGCGTCTAAGCGTGATGCTGTGCAAGCATCTCATGAGCTACTTGTAGAGCATCACAGGAAAATGGGGTTCCTCTTGTCCCAACTGGCAGCTGCACTGTTCTCCGGTGCCCATTTTGGACAGGACAATGCAATTGTCCCATCATCCTCCTGCGCTCTGTGCCTCAGTCAATTTCAATTGAGGCCTCCACGCCAGCTACCACCATGGCCTCCTGTTCCCCTATCCCACCATCGGCCAGTCTGGATGTGCCTGGGCCCCTGGTGGAGGTGGAAGTCTGTACTGTGGCAGATAAGGTGGTCACTGTTAGGGATGATTCTCAGAAATGTGCTAATTTCCCCTACTTTTGAGACCCTCAGCAACTTTGCTGGATTTAGAGGACTTCATTTTTTTTAACGTTGAGAGAGTGAGAACCTTTTTCCCACTCTCCAATGTATTTTAATGTGATTTTGTACACTGTGTTTCTTTTGCTTGTGGAGTCTGACAAACTCCATAGGCATCATCTTTTACATTGTGTCAAACAGCACCTTCAGTGCAGTGACACGGTGAGTCTTTCAGATTTCCCAAAGGTTTAAATACCTTCTATGGAATAAACTACAGTTTCCCAGAGCAGTAAAGTGAAATTGACTTTACTTTCATTTGTAACATTCTAGACCCAGCACACACTATCTTACAATTGGGTGTGGGAGGCGTTACTTGGTGTCCCCTTTCTCTAGATTCGCATGTAACATATTTATATTACCCTTTCCTCACTGAATACGCGTAACCCACTCGCGCTAGCAAAATTGCGTGTAAAACTCCCAGCACACCCCTCGGAATATGCGTACCCCACTTGTGCCAGCAAAAATGTGTGCTGGTGCGAGCAGGGTATGCGTATTCCGAGGGGTGCACGGGGAGTTTTACACGCATTTTTGCTGGCGCGTGCGGGGTATGCGTATTCCGAGGGGTGCGCAGGGAGTTTTACACACCATTTCGCTAGCACGAGCGGGGTATGTGTATTCTGAGGGGTGCGCAGGGTGTTTTATACGCTATTTGGCAGTGTGAGCCCTCCCAGATGTGCCCCTCTCCCCATGCCCCGCAGTCAGCCCACACCACAGGGGACCACCACACACCCCTGGCCATGCCCCGCAGGCAGCCCATCACCCCACACCATGCCCCTCAGGCAGGCCACATGGCACCATGCACAGGGTAGCCCTGACACATGTGCCCCACCCCACCCCCATTGACGGGCACCTGCCAGCAGGCCCTGACACATGTCCCCCACCCCAACCCCAGTGACGGGCACCTGCCAGCAGGCACTGACACATGTCCCCCACCCCCTTTGACGGGCACCTGCCAGCAGGCCCCAACACATGTTATCCACCCCACCCCACCCCCAGTGACGGACACCTGCCAGCAGGCCCTGACACATGTCCCCCACCCCACCCCCAGGGATGGGCACCTTACAGCAGGCCCCGACACATGGCCCACCAAACAATATGTCCTAGCAAAACAGACCCATGTCCCAAATGCCAACCCAAATCCCCCCTGCCCTCCAGTACAAGCACGCAACCATCCACTGCACCCACTCCCAAATTACCCATGCCATGAGAGTCTTAAAAGAACCATCATGGCCATCCATAAATGTACAACAGAGCCACACAGTGGCAACACATGACTGAGGCAATGCTCATAGAGACATGCACTAAACCAATGAGAGTGCACAACACCAATAATGAAGGTATATGAAATGTATTCAAAAACGTAATGAAATAACAATGAAAATTCAAATTTGCAAAGTAAGAAATAATGAAAGAAAAGAATAATAAAATAAAATACAATGCAAATCAAAAATCCACAACAAGAAAAAAGAAAAGTGGTCCATTGCCAATGTCCATATAAAGTAAATACATTTTTTAAAAAAAACATTGATCCATGGGCTGTCCAAAGAAAAAAAGTATGTACAAGTGCAGAACTATATACAATGGAAGTCCAAAGAGTGCATGATCCACAAACAAAAGGAAACCTACAAAAAAGTCCTAGGAATAAAAAACTATTTACAGAAATTGGAGCAATGTCCATGAACTCCAAATAAAAATATAAAACAAAGGAAACCTAACCCTAAAGAACTATGTACAAAGGCGGCGGGCAAGTCCTACGGCTCACTTCTTGATGTTCCGGGCCAGGGCATCATCGAACTCCACATCGATGTTCCGAAGGCGGCCCTCTTCCCTGGCCTGGAGATCTCGCAGGGATGCATCCATGGCTTCCTCCAACTCCCTGCGAGTTGCCTCAAGGCACTCAGCCGGCCTCAATGCCCTGCGAATGGAATTCTCCGCCCTGACCATAGTGAGCCATGCCCTCTCCACCCACCGCCACTCGGCATCTATTTGCCGGCCCAACTGCTGCCACACGGAAGACACACCCAGTCCAGGGTCCTCCTGCCCCTCGGCCGATGCATGCCCCTGGGGTTTTGATGTCCCCGAGCCATGATGCCTCCCACGCTGAGCCTGCTGCTGCCTCTGACGCAACTGCCTCTGCCACCACAACGGCCTCTGGGCTGATGGAATCCCCCAGCGCCGTCGTGCACGTGCCCTGCCTGATGATGCCGGCATATCCTCCATCTGCTGGGGTCCAGTTGGTGGGGTGGCCACCCCTGCTGGACCTCCGACTCCCGACTGTGGTCGGGATGGGATCTCCACCAGGTTGGCTGCGTTGGTTGGGGCAGGTCCACAGGGGATCCTGGTGGCATCTGGGCCGGAATTCGGCACAGAGATCGACTGGCGTATAGTGTGCACAGAGGAGGAGAGGGCCGCAAGACATGCCGACACATGGAGGAAACCCCCGACCATGGTCCCTCCCAACTGGGACACGTTGGCACACAGCTCTTCGTGATGACATGCATGGTCTCCCCAGGAAGCACACACATCATCATGAATGTCACGTGTGCACAATGCGACACCAATCAGGATGGACTCAATCCAGTCACGGGTCCCCACGTTCGCAGGTAGAGCAGTGCTAGATGACGTGGACCTCCCCCCCTACCTGCAGACGGGCCTGGGATGGGGCATCCCTGCTGGTGCATGGTGATGCAGTCACAGTGTCAGGGACAGTGGCATGCACAGGCCCCTCTGCAGCAACCTGTGCTGCCTCTGCACCTGGACTATACCACCTGCACCAGTGGTACCACCCCCACCATGTCCCATGTGCGGCTCTGTAGTGGCCTCCTCCTCCTCCATATACACCACCAACCTGGATGGCTGTGCACCGTCTTCCGCAGTTGCAAGCACCTGTAGGGGCTCACCCGCCCCTTCCACTGCAGCCGTAGTGGCAGACGCAGCATCCTCTTCTTCACTCGCCGCTGTGTAAAGGGAGAACACAAGTATCAGGGTACTGTACAATAGTCCCCTAGACACAAAGCAATAGCATATGAGTGGCACTGTCAAATGCCACTTCCATCATGTCCCTCCACAACACATGGGTCAGTGCAGGCAACACACATGCAGGAACAGGCATGGCACATGCAAAGTACATGTGCATCCATGTCCAAGGCACCGTAGAAACATCCAATGGTGGGCTGAAACTCTCATGCATCATGGGACATGCTGATCACATGCACACATATCACCGTAGGGTCATGCATCTGGCCCTGTATACCCCAAGACACAGTGGATACAAGGATGACTAGGCTGTATCAGTGGATGAACACATCACAGACTTGTGTCATGCATCCATGGTGTTTACCAGTCACTCACACACTACTCAGACTCAAGGACATGTACACCATGCATGTCCATGACAGCAGCACCCATCTCTCATAGCCCAGACATGTCCAAGTACAGACACAGGCATGCATACACGCGTACATTTGGCATGCTGCTCTGCATGATGCATTGTGACACATACACTATCCATGTGGGTCACACCTGAATGCACTCACATGCAGCACCATCATGTCCCTGCACACACACATCCATATATGACCCATGTCACACATACAGCCAAGTAGCTAACTACCACCACACTGCAACATGCACTGTTTTAAACAGGAATGCATGGGCAATTACCGCTCGACTCCAGACGCGACTGCAATCTGAGTATCTGGTGGTGAAGCACTGGGCGAATGTGCTCCAGGACCCTCCTCTGCTGGGTGGTAAGTAGGACCCGGCATCTAAGATGTGCCGGGCCTTCTTGAGGGTCCTGGTCTTATATTCCTCCCAACGCTTCTGGACGTGTTTGATGTCGTGGGGTGCCACCCCCACTGCGTTGATGGCACCCACTATATCCGTCCAGATCCCCCTCCGTCCTTCCTTGTCTGCACGTGATGGTGCGAAGAGGGCATCATAATGCCCCAGGGCTTGCTCCACCAGGACGCCAACTTCATTGGCTTTGAAGCTGGCAGCGCTCTGCCTCTCTGCTTGGGGGTGTGGTTGGGCAACTGGGTCCTGGGGCTGGGCTGTGGAGTGATGGAACACCAGTCGGGAGTCTTCTGTTCCAGCAGGGGTGGTCACAGCAACTGGACCCCTGCAGATGGCAGATGTGCAGGCACCAAATGGCAGGGCACGGTGGCAGCAGTCAGGCAGCAGCAGATGGCTCGTGGGAGGCTGCACGGGACTCTGGGGGGCAATAATTTTGGCCTTCTGGGCAGGAGCGTGGTCTTCTGTGTGTTGTCGCGTGGCCAGCTTGATAAGGAGTGATTTGTCACGTGAAAAACAGCACATTTGCGTGAATTCCGAGGAAAGGCCCTTAGCGCTTAAGCACGTATGTGACCTAACACGCGTGGGCATTTCTGTCAGCACGGGTGCATCCGCACGTGCAAAAAAATCATGTCCGTGTGTGAATGTGTGTAATTCGAGGAAAGGGCCTAAGCGTGTAAGTGACATTATGCGTGCAGATGTTGCCTTCAGCACGGGTTAAAGGTGATTGCGGGCCAGAAGTCCACTGTACGTGCTGTTTGTGGAGACCGACACGTGTGTTTACTCTACTAGAATTACACACAATTACTTCACAGCGTCTGTAGTCCGTACCTCTTCTTTTGGCGGGGTGTTGCCCACACGTACAAGCGCGTGTTTATTTTTTTTTCACACAAGTCAGGCGGTGTGTTGCATATGCTATTTTTCCCACTGTGGTTCCTCCTGTGCATCGCGTACCGTTTTCAAGGTCATAGTAGCCCATGTGTTCCACGCATATGTGTTTTTTGTGTCCCTTGGTGCCACACCGTACTGCTGGAGGTAAAATCCACGCATGTGGGCTACCGGGGTCGCGTGCACATATTATTTTTTAATTTCAATTTCTTGTTCTTATATTTTGTCATTTTTTATTTTTTTATTATTTTTTTTCTTTTTTGGAGGTGACTGAGCATTGCGTGGCCCGTCATTTTTCCCCAGGGGTCACAGACAGCCTTGCAGGCGCACTGGGGTACCTATTCCATCAAGTACCCTGCCCCCTTCTAGCCAGTTGCCCAGAGCAATTGTTGAGTGAACCTCCCATAGCCCATTTTCCATTGGTGCCATGGTTGGGAGGCCACCAAAGGCTAAGGGGGGCAAAGCTGGGCATCCACTCAGGGCTGGGCTTGGTCAGGCACGTGGGCGCTTGGACCAGGGAGGACAGGGAGTCCAGGGTGGCCAGGTTGGCTAAAGGTGGGGATGAGGCAGGGGTGCCCCTCTGGGGCAGGATGCCCAGCCACGTGCTGGTGCAGACATGCCAACACCCCCTTTGGCTCCTGATGATGCAGATGTTGCATCACAACCTAGCACACATATCACCCAACAGCAATTTACATCTGCTGTCACCGGACCACCGGTCGTGGTAGCTGCAGGTGCAGCGGTGGGCACCTCCACCTGGGCTCTGGGTCAGGCAGCACATGTTGCGATGCGTGACAAGGACTCCCAGGATGATTTCCATTTTGTCTGGTGTTTGGGTCACGTGTGTCCACTGCAGCTGCGACTGTGGCACACGTATCTGAGGCAGTTATGACATCTGCTGTTCCAAGCAGCCGGGTGGTGGTAACTGCATGTGCTGATGCAGCCAACACCACCCTGGCAGTGAGTCAGACCCAAGCCAGACCTTCTGTCCTCATACCAACACCCACTGCCTTGGTCCAGTCCACCAGTGCCACTGCCCCCACTGATCAAGGCCACATTGCCCACTCAGGGTCAGTACCTCCGGCCAAAAGGAGGAAGCGCACTTCTGCACAAGAGGCTGGGATGCCAGACACAGCTCCGGCCTGTCAAGGAAATAGCCTTTCTGCTATCAGGAACTGGACTTCCATGTTGACTACGTGTCGGAACACCAGCGCAATATGCTTGTGGGACCACTGTGCCATACAACCCATCACCAGTGTTGGGTCTACTGGCAGAATGTTGCAGATGGTGTGACAGCCATGGATTCCAGGTGCGCACGGCTCAGGACTGCTACAAGCGTTGGAATGACCTCTGACACAGTGCAAAACAAAAGCGTGCCTCCAATTATTCCATGTCTCTGGTGACTGGTGATGGGCCACCACCAGAGGAGGATGAACTCACTCAGTATGAGGCGATCGCTTCAGAGTTCATCCCGGAAGAACAAATCCATGGAGTGGGAGAGAGGAAGGATTATGATGCATCATCTGGTGAGTATTGATGCGTTTAACTCAATGACGTGTGTGTTTGGAATGTGTGTCCCTCCAAGCTACATCTTGGCTCCTTCCTTTCTTCAATCACCCTCTATACCTGTGGTGTGCACCAGGGATCTGACCTCTCAGCCTGACTATACAAACAGCACCTGGCAGCTCTCGCCTACTGCATTTTCATTTTCTGCTACCACTTCCAGTGCTATGCTTATGACAACCAACTAATTTCCAGGCTGCCCTTGGGCAACTCTTTCCCTCCCTTATTTCTGATAGCCTCATTGCCATTTGCAATTGGTGTACTGCAAACAATCTCTGTCTAAATGCCAGCAAGACTGACATCCTCCTCATCGGTACACCTTCACCATCCTTTCCCCTCAATCTCTGGCCAGCCCTACTTGGCCCTTCTCTTACCTCCACCTGCAAGGCCAACAACCTCTGGGTCACCTTTGACTCAACACATTCCTTTTCCACACATATTTCTGACGTATCTTGAGATAGATTAACTTCTTCAAATCCTCATGGGTACTGTGGCATTCCTATCGTTCAACTACATGCTCACAGTCTCTCATGCTAGGTTTTACTCAAGGTTGGAGTACTGTGACAGGCTCTTCAAATATTCCACCTGCCTCCACAATCCACCCTCTACCACTAAGCCAGTAAAGGACTGCAAGACTTGTCCTTGACTCATGCCCTTGGATCCTACCTTTACAGCTCTCTAATCCTTTCATTGCCTACCAGTAGATGCAAGGATGATACTTCAGACCCTCTGCATTGTGCACAATGATTTTTTGGGACTAGGTGCGAAATAGCTGCAACAATCCCTCTGCAAATTTCCCCCCTCTTGAGTCCTTTTCTCCTCCACCTCACACTCCCTCCAGGTCAGTTGTAAATTGAATGGATTAGCTGGGGGCAGATCTGTGTGTATGGCTGGGTACTCCCTTTGGAACAGCCAACTGGTCATGTTGAAACCTGAGGAGAAACATCTCTGCTTACAGTAGCAACTCAAGACCTTCCTATTTGCTCCTGCATTAGCCCCTCTTCTCCCCAGCTGAACAGTTTCCTCTGTCGACACTGTGCCCCTGCACACACTCTGTCCTTCGGGCTCAGGTACCTGCTCACCCTGCCTCCCTGCTGCACTGCCTCCATGCCTCCAATTGCAATGGGTGCTGTGCGTGTACCCATACAGTCCCCCACTGTTCATCTGTGCTCATCAGATTTGCCCTATACAAATTGTCTTGAACTTGCCACTTGCTGGCTGCACTGCCACCTTTTGAATGCCTATTCTATCATTGTACTTCATTTTCCTTCTTTGGTCTCCTCTGTTTGGCACATTCCCCTTCTCCCCCTTCCAGGGACTTCAGCCCTTTATCCCTTCTCCATGCAGTTGCATGTTCTCAATGTCACTGTGCCCAGTATGATAGTTGTTTCAAATTCCTTTTCTCCCTTGTCCCACTCCCTTAGCTTGTTTGCGCTCTGAGCCACTTGTATACGAGTGCAATCTTGATGTCACATCATGTAATTTACATCCTTTGTCCTTGCTGCAGTGTGTCTCACTCTGACTGTGTTGATGGCAGTGGGTCCCTATGCACATGTGTGCACAACCATGTTTCATGTGCATTCCATGTATGCCCCTAGGTGTCCTTGACCACCTGCTCATTGTAGTATGTGCCCAGAATGATCCAAGTGTCATCCCATTTGGACAGCCATGTCATGCTCACTGTAGGTCTGTGTGTCATTGCGCACAACTTCAGGCTGTCCACATCTGTATTATGCACATAGCTCCCCCTGTTACAGGCCCACTGCCTCTTTTCAACGGGTGTTGTCTTCTACATGCATGGGCGCACTATTTATGGTTCCTCGTCTGTCCTCCATCATGTCCACTTCTCATTGGCTGTAGTGACATTTGAAAGACGAAATGCAATAGAGGCATGCCTACACTTTCTGGCAATGCACAGTTCTGTGTGGATCATGTCATTGCCATGCAGTGCATCCCTGCTATTGCCAAGAGGCTGGGTGTTTCACGGAAACCATGCTACATGGTGCATGCCATTTGCACATGATGGCTGCAATTGCCATTACACTGCCGTCATGTTTGGAGATTGTCATCACTACGTACGTGTTGATGTTGTAAGTTGAGGGGCTACACATGCACTGCACCAAACACACCCACTCCTGTGCCAAGTTAAGCCCTTCAACATGCAAACACAATGCTGCTGTGTGATGTTGACCTGACATGTATGTACCCATGTCCATCCTTTCACTGTATGGAAAGGCACTGGCGTAGGTGCCTCCTGTGACACATGTACTGTGCATAGTTGATGGTAGTTGAGTGCTGCACATGAACATGCATGTTACATGTATCATGGTGTGTTTGGTTAGATTTCTAGCTGTGGCTATTTGTGTGTTCACACATGCTTATGCTAGGTGCCATCTCTTTGTTGCCATCTCTCATTTCGGCATTGGATATGTGCCTGCTAGAGGTTGTGTGTGATGCAGGTGATGTGCAACATGCAAGGCATGTGTTTCCCTAATATTTGCATACATATTTTTCTGCTTTTGGGATACCCTTGCATTGCAATGCCACTGGATGTATGTTTGGATTTGAGTTGCCTGTGACATAGCTGTTTCAGTATTTGGCTGTCAATGTTGTGAACTGTATGTGTGTGGTATGTGCTATTGACATGAGTGTCCTTGTTTTGTTTATTTATGTTGGAGGTGATGACGCACTGGTGGCAGACGATGAAGATGTCATCCCATACACGGTGATCAGTTCACATGACCAACCAGGTACCAGTGGTGGTCGTGGAGTGGAAGCCCACGAGAACCCACAGGTGTTCCATGCCTTCGTGTCCAGAGCTGACTCTGAGTCTGGGTCTGATGTATCCTCTGACACTATGTTGAGCCGGATCTGCATCATGATATGTCATCACCAGTAAGTGATCCTGTGTTGGATGATCTTCTGTCTGCGACACCTGCAGTAGGGGTCCAGTCAAGGTTGGAATGTCCGCCTGTGATGGTTATGGGTGCACGGTCACACTCAACACCAGTTGGCCATGTTCCTGGGGCATCAGGTCGACGGAGGGATGCAGTCCTGCAGCCGCGTGCGGCACAAACCGAGCAAGGACCACGGCTCCTTGGGCCTAGCAGGTGTGGTGTCCAGCAACGCGTTGGCCGTGTGCCACCGGGGTCCACTGAGTGGGAGATTTCCAGGATTGCCATAGCACAGAAACAGGGGGTAGCAGTTGAGATAATTGCTCAAGGTATGGAAAGTGTGGCCCATTCCATCCTCCACTCTGTAAGGCAAATTGTGCTCCAGCAGCGGGCTACGCAGTCCACGTGCCGCTCACTCAGGCTGGGCATGGTGGCGTCTGACAGGGCGCGCCAGGCTGAAATGGTGGCTCTGCGTCAAGCACTTAATGCTCAAGCAGAGGCACACCATGAAGCCCTGAGGGTGGAACACCAATCCCTCCGATCTACTCTGGCTGCACTCATTATGGACGAGAGTAGGTGGACAGAAGACAGGATGGTGCAGCTTGAAAGAACCATCTCAGCTGAACTCCATGCAAGCCGGGAGTCGCTCCGTTTGTCATGTGAGGCCATGCAGGCAGAACTCTGTCTCACATGTCAATCATTGCAGGAGGAAGCACGTGTGACACGTGAGGTAATGCATGCTGACCTGTCTCATTGCCATGCAGGACCTGGTGAGTCAACTGAGCCACGTCCACCTTCTGATTTCCACATATGTCGGGCTGTGCAGGCGCTGAGCCCAGTGAGTTTTTTTTTTATCTCAACATATACACATGTGGGTGTTGCCATGCACCCTGTACCTCCCCCTCCTGCATGCCCCCCCACCCATGGGTCATATATGGACATTTTTTTTCCTGTAACAATTGTTTTTTTCCAGTAGTATTGTTTTTTTTGCCTGCAAATAACTAGTTTGTCCTGCTTTTTTGGGGGTAAGTTGGTTTATTATTTCTTTGATTTCAAAAACGTTTTTCATTTATTTTTCTTGTTTTTTATGTTTTTTTCTTGCCTTTTTGAAACATTATTTTTATTTTTTTTATTATGTTCATGATTATAAATTTATTTCTACAAAAAAAATTGTTGAATTGATTTTTATGTTCTGCTGATTTTTTCTTTATTGCATTTTCTTTTGTCTATTGTGCATACATGTGACAGTGTGGTGCTTTGTGGTATTGGAAGGCATCCACTATGTGTTCCAGCTGGGCCCATTCAGGCTTGTCTTGTGCATGTGTTTTGCTTGTTGTCCTAACACATATGCTACTCCTGCTTCCCCTTTCCATGGGCTCGCAAGGATTGCTCGGTGTAACAGCATATCACACATGGGCATTGGGCTTCCGTCACATCTGAGGCCAGCCTGCAGTCCTACTTGTGTGTACACCCCTAGTGGGTATTCCGGATGGCTTCTCCAATGTATATCTGCACTTCACTTTGGTGAATATTATGTTGACTGTGCATTTCATCATGTTGCTTATGATAGTTATTATGTATTGACTGTCTATGTTCATGCACTTCCTGCTGTAAGTGGTACCATGCACCCTTTGGCTGTGTACGACAGACCGATGGTGGGAGGGGTCCATGTGCTGACAATATTGAATTGGGACACTTTCACCACAGAGATTTTGATATGCCACATGAAGGCTGCACGCTGAGTTACCCATGTCACCATGCATTTCAATGACCACCCATTCCTTGTTTGCACCATTTTGGCCATCTTGCAGCCCTGGCTAGTGTTTTGATGCCGTTTGAGGTATGACCGTAATGCTCTTGATTTGATTGTCATGTTTGTGTCCTGGACCTTCTCCCCCCTTCCATTCATTGCACTTGGCCCTTGTGACATTCCGGCCAACCAGGATGCTGGAGCCTGCCACCACTACCAACATCCCACAATGGAGGCCCTGTCTAGCCCTGTCCACCAGCCTTCTGGGTCACTTGATTGCCCCCCTGGCTCGCCTGTCCTTGCCAGTCTCCCTCTGTTTCCACCCTTCATCATCACATCCCCTACCCTTCTGCGCCGTTTGGTTTCCCTCTGCCCCTGTGTGTGCTTTCTTTCCCCATCTCCCCCTTTATGCATTTTGACCTTGGCCTCCTCCTCCCTTCTCTCCTCTCTCTCCCTCTCCACCACCATTTACCCTCCTCCTTGTCCTCTGTCTGTCATTTTCCACTACTACCCCAATTGCCATCCAGCATGGTGATACATAGCCGCTTGTTCTTTGCAGACATTTGCCCTTCTGTCTCCGTCCATCCGCCCCCCACCTTCACCTTTTTTAGTATTATTTTGCCACTTAATTTCATCATTAGTCCCTCCACCACTGATTACAGGTCGCCTGTTTCCCCATATACCCTTCTGTGTTTCTTCTTCCTCTCCCCAGCACTATCTTGACTCTTTGTCGACCTACCACAGTTTGTCACTTGTTTTGTTACTCTCCTCATCTCTTCCCTCCTCTTTCCTCACTCCCCTCCTTATGTGACTCCTGCACTGCAACTATTGCCATCAGGCATAGCAATATTGATGCTAGTTTTGTTTTCGAACATTCCCTCCCTAGGCTCTCCCTTATTGTTCCAGGCACTTGTAATATCTACTTAGATTTGATAGTTCATTTTCACATTGTGGACTGTTTGAAGGACATGTAGGAATGTAAAGTTCTTCTCCCTTGTTACCTCCCTCATTGATGAGCGTTGATGAACTTTGTGTGTAGGTCGTATTATGAATTTCTATGATTCAGTGATGGGTCACTGTCTGACATTGTCGATGTGGGGTACTCTGTACATGATATGTTCTGCTGGACAATGGCTGATGCTATGTTGTGCTTCATTTTGAGGTGTCAGGGGATGGGTGTGATTTAACACACAGGGGGGTCCTTGAGTGCAATGTTCACATGTGCTGTGTACAGGACACTGGGACTCACTTCATTTCACATGCATGTATTCGATGCATGTTCCTACTGACAAATACACTTAGGCAACCCCCTCCCCCCAACTACATTGACACCATGCACACAAGTGCACCCAGATTGCCTTCTCGGGCATGCAGTGTCCCGACAATCCATGTTTACTTTTGAGTCATTGATCGTGTACATGCATGACAGGGTACTATTTGGTTGAATGCTTTTTTTTCAAATGATGCTCAAGGGGTTTCCCCAAAGCAATGCGCACTCACTGTGCTGTCCAGTGAGCAGTGTTTGAAATGTCAATTTTCAATTGTCCAATGTGCATGGCAATAGGTATTCTGACTTTTGTTGCTTGCACCATTGGTGGCATGCATTTGTGCCACCGGTTTCATAGTGTAAAGTTTTGGTCAGTCATTTCTTCAGATTCCATGTCAGGTGTAATTCTCACGTGGCTCTTCATGACTATTGTGTCATGTGTTGTGCATATGGTTTGATGTTTTGCCATTGCATACCATGGTATGGTGTGGCAGACGGGGTTCAAGGGTGTTGGGAGGGTTTGGGTGGCATACCAGTACTTTCATGCCCTTTTTAGCAATGAGGGGGAAGCACCTTGAATGTGTTCCCTTTGGTCACATGGGATTGGTTGTGTTTAATTAGCTAGGGATGCACACAATGTGGCACTTCCATGGAAGCATTCTCAGGTTGGTAAGGTTGTGACAGTTAACTGTCCCTTTCTCATCATCGATTGTGACCTGGTATCTGCCAGGCCTGTGTGCACTTCACAGGAGTTGGAGTTTAGGTGAAAAATGTGGCCACAAGCTGGGTACGGGCAGCCTTGCCACATTCCCTTTCCCCTCCCATGCGCAGCGGCCGTGTGTGTGGTTGGGGATGTGGGGGCACCATCGGTACGCCATGCTGTGTTGCAACGTTGTGCAGGACACATACTGCCACAGTGTTCTTGCACACTACTGGGGGTGCATATAGTAGCTGTCCACCAGAGCGGTCAAGCGAGGGGAAACGTGACTTGAGCACTCCGAATGTGCACTCCACTATGGCCCTGGTTGCAGTATGGTTGCAGTATGGGCTGCGTTGTATCTTACCTGGGGTGGTGTGGTGGGGTTCCGTATTGGCATCATCATGTGCACAGGCATTTGTACTCACCTAGGAGCCATGTGTCACCATGCTTCCCAGCTTCCAGGGCCCAGCTCAGGGCGGACATTCTGAATATGAAGCTATCGTGGGTGGACCCAGGATAGTTTTCATAGACAGAGGTGATGATTTCCTTGGCATCGCATACCACCTGCACGTTTTGGAATGCCAGTGCTTGCGGTTTCCACAGATGTGTTCAGTGGTCCTAGGTGGACGTAGTGCCATATGGTGCAATCTATGGCACCAAGCACGTTGGGGAAGTGTGCCACCCTGTAGAAGTCCAGGATCACGGCCTGCCTTTCTGCAGGTGTCTGGGCATGTACATGTGCCTGCGGACTGAGGGGCATGCAGTGATGATTGCCAACACCTGGTGTAGGCAGCATGACCGTGTGGGCTGTGAGACACCCACCACTATGGCAGTTGTCCGCTGAAATGACTCAGTGGCCAAGAAATGCAGTACATTGAGCACCTTCTCCAAGGGGCACAATGCTTGGGAGCACAGGGTGGGTGATGTGAGTTCATCCTCCCACTCCCTGACCAGCTCTAGGATGATATGAGGTGGAAACCTATACCTGCCATAGACCTGGTCATCAGGCATCCCAAACAGGCTGGTGCGGGGCCTGGCTATTCTGCTCCTCCTGTGGTATCCCACGATCACTGCTGCAAGGCACGGGACATTCATCGTAGCTGTAGATGCTTGTTTGTTGTTTGCGCACACTTTCATGCTACGTGGGGGCGCTTCCGTCTGCTTTCGTACGGCGGATGTATTTGTGCGTGTGTGTGTGTTTTGATGTGCATGGGTTTTCCCTATTTGATTCCATGACTACATGTTGTTCACTAGCGTGTGGGTGTTGCGTGCGTTTCCCAGAGGTACTTCCCACGTTACGCATACATTTTCACGTGTTGTTCCCCATTCCCCATGTTTCGCCCCCTTTTTAGGTGTGTGCACGAGAAGTTGTTCCCTTTCCCCGTTCCTGTCGCGCACACGCTTGGAAAGCCGCAGTGACGTGTAAGGTAAGCGCAGATTTTGCGCACATCCCGGGAAAAACACGCGCAGGTCCTTCGATGAATCGCACGCATGTGCTGGCTTTTTCACGCTTGTGCCACAAAATTCAGCGCACATTTATTCCATGAATTACCCCAAAGGTGTTTTGGCTTGGAAGGCAGAGTCATCCACTGGATGAAGGAATCCAAAGAAGAACTTGAAGAGGACGCCTGCTACTCCTGGACCATTTGTTTGCCCAGTGAAAGCCGGTTGCTGTGCTGAAACTCCAAATTCGTATCGACAGAGAAGCCCCTGCAAGGACAACTTCTCCCTTTGAGTTGGTGGGACCAATCAACTACAACGTAAGCCACCTGGACACCCTCTCTGAGCTGGTTGAGTTTCCACTGCCATCGCTGCTGGAACCACATAGCCAGGGAGAGAAACACCAGTTTGTGTGCATTGCTTTTAAGCTGGCCTAGAGCTCTAGGAAGATCCTCTGGACTCACAGGAAGCAGGACTGACTGAGCCTGAGCCCCCTCAACAGAGTGCCGGACCCCAGATGCAAGGAAAGCTCATCTCGACAGCCCGGAACCGTGGTGTTGCTATTTTGGGGTAGACGCAAGGAGCTGAAACACCAAAGTGTCACTTGTTTGAAGATTGCCGGTTGTGAGCGGTGACTGTCCCATTGCAGTGCAGGAGTCCCCAGATGTCTTCGCTCTTGTCCACACGACTGAGGCCCAGGAACAGCAGGATCTGAAGAGCTGCACAGGAACACAGAAGTCATCTGCTGCAGTTTTTCTTCAACCTAAAGGTACTTTACAGTCTAAGAGAACTTACCTCTTGTTGTGTAGCCACTTGTCCTTGTTGTAGACTTGCTTGGCTGCCTTTGTAGAGTTGCTAACAGCTTATTTGTTGTGGCCCTACTTTACATTTCTTCTATTCTACCAAGACTTTAAAACATTGTGAAAGACTTTCTACTTACCTGCAAGAAGTGCTTCAGTTCACCTTGATGTTTGCTAACTTAAACATTGGCTGGCCTGGCTCCCTGAATGACTCTATTCTCCTCTATTTAAGTGTTTTTGCCTTCCTTACAGGAAAGGGTTAACAGACTTATCATTGGGGGGTTATTGTAAGTACTTACCTGCTTAAGAATCATTGTGTGAATGCTTGTTATATTAATGTCCACAGCACCCCAGCAATTGAAGTCACCTGAGGGTGTAGGTAGTGTCTGCGAGTCATCCCAAATGGGTATATGCTAATTTATAAAACTAAGAGTGTGTATTTTGTTAAGTATATTTGTGTGTTGCTTAACATTGCTCCCTTCTAAAGAAGGCTTACTACAACTGACTGTTAAATAAATTAATAATTGTTTAATCAAGAAACCTTGTGTGAAAGAGTTTATTTGGATACTTGCCACTGTGAATCTCTGTGTAACTCCCCTACAGCTCACATTGACCCCTCTTGAGATAAGCCTGGCTCCTCAACCACACTACCAACCTGTGTAGTAAAGACTTATACCAAAGGTTGGGTTCCTATTGCCAGGAGGTCAGGGTTGTTGTAGTGCACCCAAAGGGTAATGCATACAATCTTGCCTAACAGTCACAGAGCCAGGAACATACAGGGAATAATGCTGTGGAGGAACACCAGCACTTGATGCCAGTGCAGATGGTGTACTTCCCTGAAGCAGACTGTCATCCAGTTAGTAGGGGTACCTTTGCTGCAAATTCATTGCCAGGCAACAGGAGATGTTTATGTTGAGGAGGCAAGTAATGGATGGCATGTAGGGGAGGCACCATCACAAGTCTGGGGGTAGCAAGGGATTGTTGTCTGATGCCATTCCTTGTGCAGGGGCACTGTATGTTTGATGTTGATGTCTCATTGTTGGTTGAGTACGTTTTGATTGTGTGTCTAACGGTGGGGGTGCATTTGGTGATGACTGAGATGTTTTATGATGGTGTTTTGGGTCTCTCATTGGGGATTGGTACCCATTTCGTCCTATGTCTTGCCAGATGTTCCACAATGTGGAGATGTTTGGAGTATCTGGAGTATCTGGTGGCAGCTCATTCACCTCTGCCCATTCACTTCTTGGGGTTCAGTTTATAGCGCCTTTCCAGTGCCACTGATGTTTAGTTGTCCCTTGGGCACTCCTTGTCCATGTGGAAGTTCTCACTTTTTGTAAACAAGTATGGCCTATTGCCATTGGGAATGGCGAGAAGGGACGCAGCCCCACTCTTTATCACTTGCCTACAGTCATGACATATCGACTATGTCACCTTTATATGAAAGGACCAAAGTGTAGCTCCAGTGACAGTATGATTGTTTGTTGTTGGGCAGCTGAGTGATCCAACAGATAGGTAGCCCTGGCAAATGGTGACTGTTCTGGATTCAACAGAACTGCTTCCAAGTGATCATGTTGGAGGAGGATGTCTGGCTGGTGTACTTCATGATAGACACAGGTGAGGGGAGTTGAGGTTGGTAAGTGCTCCATATTGGACTGGGCCGAGGGCAGACTTGTGGGTGCTGCCTTGCGTTAAGGGGTTGGGGCACAAATTAGGGGGCTACTGGGACAAGCGCAGACTTATGGTTGCTGCCTTATGTTAGGTGGTTGGGGTGCAGATTAGTGGGGTACTGGGACGAAGGCAGACTTGTGGGGGCGGCCTTATATTAGGGAGTTAGGGAACAGATTGGTGGGGGTACTGGGAAAAGGGCAGAACTTGTGGGTGCTGCCTTACGTTAGGAGGTTGGGGTGCAGGGGTGCTTGGGCGAGGGCGGACGTCTGGGTGCTACTTTATGTTAAGGAGTTGGGACACAGATCAGTGGGGGTACTGGGATGAGCGCAGGCTTGTGGGTGCCACTGAAGGTTAGAGGTTTGTACACCGATTAATGGGGGAACTGGGATGGGTGCGGACTTGTGGGTGCTGCCTTAGGTTTTGAGATTTGGGTGCATATTAGAGGGGGTACTGAGATGAGGGCAGACCTGTGGGTGCTTCCTTACATTAGGGAGGTTGGGGGACAGATTAGTGGAGGTACTGGTATTAGGGTGGACATGCGGGTGCTGCCTTACGTTAGAGGGTTGGGGTGCAGATTTGTGGGGGTACTGGTACGAGGACTTGTCAGTTTCAGGAGAGGAGTGGGAGCAATGGTGTTTGCTGGTAAGTAACCCTTGATTACATGTTTACATGTGTCTGGCGCAAAGTTTATTCTGGTACTAAATCCTTGATTACTGTTTGAAATGGGTCTGGCACAAACGTTATCCAACAACGCTATGTTCTGTTTGAATGGGGGGTTGTTGTCAGCGTCTGGGTGCTACTCGTTTTTCTTTGCGCTGCATGTTTCTGTGCGCATTTTATTCCATAAATTGGGTCTGCCATCGTTTATTTCGTCCACACAATGTTCTTGCTGGTGCTAACTTCTTAGCGTAGACTTTGTACCTTTTTTGTAAATGAGGCCCAATGTATGCAATCCCCATCCTTCGTTCAAACAATTCAGCAAAGTTATTTTTTCTCACTCTGGCTAGACATGCCACATGTTTTAATGTCATGCACAAGTGTTATGTGCATGTACACTGATCTCAAAACCTATCCATGCATGCACTGTTTATGGCTTTTCAAACGAAAAGCTGACTGAGATTCAGGAAAGCTTTTTTTAACCAAAATAATCTGGCCTAATAAATTCAAACATCTTAAAGTGGAACCGTCTTACGTGTTCACTTAGTTAATCATGTGCAGTGGCCTGATTATGTATACAGGACTGATAACCAGATGAAAGCCAAATGATGCTCTATATTTCTATGTGTGCTCTGCATAGTCAATTCTTCTTTACAATGTATAATGAAATGAGTTCATGATTTTTCCAACAAACTATTTTTTTTTAAAGATTAAACAAATTACGTATGCAAACAGTTTAATTGGCTGGATCATCACAATATGGCACACTTTCAACTCTCACGTGGATTGGGTAACTCTATATATAGTCCATAGAGTGGGATTTCATTGCATGACACAGAGATGCCACTTGTTCTTACAGTAGTTGTGATTTCGTTTCCATCCTTCTTCTTCAAGGTTGTGTACTCTCAAGAACTTCAGAGAGTGAATGCTCGGTTGGTTATGAACATACTTCCAGAGCTCCCTGACAGGTATGCATTCAATGTCTTTTATGAGAATGGTAGCCGTCATGTGTCATGCACCCTAAGACAGATCAATATCGTGTAAGGAAGAACGCATATCTTCAAGGGGAAATCATTGATTATTTACTGAAGTGGAACATATTACAGTTCAGTTCCTTATTAATGCAATGCTTACACGGGAGTGCACGTCGGAGGTTGTCAGCCAGCATTGTAGTGCCTATTTTAACAAGAAATCGATTTGTTGGTTTTGGATGGGCAATTGTGAAATGAAAATGTGAATTTCATTCATTGCTCTTTGTGCAAACGTGTGTTCGAACCAAATATAGTAGACTGTGATCTAACTGATTATGTGTAGTCAATATGTATTTAAATTAAAACAATTACTAAGAAAGAACAGTTGGCAGAAGTAATTAATAACATAATAAAAACAGGTAAAAGGTCACTTAATAACACCAGTAAAAAGAGCATATGACGCATTAGCACTTAGAGGAGAGTTGAAAGCCAAATTACTCGAGTCAGGTTTCAACAAAACCCCGTCCCATTCTGTATATGCTTGGTGGATGCTCTCCTCTTTGTAGACCTAATTTAATGTAATGCTATGCACAGTGTGATGTCAGAACACAGAGCGCCCTCTGAGCCATGGGCCCACCACAAGATGGCAGCTCCTCACTCAATGTGGAAGTAAAATCAGCCACTCCAAGGGACACGTTGCTTCCCAACTTGCTTTCGAGTTTCATTTGTATCTACTGTTTTGGTGATTTTCCTGGACCTCAACACCTGGCAACTTCTGTTCCTGCTCTTGGCTTACCCTTTGGTGCTGTATCTTCCAGTTTGGATGTGAACCTATCCTTTCTCCTTTGAGTTGATAGACTTTTGTTTTGGGGATTGAAACCTGCATCTGTGTATTCTATTATGCCCATCTCTTGGTCTACTGTTTCCATTGTTTGGATCCTGATCACACATGTGGCTCATGAGCTTCATAATGGCATTTTTCAGGTTACAAAAGTCTTGAGCGGGTAACTCCTCACATTCTATGTCAGTGGCACGATTTTGCAAACTACATTTCCCAGACTATATGGAGTGTGAACAAAAAATGCCCACTTATGCTAATTGCGTCATCTTGAAACCAGACCCAACTACTTAGAAAACAGCTATTCTGAATACAAACACATTTTTGTATGGCATATAAATCAGTGCAGCATTGACTTCGTCTAGAGAGCTGTCTAAACATGTGTAATATTCTTGATAAACTGGTTGCCACTTCTGTTAACATCCAAGCCCAAGTCCAGTTCTGTTATCAAATTCAAGCTTTTTTGGGGGCGGGGGATTGAACAAAATATGAAACAGTACCACTATTGGGGGGATAGCACACAAAAACAATCATATGACAATTGCTCAAAGTGTTTAGCACATTGAATCCACTTCTCTCTGCACCAGTGGTCTATTTCACTGCAAACCAATCACGCTCCTGGAGATGAGAGACCTTATTACAAATTGCAGTGTTGAGTCCATGTATTACGAGCTGATAAATACTTAATTTGAATAATCTTTTGTTGTAGATGCCCCAAATCAGACCTGTCTCAGTACACTTATCGCAAAACTCTCGTTCAACCTAACTATTGCTATATTCACAACATACCATCCCGTTTAACATGATAGCTAAAACAGCAACTAAATAGCTTCAGTTGTGTTTAGAAGAATTTCAACTGATTGGATATTGGAGGTGTGCGTTTTGCCATAAAAGAAGTAAATGGCCTGTTTGGAGGTCATGAACAAGCTCTCCTGGATGTGGACCAGGGCAAAACAGCCCCCTCTGCTTCAGCACATAAGTGAGGTGGTGATGGAGTCTCAGCATCTGCCAAACTACTTTAGAGTAATGGTACTATCATTACATTTGAACCATCCACATTTCTTTTTAATATATGTAGTGTAGTGACCTGCATTGGTTGTGGCTCCTGCGTGGTAGATACAAAAAAACCCTCTTTTTGTTATGCTACAGTCTATTTGTTTGTTTGTTTTTAGTGTTCACTTGTTTTTGACTAATGTTCTTTCTGTTGGCTTGTTGTACATTTCTGGAGCAGTTAGATACCTGTTAGCGTATTCTAACTGTCTATTTTTTGTTATAATTAAGTGGTATTGATGTATCTGTTTGGTTGTTGCAAAATATGGGGGCAGTTAGATACCTGTTGGCGTATTGAAACAGTTTATAGTTTTTTAATTGAAGTTTTGTTAATGTTTAAATACAGATGTGTTATTAAATTTTGGTTTTAAGAAGATTAAATAAGTGTTTGTAAGATTTGCTGGTAATCTATGCTTTAGAGTAATGGTACCGAATGATCGAGCGATCCACATTTCTTTTTAATATATGCAGTGTAGTGACCTGCATTGGTTGTGGCTCCTGCGTTGTAGATTATACCTATTGTTGTGAAGGTTTTCTTACCAAGTGATACTTGTCCATGTGTGAATCCAGTCAGCTTGCAGTTGTTTTTGGTACCATCTGCATTGTAACGTAGAAGCATTAGTATTATGCATTTACTATGTTTTTGTATTAGTAAGGTGGAGTGATTATCTGAATTGAAGGTAGTACATAATCTACCATGGTTTGCATTTTGTAAAAGTTGCTGAAATTGAACAGATTCACAATTAGGTGTGGATACATACACGAAGCGCTCATTAGGGATGTGTTCCTGTGTCACATTGTTGCAGAGAGTGCATGTATGTTTCCACATGTATGAAATCTGGAAAATGTCATTTATAGGTATGTTTTTGTTTTCAAGTACATGTAGTAAGTACATTAGACATTCTTGTGGATTTTCTTGTTAGTTTATAGTGAATTTAACCATTCCAGCACAGTAGTCCAATTCTTGTCTTATTCCATGAACACTATACATGTTGTCAGGATTTTCTGTTGCGTTTCTATGAAGTACTAACATTTGCAAACACAATTGGTCTGTACTGTGTAAGTAAATGGTGTCAACAATTGGTGGTAATTGAAATAGAATATTCATTGCTACATTTGCGTAGCAACTTACACCAGTTACATTTGAACATTTGAATGGACCAGATAGGTCTGTGTCCAAGGCATTTTTTTCGGAGTGTTTGTTGCTTCTTTGAAGAAGTACCTGAGTTACATTGAGTAATAGTTTCTTCTTTGGTTGTGGTCATTGATGATGTATTAGCTTCTTTTTGTCTCTTTGGAGGATTTGCAGTGAGATCCTGTTGCATTTCTGTTTGAACTATTTTTCTTTTACAATGTTTTCTTTTTTGTGGAACAGGATATGTTTTTAAATGGGGGTGTATAGTGAACGTAGTCTATTTTATTCTAAAATGCAAGGAATATTAGTGTTAACTTTACTTGCATCAAATTTCATTAGAAATAGATCGTCAAGTGTATGTAAGCGTGATAGTGCTACGTAGCTCATGCCTTCTTTAAAGACTGTGTTACCAATATCTAACAATGCTTTGTCTAGGGTAAGACCTTGTGATTTATGAATGGTGAGTGCATATGCTAGAGTTAGAGAAAATTGTTCTCTGCGTACATACATGTCTTTGAAAAGAAGGAATCGAGCTGTTGAGCGCTCTTTCCTTTTTACTTCTGAAAGTTTGTCAAAGAGAATACTGACAAACTGAATGTTGTTGTCACGTGGGTATGTCTGAAAGCCAACAACTGTACCCAGTGCTCCATTAACTAGTCTTTGCTCCACGTCAAGGTTACGTTTAAGCATTACTCTACAGTTTAAGGATAATTTTAATATTTTTTCCAAACCAGCTGTGTTGTAGATAGAATTTTTTAAGGTATTTAGTCTTGTGGCTTGTTGACACATGGGTAGTGTCATACCATGTACGTCCAGTTTGTCTGTTGCGGAAACTTTTATTGGTTGCATTTCTTTTTTCAACATTGTTTCATTGAATTTGGAACAGCTTGCAAGAGTTGGCATTAAGGACATACAATTGACATTTTTGTGCGTTAATTGTTCCGTAACATCAGTAGCACATGAGTTATGCCTATAAAGTGCATGGATGTACCCAGTCTTTAATAATGCTTGTGCTTCTTGAGATAGTACACCAACTCTAATACTTTTTAAAATGTTGGCGTAGGTGAGGTCTGCAGACTGTCGCATGTTTTCTGTTAATTCTCTGTATTGGAAATGTTGCCAAAGGTTGACATTTCCTATGCTGCCAACAGTAGTTCGTCAGAGTTTGTGTCCTAAGGTTTTAAAAATTGGTTCACCTTTCACTGGTGTCAATTGAAGAAGATCTCCAAAAACAATAATGTGTTTTCCTCCAAAGAGCTCTTCATAGTTTTTTTTAAGTACTTCTTGTAATCATAGGTGAATCAAAGCCAACATTAGGTTGGAGACCATGCTCACTTCATCTATTAGTAGCATTTTCATTTGTTTTAACACTCTGCGTAGTTCCATTGCAGCTTCTGTAGAAAGTTTTAAATATTCTAATTTGTTTTGGTGTTCTACTGGCAGGAGTTCTAATCAGTGTAAAGCAACACCGCCTATGTTGTAGGCAGCTAAACCTGTGGGGGCAGTTACAACAGCTGACAGTTTGTTATTTGTCAATTGTTGAAGGAACTTGCTGATGATTTTGATTAAGAATGTTTTGCCTGAACCACCTTCACCACTGACATATAATAGTATAGGTTTGTAATTTTGGCAGGTACATTTCATGTTGTACACCATGTGCAATTACTTTTCTTACTTCTTGAAAAATGCTACGCTGCTCATTGTTTAGTTTTGAGTGTAGTGTATTTAAGTCTTCTGTATCTTCATACTGACACATGGTGTTTTCTACTTCTGTCATAGCTAATACTGCCTCATTTGCTATTAGTGGCTGTCCCAGTGGTTCTTGGCTTCCTGTTACTGAAGGTTGACTACTGTCAGGAGTGTCCTTATCTAGTTGGCCCTGGAGTTCTTCTTCGTGTTGCTGTTCATTGTGCAACATTGTTTTGTACTGTATAAAGTTTACATCGGTGATAGTGCTTTCATTTGCTTTGAAAGCGTCTTCATAGGAGTCATAGTTATCTAGTATTTCTTCTTCTTTTCCCCATGGTTTAAAGAGTTGTAGCAAGGACATGTAATATAGTTCTTTATGTTGAAGAGTTTTTAATGACAATTTGATATGATTAATTAAACGTGGTTTGGTAAGTTTTATTAAGCTGGCTTCACAATTTGTCACTCTGTATCTACCTTTTCTTTTCATCGGGTTTTATACTATTTTTGTATGTGCAGTTCTGGGCTATGTGGTATAGACACATGGTTTCCAAAGTGGTACTTCTGTTTGGGTAGTATGTGTCTAGTAAATTGTTTTTCAAAATGTCTTGGCTGTTGGGATCATTTTTGGCTATTGTTTCTATGTTGTCGTATGATTTGAGAACTCTTTTTCTAGATTTAGCAGGAGCAAGACTTAGCCATACTATATTTTCAGATTTTCCATACAAAGCAGTACCCTTTAAATTATCTGCAGCTTCATAGCAGCCACATTCTCTATGGGAGAGCATTTTTGTGCCCAATCTGTACAATTTCTGAGACAGTGTTTTGTCTGATGACAGGTCATTCCGGAGGTCTTGAAGCTCTGTTTTTACTGGTTTTTTTTAAGTAGGCTGTAACATATTGTGCAACTGCAGTGGAATTATCTGCAATGTACTGCACATCTATGTTTGCATTCCACAATAGGGCAATGATTGCATTGTAATCATTGCTATATTTTGCTTCTTCTGTTCTTTTTATGTAATATGTATTTTTAGGTGATTTACCTTTAACACTATGTCTAACTGATGACATGAAGTTGTTCACTTCACCTGTTTCTGTAACCGGTCTAGGGAAACCAAAACAGCATTTGGTGTAGTATGTCCCTTTCTTTTTGTATTTGCGACAATATTTGCCACATTTGTGTCTTTGAAATTGTAGAATTTGTGCATGAAGATCACTATTTGTTGCTTCTGATGAAATTTCACAAGTGACATATTTTTCGATAAACTGTAACACAGTGGCATCACTGTCTTTACCAAATTTAGGAGCATCTTTAATCCATAAAAGCATGTGGGTATGTGGTGCTCCTCTGGCTTGGTATTCTTTTCTCCAAAAGAAGTGTTGTACTTCTTCGAGGGGAGGAACAGTTTTATTACAAATAAAGTGTAGCATAGCAATGAAGCGATGATGGAAATATCTTGAAAAATTAACAGGATCTAGAGAGCAAAGTTCTCTAGGTGTTAGTATAACTATGTGTGGTTTGTTTTTGTTTGCTATGCATAGGAAATCATCTAGATCTTTCCATGCATATGCTGCACAACTTAATGTAACAAACCATGTGAGTGGGCCAAGTTTTCTTATCACACAACGTACATCTCCCTGACGTCGGTACCAGTACTCTTTCGTACCACGCGTGTTTGCTAACAGATTTGTAATGCTTGATTGTTAAACTTCATCTGTTTCTTGCACCTTTTGTAGTAATTGTGTAGCTGACATATTTTGAAAGTGGGTTCCTGATTTTAATGTGTGTGCAACTCCGTAACATAGAGTTGCTAGTTCACTTTCAAAGTGTAGGTGGTATATATTTATTCCACATTTTGTCTAAATCTGGGATCTTCAGAATACATTCGTAATGAACGGTATTCTGATGCGGTTATCTGAGTGGGTCTATCATCGTACCTTCCTCCTTTGCCAGTAGGAAAGAGCAGAGGAAAAGCATGTGCTTCCATACCCTTTTCCAACATGCTGATTGGTGATCCTTTCGTTTGTCACATTTGGTACGTTTCTAGTGCATCTTCTATGGTGTCATTAGAGTGTAATGGATGAATTGTATAATGGTCTAAAATATTGGATACTGTAGCGGGTTCTAGAAGTTCAAATTGACCAGTTTCTGGTGACTCTTGAATTATTTCAGTTGTTTCCCTTAAGTTTTCTTCAATATTTATTTCTTTGTAGTATTCATTATTTTCTTTTAGATATTGTAAGGCTTGTCTAACTTAATGTAAGTCTAGCAGTTGTTGTCTTTTGTAGGTACACCATTTACTAAGACAATTAAAGAATGTTCTATTGGACATTGCACTCCCAGAGTGTGCACATTTTCTTTTAGATCTAATGGTAAATATACTACTTTGCCGCGAATGCTTTTCACCAATTCAGAGGAAGGTAATGTTGCTGTTTTTGGTTGAAGGTGGATTATTGCTTGAAATGGGTGCACTGTTTGAATTATGATGCTCTCATATAAATTGAGTTGTTGCAGGGGTTTTGGTAGAGGGAATAATTCCACATTATTTGTGATAGTATGTGAAGGAGTTTGATTATTGTCAAGTTTTGTAGTGCAGTAACTGCAAAGTGTTAAGCGGTCAGTTATTTCATACTTGTTTTCTGCTATAAGGTTGAGAGTTAATTAAAACCAGTTGGAATCTTCATTGTCTCCTAATTTGTATGTTATGTTTATAGTTTTTGTGTTACTTTTGTAAAAAAAAGTTCTGCAGCAACACACACACACATGGTTTGGTACTTCAGCGGATGTACTTTTGAATTTAAGTATTTCTTTTTTGTATGTGTGTAGTAGAAGGTTGCCATGTGCATAATTTTTGCTAGTCTGTTTTAAAGCTATTGCATTTTGTAAGTGGTTTTCACTTCCAAAATATTTACTCTGGATATGGTTAATTTCTTCGAGTAGGTCTTTGGCTTTTCCATGTAGAAGAGTGTTATTTAAACTGGCTAGTCCTAAAACAGGACTTTTAGCATAGTACAGTTTATAGACTAGATTTCTTATAGTTGAATGATGTGTTGATATCATGGAAGCTGCTTTTGCAAATAGGTCCTGAAATGCAGGTCAATGAATGACCTTGCAGTCCTGTGAATTTGCACACTGGACAGGTATCCATATGTTGCAGCAGTTTTATTTTGATTTTACCTATTGATTGAGGAACTGGTGTAAAGATTTTTTTGAAAGATTGTTTGGCAATGTTACACATTGACGTGCATGACCATTTGTATACTGGATGTTCTAGTCAGTCAAATGGAGAATTGATTCTGAGTTTTCTGGGGATATTTTTGTAAGCAGTATTTCTTGTTCCATTATGGTATTATTAAGTTTTTCATAACGTTGTCCACTGCTCTGGATGGCAATTGTGTTTGTTTGATTTTGTTTGTATGCTTCTTCATTGAAATATGGTTCTGTGCTTGTGGTGTTACTCGATTCACCTCGACAGAGAGCTTCTAAGATTAATTTTCTGCGTTAGTTTTTAAGGGTTGTGCAATATTTTGTTTCCTGTTTGTATAAGATTCTGAAGGACTCTGTTGTGGAACATTTTTGCTAAGATACTTTTTTTGGTATGGTTACTTCCTACTATATCAAGATTTATAGGAGCAGTTTTAGTAGCAGTAGTGGTAGCTGGATTTCTGTTAATCATTTTCTGTGTTCTTTTACATTTTGATAGAGGAGGCACCGTTTCTTTACTGGAAGATTGTTTAGTTTTGCTAAATGACTGTATTAGTTATTTTGTTTGAAGTTTTTGCACAAACTGCTAGAGATGGATGCTTATTTTGGACATTTTTATTTTCATTTGCTCTATTTCTGCGATGCTTTTCTACAGACTTGCTGTTTGGTAGGCATTCTGTGGGGTCTGTTGATACAAAAAAATAGAAGGTATGGGTCGGGCTGTTGTGCAATGTATGTGTGCTGTATGCATGAGTGTTTGAGTATGATGGTAAAGATGTATCTGGTGGTGTGTGATTGTGCATTGGGCAGCTACAATTAGTTGGGAAGGCTATTCTTCTATTTGTGTGTTACTATACTGCGGTTCAGATGACAGTAGAAATTGAGCTTGTGGTGAGGATAAGCACTAATAGTAAATCAAATGGTATAAAATTAAAACAATTCTTTGTTTTGTAATACTAATATTCCAGGAGCTGAGTTATGTTATTTGTGCTCTGAAAAACGGGGAGTTGTGTGCCGTTCTGCGTGCTAATCCCTGCTTAATAAATGGTGATTTGTGGGTAGAATGGTACACAAATCTTCGTTTGTTTGGTGCACAAATTACATGAATCACCCGCTGTAACGCTCACCTGGTTCCCACGGGGGCGCTGGTCTAGTCTGGATTGCTGTGGCCTCTTCTAGCGTGATGCGCAGGACCCGGCACACCGATTGGACAGGGCCTCCAAATCGTGCTTGCCTGGCCCGTAGGAATATCCTTCTGCAGATGAGAAAGGGGTTAACAGTCTGCAGAATAGTGTGCTAGCTCCCCCCTTTCCCCCTTCGTTCCTCTCTAACTTCCTCCAAACCCCGGTTTAAGCTCACCTTATGGTTTGGAAGGATGAACTCTCCATCCTGCTTCTGGTGCAGGGGCGCGCATTCGTCCAGTTACTTCACTGGTTTTCAGAATGGCGCTGGCAAAATCCACTTGACTTTCCTGAGCGATGCGCCGTAAGTATGAAAGTTCAAAGTTCAAGTGAGGCCCCCTTTATGTTGTCTTTCTAACCTGTTATCTGTCCTTTATTTCAGGTGCAGAATGAAGGCGATGCGTCGAGGGGTTAAACTGCTGAGGTGAGTAGTGATGAGGGCGATCCCTCTAAATGTCCTTATCATTCCCCAGAAATGTCTCTTGTCCTTTCCCCACAGGGGCCGGGGTACGGTACCGGCCAAAGGGCCGGCGCCGACCCGAAATGTGGAAGAAAAGCCGATAAGTATTATGGCTGTTAATCAGGCTTTCCTTCTGTGTTCCTTCTGCTCACCTTTTGTTTCTTCCTCTCTCCCCTAGGTGCAGAGATGTGGTGTCCGATGCTGACAGCCGCGATGGAGCCGGGAGATGTCTCGAGGACAGGTGAGTGAAGCGTGGCGCTGCAGTGAGCAACGCAATGCTTTTAAATGGAAGTCTTTCTTCAGGGATGCCGGCGAGAAGATTCCGGATGCAGGTAAGAAGTTTGAAATAGTCTTTGGTTTTCACCTTTCTCTTCTCTTCCTTCCTTGCAGGTCTTCCAGGTTCGAGGCGGGTGTGGCTGGAGTCCAGGAGCAGGAGCAGACACGGTGAGCTTTAAGCTGCAGGAAGCAGAACAACGCGAAGCATGAGCTGCTGTCTGGGCGTGGCTTAAATAGCCTCCAAAGAAGTCCCAGGTATGTATCCTTCCCCAACTAGGTATGTATCCTTCCCTGGCCACGCCCAAGTGAAAAAATAGTCCCTTTCAGGTCTCAGGGAGGCCTGAAGCGTGCAGCATGGTCTGCATCAGGTAAGTGCACAAAACACCTCCCTTTATGAGCCTGGCGCCTATGGCGCCAGGACTGATGTCCAACATGAGCCTGGCGCCAAAGGCGCCAGGACTGAGTCCAAAGAGCCCCTATAAGGGGCCGCTGGGCTTTTACCCGAGGGCATGATGCCTGCTTCCGGGGGTGCTGGGCCTGGCCTGGTGCTCCGGGGGTAGGCATCATGACACCCGCACAGTGTGTTTGAGTAATATATTTTAATAACAAGATGATACATATAACAATTACCATTATAACAGGGATAGTAGAAGCAATTTAAAATTGAGAATCAGACCAAGAAAACGTACAGTAGACCAATTAAACTGAAGGGGAGAAGGACAGTAGTGCAGTAGAAGTGAGAGAGAGGAAAGGGTGGGGAAGAGGAGGAGGAGGGAAACGGATGGGGTTAAAGGTGAGAATGGGGGAGAGGGAAGGGGAGGGAGATGATTAAGGGATAAGGCAAGGGCGGAGGGAGCAAGAAGGTGGAAGGGGTTTCATGTTGGAGAATGGAGAACGAGAGATTTGAGGAAAGTATAGAATGCGGAAAAGGTAGAAATAGAGCGGAGTGAGAGAGGTAAGGTGTTCCAGTGCTGGGGGGCTAGAAGATGGAAGGAGCGGAAACAGGTTTGGCACAAGGGGAAGGAGGAATAGTGAGAAGAAAGTTGTCAGCAGAGTGGGAGGGAATGTAGAAAGAGAGGAGAGAGGAGAGATAAGGGGGAGCAAGATTGTGGAGTGATTTAAAGACTAGGCAGAGAAACTAAGGTAGTATTGTACTTAATCTTTGTTTGTGGAATGAGCAGGTTTCTTGTAGTTGGTGTTTGTAGTTCAGATGTTGCTGTTTTCCAGGAGAGTGGTCTTCACTGCAATTGTAAAAGAAAGAGGTCAGTAATTTTGTGTGTTTATAGCAGTGATGTTAATTGAGAGATTCATTTTGATGTCTTTGTAGTAGTATTCTTGTTTGATTTCTGAACATAGTGTATGCATGCAGTTTCATTTGACTATATGCAGCCTTTATATTTTATTTATATTATGTTAGTTCAACATGTTTTGTAAATGAGTAGAATATTATGTGTATGAAATTCACTTGGTTTCTTAAAGCTGTGTTATAGAATGTTAGGAGAAAGACGAAATAATGTTAAATTTATTTTGCAATTTTTATTAGGTAAATGGTAGAAACTGCATAGAAAAGCATAGAATATATGTATTTATGAAGCTGCGGGTAATAAAATAGAAGGATGTGATTTACAGGTAGTGGTGTTATTGCAGGTGTGAGCATTTCAATGATAGTGTCTATGTGTGTGAGTGTACGAAGATGAATGACATTTTATTGGCTGTTTGTAATTTTATGATACACTACTAAGTGTTTTTCCACAATGATATTGTTATTTCTTCCATTTTCTAATATCATAATTTTTTAGATAGGTGTGTGTGTAAAAATAAAGTTAGACAGCAGACAGGTTTGGAAGTGATAGTTGATTTTAGCAGATGGAAAACATGACAATAAGTTCATTGTATAGACTATACAGGTTAAGTGGCAGTTAGTCTGTTTATATACATTTATAAGAGTTGTACATGTACTGTACAGAAAATATGCATACCTGTAGTTTGTATTCATGCATGTGGATATGCATGCAGCTGCAAGTAGAAATCTTGAAGACTTGTACAGTAGTTTTTTGTAGTAGGTGCTTTCCAATGATATGAGACTTGTACTCAGAGTGATTTACAGTACATTTTAAGTGCTGAACTCTGATGATGGAGTTAGATGTAGAGGTCTTGGATGTGATTGGTGGATGGTTGTGTGACTGGTTAGCTGTTTCCAATGTCGGAATGGCACTGAGAGTGAAGTGGAAATGGTAGAAGGGCTGTCAAAGTTACGATATGTCGGCGGACATGGCGTTAGTCCGCGGACATCGCGTATTACATACAGGGATTTTGGGGTGGAGAGGCATGAAAATGAGAATGAACAGAGGAATTGATTGGTCAGTAAAGTTTAGTGGGTGTGTTGTGTAAGCAGAGAGTTTGTCAGGAAGTCTTTTTCCTGAGAGAAGAACAGTTAGCTATGGCTGTGTGTTTCAGAAAACAGATTGTCTGGATTTTGGGAGACTCATGGATACATTGGTTGGAGGTACATGCACAACGCTGTGGAGTAGCTGCAGATCTTGGATTCCCTCATTTGGAAGTGCACTAGCATGGAGTGCGTGGAATGAAGTTGCTGGGCTTGGTACCTCTCTGTGCTAGTTTGCAGACAGAGCTTCATCCAGACATAATTATATTTCATTGTGGAGGGAACAGTTTAGGACATGTGTCACGAATATCTTTGCAATTTGCGATGAAAGAAGGACTTGGGAAGGTCATGGGCATGTTTCCAAATTCCCAAGTAATATTTTCTCGTATTGCGCAGAGACAAATGTGGCTGCGTTCTTCTTCATTTGGTCCACAAATGGAGAAAGCAAGGCAGAATTTTAATAAGTCTGTTTGTGCTTTTCTAGGAGATGTTGGCATGTCCTCTTTTCACAATGAAAGTCTGCATCAGTCCATTGCAATTTTTGCCTCGAGAGGAGCTGCAGCAACGTTCTTTTCCCTCAAGACACTACCTGTTGGACTGCTGCTTTAAAGCAACTAGTGGGCTGGGCCTATAAAGCCTTGATTCACGCGCGGAGCGCGCACAGAGTGGTGCGCAGGGTGGTGCGCAGAGTCAGTCTGTGTCAGTCCATTGTAATTTTTGCCTCGAGAGGAGCTGCAGTGACGTGCTTTTCCCTCAAGACACTAACTGTTGAACTGCTGCTTTAAGGCAACTAGTGGGCTGGGCCTATAAAGGCTTGAATCACGCGCAGAGTGCGTGCGGAGTCGTGCGCAGAGTCAGTCTGCGTCAGTCCGCGACTGACAGTGATCTGGCTACAATGACCGCACAAACCGCCCAAACAGGAAATGGAGGGCCGCACACACGAAGAAAACCACCCAACAACGTCGGATGCAAAACCCGTGGACCGCTCTGAAGGCAGACTCTGTTCCCGAAGCCTCTAAGGTAAGTGTTGCTAAACATGCTCGCCAGTTAACTGACTCAAGCATCTCTTCTGATCCCCTGTCCGACTTATCTTCTGTTTTATTGCCCGCCCCATCACTGGAAACGAGCGTTGCCAACTCGTCTCCACTCAAATCCACATTATGCAAGCTCGTAGATGAAAGGGGAAAAAAAAAACAAAGCCCCATTACCTGGCTGTGGCGACGCCTTGCCCGCTCAGGACATTAGTGCTCCCAGAAGCTCACTTCCATCAACTAGCGGGAAAAGAGAAGCCAAATTGCGCAGATTTTGCTATTATGCCTGAAGAGTCTGCCGAGCTTGAAGTGATAACTGCGCCTGAATTCGCCACCGCAAACCCAGAACTTGTGCCTCCACATTGCTTACTTACGTTGACTGACTTACCTTGTGTAACGTTAAGTCCGTTAGGTTCACCTTTGTTACTAAATTTCTGGCAAACAGACCAAAATTTGATCACCTCTGAAACGGCAGATGAATTTTTCTCTCCATTTGAATGCACGGATGCAGAGTTAATGGAATCTTCTCAAGAAGAAGAAGAAAACAAAAGTGTGAATACTCCAGGACAAAATACACTTGTTGCCAATTGTACAAACAACGAAGTTGTAATCGGCAGTGCTCCAGTTACTGACATAACGATTCACCACAATGACCGACTCGGCGGAAATGAAACAAATAATTTCCCAAACCCGGAGGGCCGTGAAAGTGAAAGGCCATTAAAGGAGCAGAGAAGCGCCAAAACTCTAACACAGCCGATTTCCGTTGAGGCTCTTGATCTGCTGTATACCTCAAAACTTCCTCAGTTATGTACTCACACTAACTTTTTAACGGATTCTGACCATAGAAATAGTCGCCAGCATGATGCCGGCCTTGAAAACTTGTCTCTTCATGTAAGTGACACTTTACGTAATCCAAAATTTAACCTTTTTCGAACTGGTGTGACCTTAGCTGACGGAGAAAACTCCTGAGGCTTGGCTGTCACCAGCATGAATGTAATACACACGAATCCACATGTGCAATCAAATCACAAAGACATCTCCAGTACGTCGAGGATTGCAAGCTCACGCACTAAAGCTGCTCAGCCATTGCGTGATACTCTAGCTTTGCCAGTTGTGAATACCTCAGGACTCAGTGATTCCCACTCTGACTCTGTAAACAAATCACAGTCAAGTACGGCCGAAAAATCTGACTCTCAATCTAAACCCAGTCTTTCGTCCGCTGCAGCGATGCAAATTTATAATAACGTTTTGGCTGCCTCTTCAACTGCACTGCTACCATTTATAAAGATATATGAATCGCTGCATGAAGCCTTCAAAGATCAGACTTCCTTAATAGTTACCCTAAAAGAAAAGATGGACAAATTCGAATCCGTGACCAATTTCTTACAAACTCAGTTATCTCACAAAGCCGAACAGACAATGCGATGGCAAGAGCGGCTGAGCGATCTTGCCGCACGCCATCATTGACAAAATGACACCCTATCAGACGGCCTGCTTGAAGCCGTAAAGTGGATGCGCCATTCTACCTCAATGATGGGCTCAAACCTGGAGCCAGGAAAGGTTCTATCAATGCCGGTAGTCGACACCAACAAAATGCCTTCTCTTAAATCAATTGACTCTGTGACAGATTCTTCGATTTCATATGATCGATTCAACAATACACAATTAATCTCCACTTCCCTTGCGATTGAGGATCCTGACAAAGATTCCCGTGGTCCAGTTGACCAAATTGAAACAATAAATTTGGACGTGGTTTCTCAGGACGTCACCTCAAATCCTACGATAAAGCAACAAACAAAGTGCAAAGCTCCACGAGCCGCTACTTCGAAACCAGCAATTTCCTTTGGCATTTTCGATGGTCCTGCTAAATCAATAGAGGTCGCCACAAAGCCAGTACAAAAAACACCACCTAAAAAGGCGTCTCATGATGTACCATCAGCAAGAATGAAGGATCCTAAAAATCGGCAACAGAAAACCAAGCAAAGAAAATACATCAGAAATGTATGCCTTCGACTAAACCAGGCCTAATCTCCCGGCCAGAGTTGCCAATCTCTTGCGACCAAAATGGTGCTCTCTCTGATGAATCAGATCAAGAAAGTTTTGCGAGCAAGTAGTCAGGGTCTGAGATCGATCTCTGTGATCTTTCAACATACTCAGATGACTCTCCCACTGACAAGCCAAGTGGCCAACCTCACATGTTTCCTAAAGCTTCTGGTGCTGAGCCTCTGTCAAACCGCAATCCAGATGTACGGCGGAACAAGATCTTGGATTGCAGAATGAAGGTGCTCGAACAAGGATCAAGAATACCTGCACTATTGAATCCTAAGTATACGAGATTGCAGTCACACATACAACCTCGTTTCACCTCACAAGCTCAACCTTCTTCAAATACTGGTCCAGGAAACATTGTAAATTGCGACTACAAAATGTACATCACGAAGATTGCGACCTAAACTTGAATCGTTATAACGTGATGAAACTTTTCACTTGCATTCCTTCGCTCCGCACTATCAGGTCTGAAGATATTCGAATTGTGGAGTATACCACAGAGAAAAGCTGCAACCAAGTTTTACTACATATAACCTCAGCTTCAGTCAGGAACACCATTCTGAATGCTGTAGAAGATTTGTTAGTCTTTGGGTTTGACATATCCATTAAACCATTGTGTTCCGGACCCAAGTCCGAGAAGTAGTTTTCAAGGAAGCCATGAACAAAGATGTGCTGACCTACGTAAAGCAATGTCAATCCCAAATAACACAAGACAAAATTCCACTCAGGCGCGAAAAAGCGCTAATCGCCACGCTGCAGCGACCCAGCGTTAGCCATTAGTCACTGAATCTCAATGCAAACGGGAATTCATATCTTGGAACACCAGGGGATTCACCCATTTATTTAACAGCTGTGACCGCTAATTGGAAAAAGTATTCATCATCTGTCTCCAGGAGACATGGTTAAGCGACCCACCAATCAGAGATGGCTATGTATCCCTATTAGATCCAGCTATTAAAAGTGCCTTGGGGCGACCATCTTCTGGCTTACTGATGTTGATCAAAATAAATCTGTGGTGGAGCCTTGTGGACTCATTCAACCCAAACCCATTTGTTCAAGGAGCCTTGCTACAAACTGCTGAAGAAAATCATTCCGCAAGAAAACACTTGCTTGTTTTAAATGGATACTGGAACCCAAACAAAATAAGCACAAGGACCTTCATAAACACGGTCACATCACTCATTGACAAGCCACTCTTGAAGTACACAAATCTATCGATTATATGTGCTGGCGATCTAAACTGTACGTGGTTCAACTATGACTCTACTTCTGGAAATTACAAATTGCTACCAGACGATGAGTTATCTACACGGAGCCAGCAGTGGAGCCTCGCTCTCGGAAATCGTAATTGCAAGATGGTAAACGGAACTGCACCAGGAGACCAACCACCTCAATTAACTTGGTTAAACCACAAAGCACATTCAATAATCGACTATTTCTGGGTCTCTTACCATCTATTCGACTGAGAGATGACCTTGGCAAGAACTGACATGCCTTCTAACAAACATAATCTTCTTTGCGTAACTTGCACTGGGGAATGGTACACTGAATGTAAACGACACAAATCTTCAATACCCGTCAACGCACGAGGAAATAGTTTCCGGATTTACGGACCCAAGATCGAGAAATTAGGTCAAAAATTCCTTCTTGAAACAGCCCTGTCGGTGAATTATGCTCCTTTATTATATGACTTTGTTACAGCAAAAGCCTTGAATCGCAGATCGAGCATAAAGCATAAACGTATATCATCAATGACATTACTTCAAAGCAAAAAAGGCTATGAGACGTGATATTCGTGCCTTAAAAAAAAAACAATCAAGACTCATGAACAGCAACAACCTGATTAGCCAAAACAAAATTCGTGAGCATCTTCAGGATTATCGTAACTGGCTAAAATCTCAAAGGATAATAATCGAGCAAGACAGAGCCGAGGTCTTAATGAAGGAACTGATAACAAAGAACTCCTGCAAAATTTGGGTAATCCTCAATACAGGAAATGTACGTCAATCTTCCATGCTGTCAAATGTAATTGATGCCTGAAAATGGGAGGAACACTTCACAAACATCCTTAGTGATCCATTCTCGGAAACATCGATGGTGCCGAAATTCGACCTGACATCATGGGATCTATGCATCAGTAAAGATGACATAGAGGCAGTAATCCGGGCCTTAAAAAGATTGCATGGCACAGGCCCTCACCTAATAACAAACATGATGCTCAAGGAAAATGAGGCGCTATGGGCAACTTTCATTGAATCGTTGTTTCTGCGACTGTCTACATCAATGTCGATCCCAGACTCCTGGTGAGAAGCAATTATTGTGCCAATATATAAAAAGGGCAATCGAGTAGATCCAACCAACTATCGCCTGATTGCCTTGTTGGACACTATAGTAAAATGTTTGCCTCTTTTCTGTGCTAAAAGTTAGCAGCATGGTCTGTGTCCAACCTCATCTTCGATATCAGACAAACTGGAATCACCAGAGGTGTTGGAGTGGAAGTTAGTTCATTCCTACTAAACATATTAAAACTGGAAACCCTAAAAGCAAAGACACATCTTTACCTGGCTTTTATTGATCTGCGGGGCGCCTTTGACAGCATCAATCATGATAAATTGTGGCAAAAATTGATCAACTGGAATTGTCCCCGCAATTTAATCGAACCAATAATAGCTTTACACTCACAAACTGCTGTTCGCATCAGACTGAACGACCAAGGTGCTCTATCCAGGCAAATACCTATGAGCAAAGGAGTGAAACAAGGGTGCCTGTTGGCAGCTGAACTTTTTAAATTGTTCATTTGCAATCTACCAGAGTTCTGAAGAAATGTACGATGATTTCCACCAAAGTTAAATCACAACGAAATCGGATGTATTATCTATGCCGACAATGTGGTTCTCCTGGACCGTACCCAAATAGGTCTCCAACGGCAGTTGTCAAATCTAGAAGAGTATTTGAACATCAACGATCTGGTCTTGAGCACTGAAAAGACAAAGATTGTCATAATTGGTCAACGAGATTCCAAGAAACGGAAAGCCTTCACGTGGAGAGTTGATGGGAAACATCTTGGGGTGGTTAACTCCATTAGATACATGGGGATTACGTTCAACAAGTCCCTACATGAACACCACTGGAAAATAGAAATAGAAAATCGAATGATACAACTTAACATCCAAGCTCAGTTGTTGAACAAAAACTAGGGCACATTCACTCTTGATCCTGTTCTAACCTTTGATGCTCTAAAGGTTGTCCCAGCAATCACCTTCGGTTCAGAATCCGGGTGGAATATTGACATCTTATTCTGGCAGAAACTGGAAGGGATCTTTTGGCATCGAGTCTTTAGGCTGCCTCCTTATATTTTGATGATCCAGATAAGATATGTACTGTCGCTAAATTCACTCTACACTTGTGTACTGTGGAAATCACTAATGGCACTACGCAAGATGAGTCAGACCCCCGTGGCTCCAGCATTCCACATTTTTTGTCCAAGTCCATGTTTGGGGACATCAAAGATCTTAGAAGAGTGGAAGCAGAGGATGATCTCAACTTTAGCTAATGCCAAACTAAACTTGAACGACTTGAGTATGTGTCCACAAGTCACAAAAATGAAGTTCGAACATTGGTGCTGGATCCAGAACATTGACCATCGCCAACGAATGTCGACAACTCTCGACTCAGGAATCGGGGCCCACAAGCTAAATGTACCAAGCTTGTATCTAACAAACTGTCCCTCTCGTCATCACTGTGATCAATTTCTGAGACTTCGCGTAAACGCCATAAAAACAAAAGAGATGCTGCGGCGCCGACATATAAGCGAAGGAAATGACAACATGTGTCGCTTTTGTAATAGCGAAATAGAAACAACTGAACATCTCCTAACCGAGTGCAAGCGGCTTGTATTAAAACAGATGCAGCACTTAAGTGATTTTATTCCTGCTGCAGCAAGCAATTGAGACTGGTGGTCTTACGCCAGCGCTGGTCACTGCACCAAACTAAGTTGCGCTGTAGTAGACTTCATGGCTCACTAAGGCTTGATGAAAAAGTGTTGACTGTCTAAAGACATGTGTGTTCACGTGGGAGCTAGATTCCTTTTATATGTATACAGAACTTTTGTGATTGTTGAAATGATGAATAATAAGTTGTAACAAAAGCTTGAAGTTCCGGTGTTTACACTGGGTATTATCAGGCTGAGGTTTCAAATTAAAAAAAAATAATAAAATAAAAGAAAATGAAAATAATATGTTTCGTAGCACATACAATTTTTGCAGAGATGGAGTCCATCTTACTTATGCTGGTAAACAGATTTTTCTGAGAAATGTACGAAATGCATTGCGTCCTTTTGTGGAATTACAGCCATCCATTTTGCAGTAGGTATTGACTATTTCAGGTTTTTCAAACACAAAAAATAAACACCAAAAGGCTCTTTTCAGAGCAACCAATTCCTCCCAGAGAAAAGTGCAATGATTTTGATAGGGCAGCACCCCAAAGTGTTTGACATTCGCGAACTGTCCGCGGACTTCTAAAAAAAAAAAAAGCCCTGGGCCCTGCTCCATTTATTTGTCACTTCTATTTTTAGACTGTGAAAGGCAGCTCTGAAAAGAGCCTTTTTTGGGGGGATTTTTGTTGTTTTATATATATTTTTTTTTTACACACAACACACTAGGAGAGGAGGGGAACGGAGAGTAAGGGGGGACACCAACCATGGTGACAAGAAAGGGCAGGTGGAGTGAGGAAGATGTACGGTGGGCCTTACTTAGGTAGTGGGCAGGTCTTCTCGTGCTCCGAGACCGTAGTCTCAAAAGCACTTTGAAGACTCTCCCACCTGCAGAGTACTGCGTTTCAGTACATACACAAAACTGTGACCCTCAAAAGGTAAGGGTCATCAGCATTGTGAATGGCCTGTGAGGCAGCTAGAGGGATGCGCTCTCCCACAGGAGTGTCTCTTGTGGTTAGAGGAGCGGAAATGGAGGATGAAGTAGAAGAACTCAACCTACTATGCTCCTCACAAGGTACAACCTTGCGAACGGCCCCACCGTGGAACGACCTTAGGTGTCACTTCATAGTTGTCGTACCAAAGCGGTTCCCAAGACCTTTCCTGAGGCCCGTACCCTTTCCAATCAATTAGATAGAAAAGTTTTGATTTTGAGATCTTAGAATCCAAAATGTTCTTCACCTCGAATTCAGGCTCCCCATCTATCTGAATCAGTTCTGGTGGCTTTGTTAATCTGGTTCCTGGGTGCACTGGTTTCAAAAGTGACACATGAAAAACGGGGTGAATCCGCATATTAGCTGGTAAATCGAGCTTGACTGCCACTGGGTTGATTATAGCTTTGATCGA